>NC_089266.1:32406465-32709013 GCF_963930625.1 Muntiacus reevesi | reverse complement strand
GTGATTCGTACTCATCATGTACTCTTGATACCTATCCTAGATGATAAACTTTGGGGAAATGGTTACTGAGATTTTCTCATCTTTGCAAAGTGATGGACGCTGTGACCTAGATGTGGTAGGTGTCCAGTAAGTACTGAACTGAACAGTGAAAGTGTTAGTCACTCAGTCATGTCTGACTCTGTGTGACCCATGGCCACATGTGCTTGCCAGGCTCTTCTTTATGGGATTCTCCAGGCAAGAATACTGAGTGGGTAGCCATTCCCTTCTCCAGGGGATCTTCTCAGTCCAGGGATTGAACCTGGGTCTCCTGTACTGCAGGCAGATCCTTTACCCTCTGGGCCACCCTGACGGTGCTCTGTAATTCTCTGTAGTAAACCAGGCATTGCCTCTGGAGCTCCTTAAGTCACACTGCAGCCTAGAGAGTTCTGTGTGGAATATTCACCCATCCAGCAGCAGTATTCATCCATCTCTCCCTTGAATAGTCCAACCTCTTTCACTACCATCTTCTCCTTTCCCCAGAGCAAACATCACAAAAACTCTCAAAGCTCCAGTCCCTGGAGAAAGAGACAGGAGCAAAGGTGTGTGCCAAGGCAGCTTTCACCTGCGATGTCACCATAAAGTAGATCAATGGAAGTCTTGTTCTGTTATCAGGTTGCTATGGATCAGCATGCAATTTCTAATATTCTACTCCAGAGGATAAAGGAGGATGCCCACGTTAGCAAGAACGTCTGAGATCAACACTTACCCGGTCATCGAGGGTCTTGACTGTGACTTTGTCGTTTTCCCTGCCCTGGATCATACCCTTCACGTACAATTCCTTATCATCCACTGCAAAACAGGCTTTCTTGGAGTCGAACGGGCGGTTCTGAGCCTCGATTCTTTCCTTCTCCGATTTCCGCAGGTAGGGAGCTGCTTCTCCGAAAATGGCCATCTCTGCATCAGAACTCATGGCTGCAGGGGCTGGGGAGACCAGGGCTGCTGAGGTGGGGGCTAAGGGGCTCTTGACTCTGAGGGGCCCAGCCTATTATCTCCATTCAAACAGGGGCCAGATTCAAAAGCTCCTGGGATTAACCCAGTTCCTGCGGAATCTAGGCCCAGGTTTAGGGGCCTAGAGCAGGCAAGTGGGGGTAAGCTAAAGGGGATATTTTACTCCAAGAAAAAATTTTGAGGGGTTGCTTTCAACTCTGAGTGTTGATTTTGGAGCAGCTCTAAGTCCAGCTCCAGGTGTCGAAGTCTGCCCAATTAGAAGAATCTAAGCTGAGCCCAATAAAAGAGAACTCAGAAAATGCTTCCTTAATTCCTCATCATATTTGAGCCTCATGATCTCTGTGTGATTCCCAAATCTTAAAGGTGTCTGAGAAGAATGACTGGAATGTTGATAATTCCTGGTAGAAATTATCACAATTATGTAATTTGGAAAAGGAAAGAGTATTTTAATTGTCCTTTCAAATGATTGTGGATATTCTTTTTAGATACTGTACTAAAACTTACACATGATAGTTTCTGTGATAGTTTCTTAAAGGCTAGTTGCAGCATAGAATCTGAAACCACATCAACAAACAGTTGGTACCTGTTACCTTATAATCTGTTGGTCTGTGTTGAACTTTGAATGAAACTTTTACCTATGTATAAACATCATACATTGATCATTTGAGAAATCTTGTCCACTGAATTCTACAACACTTCCAAATATCAACATATTTCATTACACAATATAAAAAAATCACAATCATTAGTATCAGCACTGATCTTATTAGGAAATTCAGATATTAGGACATTGTCAAGCTAATAGTGGTAGACCCAAGTCTTCCAAAATTTTAATTTTTGCTTGAAAGTTCAGTTCTATCATTAGTAAAAAATACTCTCTCTTGTTTTCCTTGAAAGGATAAACACACTTCATTGTTCTTTGAGAAAATGTCTACCAAATATCCCAGTCTGGGAAACCATAGTTTGTCCACTGGTCATTCTTTCCAGTAAAAATGATGCTTCATGAATCAAGTGGCCGGTTCATCTTGCAACTGAGACAACTGCACATGCGCTTTTCCTCAAGACAACCCTCAGAGTCCAGTGTGCAGCTGGAGAGCTTTTACCACGGACTTCCCGTTCCATTACATAGAATATCATAAAGACGTGGATAAAGTTGAGATGTAACAAAACCAATAATTTCCACTACTGCAAAATTTGTCATTTTTTCAATGAAGTTGGCTTTTTAAATTAAAAAAAATGTTTCTTTTAGTGTCAGTGTATGGCAGTGAAGATTGCTATGACCACTAGCACAACTTGGTTCCATGTCTTGATTTGTAATAAAGCACTAGAACTTTTACACATCCTTGCTTTTGCTTCATTAAGTCCACACAGTGAAGAAGACAAATGGTGTCTGGGTATTATATTAAAAATTTTTTGACCTCATGTACCCCTTGAAAAGTTCTTAGGGATCTCCAAGGATCCATGGGTCACATTTTTTTCTTTTTAAAAAATTAATTAATTAATTAATTGGCCATGATGTGTCTTTGTTGCCGTGTGAATGCTTTTCCCTAGCTGCCATTCTCATTGCGGTGGCTTCCCTTGTTGCGGAGCACAGGCTCTGGGTGCTTGGGCTTCAGTAGTTGCAGCCCATGGGCCCTAGAGCTCGACTCGGTAGTTGCGGTCTGTGGGTTTAGTTGTTCTGCAGTTGTGGGACCTTCCTGGACCAGGGATCTAACCCATGTCTACTACATTGGCAGACAGACTCAACCACTGGGCCACCAGGGAAGTCCCCATGGGTCACATTTTGAGAAGGGTTGCACCAGAGCATGAAGAAATCTCATCAGGCTGCTTGACTTCAGCCTGGTACCCAAAATGTTGAAAGTTGATCCATATCAAAATCACCTGCCACAGAATTTCTGTGGTTGGCACTGAGGGGCCTCAAACACAGTGATGTTTGGGAACATTATTTTGCTTTTCTAAAACCATGGCATAGTCCCAGTGGTCATACACAAAGTGATTTAGGCAACTATTTCTTAATTTTAATAATGATATGTTTATTTTAAAGTTTATTACCTTATTCTATCAAAATCTACAATGCCATGAATGATTTTATGTCCCATAAATACAGGATAAAACCTTGTCTATTATGATACTGTTTTCATTGCTTCTAAGATGCATCCCAAGTGTAGAGATAATATTCTGTGAAAAATATGAAGAAAATTAGAACTGATAGAATAGGGTCAGTCAGTTAGTCAGTCAGTTTAGTCATGTCCGACTCTATGTGACCCCATGGACTGCAGCATGCCAGGCTTCCCTGTCCATCACTAACTCCCGGAGCTTGCTCAAACTCATGTCTATCAAGTCAGTGATGCCATCCAACCATCTCACCCTCTGCTTCCCCCTTCTCCCCCCTGCCTTTAATCTTTCCTAGCATCAGGGTCTTTTCCAATGAGTCAGTTCTTTGTATCAGAAGAACTGACTCATTACATGGACCACAGCCTTGTCTAACTCAATGAAACTATAAGCCATGCTGTGTAGGGCCACCTAAGATGGACAGGCCATGGTGGAGAGTTCTGACAAAATGTGGTCCACTGGCGAAGGGAATGGCAAACCACTTCAGTATTCTTGCCTTGAGAACCCCATGAACAGTGTGAAAAGGCAAAAAGATACAACACTAAAGAAAAAACATAGGGTAATATGACTGTGAAGTATCTGTTTATACAGTGATATAAAGCAGTGTTTCTCTTCTTTGGTGTGTAGGAATCCAACTGGGAGTCTTATTGAAATGGATATTGTGATTCAGCAGGTATGGAGTACAGTTTGAGACTGTGAATATCTAAATATCTCAGCTGACACTCATGTAGATAGTTCACACTTTCATAGCAAGCATATAAGGTAGCTTTGAAAAACAAATCTAAGAAAAAAAAAGGAAACAAGTCAAAGTACTAAATGAATTGATAGTACTGGTATTACGTGTATATTGCAAACTTTGTGGTGATTGTATAAGAATGAAGTCTGAAGATGTGTGGTCAAGCTTAGCTCATGGTCAAGCTATGTCTTTAGGCCTCCTAGAAAAATAGGACTTTCCATCTGCGATTCAGGTCATGACCGGTGTTAAGGTGGAGATTTCTCTTTTTCCATCCACAACTCCAACTGTGACTGAAAATCCAGTATCTTTTCATTTCACTGCGTAGATGATGCATGAATCGTCTCAGTGATATTCTGGCAAATGTGTTGTCCAGGCTACTCGAACACCTTCCAGGATGACTATTTTCCATTTTGGAAAAATTTTGGAAATTTTTGAAAATCATTTGGGAGAGGTTTCTCAGGCCAAAGATTCTTCTTGCTTTAAACTAAAATCTGGGTTTCTGTGACTTCAGGATATTCCATCCTCATTCCTGTTCTTGGTAACAACAAAAAGAATTCAAATCTTCTTCCTAGAAGACAACTCTACACCAATTTGATGGCTGCTCTGGGTTCCCCTTAGCTTTTTCTTTTCCAGGCTAAGTAACCCCAGGACCATCTCCATCTTCCTCTGCTGCTTTGGCACCTCGTTTACAGTCACGGTGAACTCACTCCTGTTAATCTCTTGAGGTGTGGCATCCAGACCACGTGTCATTCTCCGTCAGCATGTGCGCTCACCTCTCCTGACCTAGGTGTCATGCCCGAGGTGGTGACTGCCTTCTGGCAGTCTCATCACACCGCTGACTCACTATTCACTGTCCAGCAAAGCCCCTCAATCCACTGCCTACGTGTGGTTGCTAAGTCAGATCTTGTCCCCATATTTATACAACTGTACTCTGGGGCCCAGGACTAAAACCACTTATGCTTGGCTGATAAACTTATCCTTGTTAGGTCTGATCCAACTCCCTTGGCATGACTTGTGGTGTCCCTGGAGGCTCTACCCCCAGAAAGTCTCCTAATTAGCTTCTCCTCAGTTTTAAGATCTTGACCTACTTCCAAGCCTACACAGCTGTGTCCCTTCAACCATCCACTCTGTTCCAGCCTTCAGTCTTCCAATGGAGATAGTCATTTTGGTCTACCTAACCTCCGTCACCACCTTTTTACTGCTCCCCACCCCCTCTTTCCGCTGTCAGTGTACATCACACTGATCTCAACTTACATCCTTCTCCTGGGGATTTCTCAGCTACTGTATCTTGTCAACAGTGGTGTGATCATGACTTAATTATGCTTTGCTTTCCTTGGTCCTAATTCATCTAGAGTTACCTCCAAAAAATGCAGATTTTGTGTTTTTATTACTATAGTGAACATAAGGTTGAATCCATTCCTCCTTATTCTCTCAGCATTATTTGTGAGTAAAGGCATAGCTGAGTGGACTCAGGGGTGTGGACCCTGCTCAAAAAACAGCAAAGTAGGACTTGTGTGAAGTCTGAATCTTGGGCCTATGAACATCATGCTCAGGGCCAACTAAGTATATTGGCCTGGAGCTTACATGTCAGAGTTCTGCAGTGTATTTTATAATTCTCAGTGTGGTGGGCAAATTTGGGAAGCCATTCGTCCTTAGATACAATTTGCACGTTTGTAATCTGCCTTTAGAAATACTTAAGTAACTGATTTTAATTTCACCACCATTTTTAGCTCCTTATGAGTGTGACAAGAATGAGAATGTATAAAACGTTTGCTAATTTCAATCAATTATTGTATTCCCAATTGAGATGAAAGTAACTCTTACCTTCTTGGTTCCCAAAGTAATGGTCAGTGTCCTTCAGGAATGAAGTATCTTCTTGGGGAGTGGTTCCAGAAATCAAAACCAAACAAAAACAAAGAAAAATGAACTACAAAGAGTTTAAATAAATCTAGAAACTGTACTTGTTCTAAGTTTAGCTACTTTTAAGTAGGTACACAGTGGATGGTGTTGGATGGAAATAAATTTTCTATTTTCCTTTTGGTTAAGTCATCATTCTTTAAATAATTGGTTAATTACAATATTGATTAACAATTTTTTTGAGTATTGTTTCTGTGTGCCAAGTACCATGTTAGCTCCTTGGTGGTTTAATCACTAAGTCATGCCTGACTCTTGCAAGTCCAGGGACTGTAGCCCACCCAGGCTCCTCTGTCCATGGGATTTCCCAGGCAAGAATACTGGAGTGGGTTGCCATTTCCTTCTCCAGGAGTTAGCACCTTAAGCAGGTATAAAAAAGGATAAAGACAGTCTATACTCTAAAAGAATGCAAAATATGGTAAGGAGTAAGAGAAGTGATAAAATAAATCCTTGAACAAGGAAGAATAATGCAAATTCTGTAAGAGTCTAAATGAAATGTTATAGGATTTACAGAGATGATGCTTCTGGCTGAGAGTAGGGGGCTGTGAGGGATCAGTGAAGAAAGGAAGAGGAAGAATCATCCAGACTGTTACCTGAATCTTTAGATCAGTTAGTTGAGTTCTTTACCAATGGGAGAAAAGTTGTGAATTATAGGCAAGACTTCTTTAAGAGGTCTAGGAAGGGCACTCTCTTAAATATCCTATATTCCCTTGGAGAAGATGAAGATACATCAGCTGGTATCTTATTTGGGATTAAGGAATCTCAGTCCACAAGTTTATAACCTACAAGAAGATCTCAATGTGTCGTTAAGAGTCTGAATGATTTTCCATATAAAATCTGACTTCCACTTCCCATTTACCATAGAGTACTTCTATAGAATCAGGGAATCATGTCATGAAATACCATTTAGGTAGAAAGAGACATTTCAACACTTGCTTTACTACTTTGGTTGCCTCCTTTTATCTTTTTCTTTTATGAGTCTTTAAAGATTTCCAGCTATGTCCTAAAATTCTCCCACATTTTCCTGGAAACAATTAAATGATTAAGTATTTTATTTTGAATCCTCAGTTCAAAAGAAACCAGACTTGGAGGCAGAACCTTAGGTTTCTAATGCCAGTTCTGTAAAGTAGCTATTGTAATTTCTTTGGACTTTGGTTTCCTTCGGTCAAATGAGACAGACCAGAAAATCTCATGATTCCTCTTAGCTCTGTGAATGTATGACAGGAGGCTTTCTGGTGAAGATGGTGACCAGAAATCAAAGCCTGAAAAGTCTCTTCTGAGGGATGCTCCTGAAGGGTCAGACATGACCCAGCCCAAAGTCCACTGGGCACACCGTGCAAGAGCAATCTGGAAACCAGTCATTCATAAGCAGACTAAGTATGCATTCTGAGATGGGTAAAATGCATGAGAGGATTTCTTCCCACAATTATCTGCCAGAAATCCTGACATAAGAAAAACATTTAAATGATCAAAAAAATTTCAAA
Organism: Muntiacus reevesi; assembly: GCF_963930625.1. Lineage (NCBI taxonomy): Eukaryota > Metazoa > Chordata > Mammalia > Artiodactyla > Cervidae > Muntiacus > Muntiacus reevesi. Next base: position 32,701,780 of record NC_089266.1, on the reverse strand, counting down.
TAATAGTTCAAGGCAATTGCAGAAGAGATACCACAAATAAGCATGTGTATTTGCTGACTGCATGTTATAATATTGACCTAAATAATTAGAGGGGTAAGTACGCATTGTGTTCAGCTTCATATCCTGCAAGTTAATTTTTTTGGTCTCATAATTGCTTATATTCTTGTCTTTTTACTCCTTGTAGAACTTCTCGAAAGGCTTTGTCATCTTGTCTTCTGTACTGCCCTTAACACAGTTCCTTGCACTTACCAGGTCCTCAGCAAAGGCTACTGTGTTGCTTTCTCTTCTTCTCTCCAGGTAACCTAATCAGGTATAATCAGAGTGACAAAGAGTAAAAAAGTGCGCACTTTTGAGCACTTACCTCGAGATGCTGCGGTGAAAGTGGTTTCAGAAACGTGACCCCCCAGGCTCCCTTTATACCCCCAAATCTGCAAGCCCAGCGCTCTAGCTTGGCTATATTTGGGGATCACCATTTACTCGTTAGATGTAAATGCGTCGTAGCACTGATCTCTCACTCTTGTTAAGTTACTTGGATAAATGACCAGCGGAGGCTGTGTAATGCCAAGTCAGCTGCGTAGGGATTTTGACGTTGGACACAGATCTTTGAGACTTAGAGAGTACTAGGGGCTGAGTGGAACTGGGGCAGAGTGTGCTGAGAAGGTCAGTGAAGGGCAAAGATACAGGATGATTTGTCAAGCAATGGGTGATCGATAGCATGGATACTAACTACGTCTCCTTTACCAAGGACTGTAAATGAGATAGTGTGTGTCTCATCTCAGAAATTTCCAGAAAACATAATATTGGCCATTTAACACATCCATTCTTTTTTTTTTTTTTTAACATTAAAACAATTGCGGTATAGTTGATTTACAATATTGTGTTAGTTTCAGGTATATAGCAAAGTGTTTCAGTTTTATACACACACACACACACACATATACACACATATGTGTATTTATATTTCAAATTTGTTTCCCTTATATCACAAAATAGTGAGTATAGTTCCTTGTGCTGTATAGTAGGTCCTTGTTTATCTGTTTTCTATATAGTAGTATATATCTGTTAATCCCAAATTCCTAATTTATTCTTTTCTCCCTCCATTCCCCTCTTTAGTAGCCATAAATTTGTTTCCTATGTCTGTGGGTCTATTTCTGTTTTGGTTTGTATATAAGTTCGTATGTATCCATTTTTTTTTTTTTTTAGATCTCACATACATGCCATATCACATGATGTTTGTCTGGCTTACTCCAACTTAATGTGATGATTTCTGCTGTGCTGTGCTTAGCCTCTCAGTCATATCCAACTCTGTGACCCCATGGACTGTAGCCCATCAGACTCCTCTGTCCATAGGATTTCCCGGGCAAGCATTCTGGAGGGAGTTGCCATTTCCTTCTTAAGAGGATCTTCTCAACCTAGGAACTGAGCCTGCATCTCCTGTGGCTCCTGCATTGGCAGGCGGATTCTTTACCACTGAGCCACCTGGGAAGCCCCCCATTACAAAATTAAGAGCAAGCTTAAATTTAAAAAAAAAAGTTGTAAAGTTCTAATGAAAATATGTAGTCTATGTGACAACTCTTAGGTTTGCATGGGTTTTTTTTTTGACTGAAACAGAAGTGATGCTTGAATATGTAGGAATAACCATACATTTTAGAAGTTAGAGCCATTTGCAGTAATACAGTCTGACTTGTTTTTGTTGTATATGATCAATGTGTATTGAATTATATTCAATATTTTGTAATAACCTATAATGTAATGTAATCTGAAATAAAATAACTGAATCAGTTTGCCATATAGCCCAAACTAACACAATATTGTAAATCAACTATGCGTGCCTATTGTGCTAAGTCGCTTCAATTGTGTCTGACTCTTTGCCACCCTGTGAACTGTAGCTGGCCAGTCTCCTCTGTCCATGGGATTCTCCAGGCAAGAATATTGGAGTGAGTTGCCATGCCCTCCTCCAGGGGATCTTTTCAACCCATGGATTGAACCTGCATCTTCTGTGACTCCTACATTGCAGGCGTATTCTTTATCCCTGAGCCACTGGGGAAGCCCAAATCGACTATACTTAAATTAAAAAAAAAAATTATCTAGTTTTCCAGTGGGTTGCTGCTGCTGCTGCTAAGTCACTTCAGTCGTGTCCGACTCTGTGCGACCCCATAGACGGCAGCCCACCAGGCTCCCCCATCCCTGGGATTCTCCAGGCAACAACACTGGAGTGGGTTGCCATTTCCTTCTCCAATGCAGGAAAGTGAAAAGTGAAAGTGAAGTTGCTCAGTCATGTCTGACTCTTTGCTACCCCATGGACTACAGCCTACCAGGCTCCTCCATCCATGGGATTTTCCAGGCAAGAGAACTGGAGTGGGGTGCCATCACCTTCTCTGAGTTTTCCAGTGGGTAGTCTCATGTAAGTAAGGCATTTCCAAATGACAGTGTGCATTAGTGAAAATGAAACTGTAAGCAGAGAAAGAAGCAGATAGGAATAAAACTTCCACATAGCATTTTCTGAAGCAGATTTGACAGAATGCTGATTCTGAGAGAAACTGTGAAATAAAAGGTTCTATGGCTAAATGAGTTTAGGAAATGTGGCCAACTCTATTCCCTGCTATTGGAAATTCACCATAAATATTAGCATGGTAAGGAATCTGAGAGGCCTACCAGTAAAGAATCATGAAGAACCTTCTAACTAGTGATGTACTGTTGGAACACCATCTTACTCCCTGCTCAAGAAAACGAGAACAGAAGGCTGAAGACTGCAGTCCATAGAGTTGTCTCTGTTTCTTAGCAACATTTAGCCCAGAACAAAGCAACAGAGAGCGATCGGGCAAAAACACAGCTGCTTTTATTCAAGGGAGAGCCTCTTTTGTATGTAGCAGATGCTTAGTAAATGTTTCTGTGAATAAACCAATCAAGACAATTCATGGGGAATCTGTGTTGAAAGAGGGCTGAAGTGATAAAGTGGAAAAGAATGGAATCAGACTGAGTCTCACTTAAGAGTAAGAGTTTATATTTATTAACAACTCACTACGCACCCAGGCTTTATCTATATTGGCTCACTTACGCTTCCTAATAGTTTTGGGGGATAGGTGCTAACATCATCCCCATTTTATGGCTGAAGAAATAGGGCCATTGAGAGTTTCAGTAACCTGGCTGAGGCCATGCAACTAGCAAGTGGCAGAAATGGGATTCAAATCCTCTCCGGCTGTAGAGCCAATGCCTATAACCTTTCACTTTTGCAAGCCCAGCACTTTTGAGTGCTGGCGTATTGAGGAATGGAGACATGAAACGGGGACTCTGCCCAAAAGAGGTGGTTGGTAACGGACATGGGAAGAGAGGACAGAGACACAAAAGGACAATTTATTTTTCCAAGGTAAACTTCAGTGCCAAGATGAGTGGGCTGCCCAGTGGATTAGATGTATGGACAAGGTGTTTGAAAGCCATAAGTTGTGTTGTGTATGTAAAATATTATCAGAGTTGTTACTGATACGATACCACTTTGGAAGAGAAGAGAGATCTGAAGGGGCTGGTGACTGTGGAGATGATGATAATAATACTTTTTATAATTATTTCCAGTTTATAGGGGCTTCCCTGGTAATTCAGATGGTAAAGAATCTGCCTGTAATGCTGGAGACCCAGGTTCAATCCCTGGGTCAGGAAGATCTCCTGGAGAAGGGAATGGCTACCCATTCCAGTATTCTTGCCTGGAGAATCCCAGGGACAGAGGAGCTTGGTGGGCTATAGTCCATAGGGTCACAAATTTTGCATGTTTTATTATGTTTATTTTTCTCTGTAAGCCTTATGGTGTTATATTACTTATATTATTAAGTACTACTAATAATCATTATTATTCCCATTGTCCACATAGAAAACTGAGGCCTAAGGGGGTTAAGCGATTGACCAAAAGGCCCCACAGCTTGTACACAATGGAGCCAGAAGTGGCATCCCTGGTGGCTGATTCCAAGGCCTGACTTTTTCTTCTATCCTCTACTCTCTTAGAGGAGGGAGATTTTAGAGCACAAGGAGGAGGTTGCAGGCTTAGGGATCGTGGGGGATTGCAGGGACTGTGGTTAGAAACAAGGTTTCAGGAAGGTGTTTCAGGAAGGTGGACTGGACAAGCCTAGAGGGAAGTGTTGGGGGTAACACGGAGGGGAGGCTGGAGAAGTGGGCTGGGCTTGTCTGTGATGGGTTTCTGATGCCCCTGGAAGGAATCAGGGCATTATTCTGAGATGACTGGAGAATATTTCAAGGTTTTTAAGCCAGAAAGTAAATACACACACACACACACACACACACACACACACACACACACACACACACTTAGGCCAGGCCAAAGAAAAAAATAAAAGAGAACCCTAGGAGGTGAAAGGAATATGTTTGCCAATATAAGACCTCTCTGAGCTCAAGACTTATTTTTTGAGGCCCTAGCCCACATTATATTAATATCTTAAAATCCACTCAATATATTTATTAAACATACCTGTCTGTTAAGTTATTTCAGTTGTGTCTGACTCTTTGTGATCCTATGGACTGTAGCCTGCCAGGTTCCTCTGTCCATGGGATTCTCCAGGCCAGAATACTGGAGTGGGCTGCCATTTCCTTCTTTAGGGGATCTTCCTGACCCAGGGATGGAACCCACGTCCCTTATGTCTCCTGCATTGGCAGGTGGGTTCTTTGTCACTAGTGCCACCTGGGAAGTTCATATTAAACATACAAGTAATATCTATTTGCCTGGAGAAGGAACTGGCAAACCACTCCAGTATTCTTGCCTGGAGAATCTCATGGACACAGGAGCCTGTGGGGCTACAGTCCATAGGGTTGCAGAGTCGAATATGACTGAAGTGACTTAGCAAGCAAGCAATATCTATTTCCATTGAATATAAAAAAAATAATCATAATGGAAAACAAAGAGGGCCTTGATTCAGCAAGACAGAAATGATATGTAAAAGGACAGAGAAAACCCTAGGGATACCCTGAAGGCAGGACCAACAGAACTTTGATGATGCTGGGTTTGAGGAGGGAAATGGAAGCAGAGAATCCTGCCTTTCATCCAGCCCTCACAGCAGCCTAGAAATCTAGGGGCATGACACCAGCCCAGGAGCAATACTGAAGGGGGGAAATACGAATTTATTTTTTAAATTGGAGGAGTAGTCCATAGCTCACACCCACAGCATCATTCCATCTCTCCCAACTTCAAGATTCTTCTGTCCATGATAGTTTTCTCCAGTCTTGTTACCAAATCATTTTGTCAACTCTAAAGTGACGGGGACTTTATTTGTGTCAAAATAACTCAAGGGAAGTGGTGTTTTCAAGAGAGAGGATATAATAAAAAACTCTACAGGCAAGATGGAGAAAAGGAGGACCATGAAAAGGGCATTGGGTCGGTCACAGAGGTGATCCTGAAATGAATGTCAGCAGGATGGTGGGGGTGGAAGCACTGAAGGCTAGGATTAAGGAGTGACAGGTGTCAAGGAGGAGGAAAAAGTTTTCCTGATTTCCCTGGGAGCAAATCTCTCCACCAATCACTATAGGAGGTGCATTCAGAGGAAAGCAGATTTGGATGGAGAAAGCAGTAGCAGGGCCAACTAGAGAGGCCCAGGAAGCAAGTGTAATCAAGGTCGTTGCTTGGAGGGCTACTTGAGAAGAAAGGGCAATTAATTGTCCTAATATGAGGATCACCCTCACCCCTCACAACCATCTAAAAGCTTATGTAACAGATGAAATTTCACAAAGAAGCGAGAAGATCCCCCGTCGCCGGGAACAGAAATTTCTGGGCAAAAGTCACAGGACAGGTACATTTGTGAAGGATGCAAATTTATATTTAATCACCTAATTAAAAACACTGAGTGAGAATATTAGCTTGCAGACCTAGAGGGGGCCTTGAATATTACCTAACTGAACCCTGACATTACAGAATCAGAAATTGAGGTTCCGGACAGGTTACCTAATTAATCTTAATTAACTAAACAGAACTTTTCCCATTCAACTCTCAGATTCAAGAGTGCTAGTTCAGAACACTTTCAAGTGCAACACATAATCTTCCGCACTGCTAGCATTTATGCACTTCAATTTTGCAAAGCAAAAAGTTGATAGGAGATTATCCAGTGTGTGTATGTGTGCTCAGTTGTGCCCAACTCTCTGCAACTCCAAGGACTGTAGCCCACCAGGCTCCTCTGTCCATGGAATTTTCCAGGCAAGAATATTATAGCGGGTTGCCATTTCCTTCCCCAGGGTATCTTCCTGACTCAGGGATCAAACCCACATCTCTCAGGTCTGCTGCATTGGCAGTCAGGTTCGTTACCACTAGTGCCGCCTGGGAAGCCCAGTGTAATACATTACCTTCTGCACTGCTAGCATTTATGCACTTCAATTTTGCAAAACAAAAAGTTGATAGGAGATTATCCAGAGAATTGTTTAAATTGATTTTCCTTTAGTCAATGAGGATATAGATTTATCAGTTCTACAGGTGGGAAAACTGAGGCTTGGCAAGGTTAAGTGACTAGTCATACAGCTAGTAAGTGGCAGAGTGGGAACTAGAACAAGTCCAGTTTGTGTTTTCACTACAAGACAGCTGCTTCTGACTTTGCAAGATCCTGTAAGACACGAACGTTCTCAGAATTATGCACGCTTCTCAGAATTACACACAAACCAGGCATCCTTCTCCGAAAACATCCTGGAGAGCATGTGTTCATGGCCTGGGAACATTGTGTCCAGAGAAGAAATTCTACCAATTAGTCTGCTCAGTAAACTGAAGACCTCCCTCAGTCTGGCCTCATAACCTTGACTGATGGCTGTGAGACTTAGGGTCTCCATCATTTGACCTTTCATGTCTATTAGTTGTGCTTTGATTACTTCAGTTGCTTACAGCCTCATTAGAACAAAGGAAAGCATGATTGATTACTTTTTAAAATTTTTATTTGATTGAAATTATACTTGACTTACAGTGTGCTAATTTCTGCTGTATGGCAACACGATTCAGTTACACATACATTCTTTTTCATGTTCTTTTCTGTTATTGTTTATCACAGGATTGAATATAGTTCCCTGTGCTATACAGTAGAACCTTGTTGTTCATGATTAATAACTTTTTTCTTAAAAATTCATACCATTTATTCTATAATAAAAACATTTTTCTAAACCATGATCAAAAACTTTGCTTGACATAGCCCAAATGTATATTTACATTGTTAAAATCTGCATGATAATTTAGTGACTTAGAGTGGACTTTGAGAGTCAGATGCTGCGGTTCACATCCTGACTTCACCATTTAAACCATGTGAGTTTGGGCAATAAGACCAAACTTTTTCTACTTTTCTGGACCTCAGTTTCTTCATCTGTAAAACGGGGCTAATAATAATACCTAACTCATGGGCTTCTTGTGACAACTGAGTTAATGAATGCATCATAGGCTACTTTTTGGAAGTGACACAGCTGACCACAGCTCGTGAGCCTTACCAGACAACAACAAAAAAGACATGAAAGAACAGCATAGAAGGCCTTGTCCTGACTTCCAGGGCTGACTGGCACTAACAGTGGTTGGTACATTCTCTACAGAAAGCTCCTGGCTTCTGAGTCTCAGGCTTGCCTGTTGACATGGTTTCACCCACTGTGTGTCACTTCCAAAAAGTAGCCTATGATGCATTCATTAAGTCAGTCCTCCAATCCCACCCAATTTCCTGTTCGTACGGCACAGAACATCTTTTCTTTTTTTTTTGCTCTTCTGTGCAGCATGCGGGATCTTAGTTACCCGACCAAGGATCAAACCCACATCCCCTTCAATGGAAGTGCAGAATCCTAGCCACTGGACCATCAAGGAATCCCCTCAGAACATTCTTAAGTTACCCATTCCCCCTGAACACCACATACAACAATAACTCAAAAGAAGGAGGATGAAGCCTGGATACCTCCAAGCAGGGTGACCCTCTTTCCTAATTTGTTTGGATTTGAAGAGATTCCTGAGACTTTCAGTTTTAAAATCAGTACAGTCCTTGGCAAACTCAGATAAATTTATCACCCTACCCAAAAGATTGTTGAGGGTAAAGATGAGGTTGAATGAAACCAGCTGAGATCTGTCACCAAGCCAGGATAGTGATAAAAATCACATGTGAAACTGCTAATTTTAAAACTATAACATGCTCATTCAATTGTCTATTCCTCAAACCATCACTGAGGACTTACCACACGCTGAGAAGATTTTAAGTGCTAGGGAACAGAACAGGCAAAGTCTGCCCTCCTGGAAATTCTATTTTAGTGTGTGTGTGGGGGGGGACAACAGCTCTCAAGTGTCAATTAGTGATAAATTCTCTGAAGGAAAGAAAAATTAGGATAAGGAGACAATAGCTGTGTGGTGTCTAAATAGATCAATCAGGGAAGGTTTCTCTGAAGATGTGATATTTGAGCAGACACTTATTGAAGGAGCAAGCCTGGAGAATTTCAACCAGGCACAGTATTTCAGGCAGAGGAAACAAACACAAGCTCGGTGGGAAGGGAGTTGGGCTGCACAGGAACAGGATAAAGGTCAGTGGGGAAGGAAGGAAAGGAGGCAGGGATACTGTAGTAAGGAATGAAGTGGCAGAAGTGGCCAGGGGCCAGATAGTTAGTCTTGCAAATGCAGTTAAGAATATAGGGTTTTAAATGCCAGCTGTTACTATGAAGCTAGCTTTATTCTTCCTATAGGGTTTCTCAAGTGCCTTAGTGGTAAAGAATCCACCTGCAAATGCAGGAGATGTGGGTTCAATCCCTGGGTCAGGAACATTTCCTGAAGAAGGAAATGCAACCATTTCCTCAGGTATCTTGCCTGGAAGATCCCATGGATAGCGAGCATGGTGCACAGTCCATGCAGTGGTAAAGAATTGCACACAACTGAGTGATTAAGCATGCACCCACGCATTCTTCCTTATTCTCTGTTGAGGGTTGGCCCTCTCAGTTCAGTTCAGTTCAGTCACTCATTTGTGTCCGACTCTTTGCGACCCCATGGACTGCAGCACACTAGGCCTCCCTGTCTATCACCAACTCCCAGAGTTTACTCAAGCTCATGTACATTGAGTTGGTGATGCCATCCAACCATCTCATCCTCTGTTGTCCCCTTCTCCTCTTGCCCTCAATCTTTCCCAGAATCAGGGTCTTTTCAAATGAATCAATTCTTCACATCAGGTGACCAAAGTATTGGAGTTTCAGCTTCAGCATCAGTCCTTCCAATGAACATTCAGGACTGATTTCCTTTAGGATGGATTGGTTGGATCTCCTTGCAGTCCAAGGGACTCTCAAGAGTCTTCTCCAACACCACAGTTCAAAAGCATCAATTCTTTGGTACTCAGCTTTCTTTATAGTCCAACTCTCACATCCATACATGACTACCGGAAAAATCAGAGCTTTGACTAGATGGACCTTTGCTGGCAAAGTAATGTCTCTGCTTTTTAATATGCTGTCTAGGTTGGTCATAACTTTTCTTCCAAGAAGCAAGTGTTTTTTAATTTCATGGCTGCAGTCACCATCTGCAGTGATTTTGGAGCCCCCAAAAATAGTCTGTCAGGGTTGCTGCGTCTATTTGCCATGAAGTGATGGGATGATCTTATGTGACCAGATGCCGTGATCTTAGTTTTCTGAATGTTGAGTTTTAAGCCAACTTCTTCACTCTCCTCTTTCACTTTCATCAAGAGGCTCTTTAGTTCTTCTTTGCTTTCTGCCATAAGGGTGGTGTTATCTGCACATCTGAGGTTATTGATATTTCTCCCGGCAATCTTGATTCTAGCTTGTGCTTTATCCAGCCCAGCGTTTCTCATGATGTGCTCTGCATATAAGTTAAATTAGCAGGGTTACAATACAGAGCCTTGACGTACTCCTGTCCCTATTTGGAACCAGTCTGTTGTTTCATGTCTAGTTCTAACTGTTGCTTCCTGACCTGCATACAGATTTCTCAAGGGGCAGGTTAGGTGGCCTGGTATTCCCATCTCTTTCAGAATTTTCCACAGTTTGTTGTGATCCACACAGTCAAAGGCTTTGGCATAGTCAATAAAGCAGAAGTAGATGTTTTTCTGGAACTCTCTTGCTTTTTCGGTGATCCATTGGATGTTGGCAATTTGATCTCTGCTTCCTCTGCCTTTTCTAAAACCAGCTTGAACATCTGGAAGTTCATGGTTCACGTACTGTTGAATCCTGGCTTGGAGAATTTTGAGCATTGCTTTACTAGTGTGTGAGATGAGTGTAACTGTGAGGTAGTTTGAGCATTCTTTGGCATTGCCTTTCTTAGGGATTGGAATGAAAACTGACATTTTCCAGTCCTGTGGCCACTGCTGAGTTTTCCAAATTTACTGGCATATTGAGTGCAGCACTTTCACAGCATCATCTTTTAGGATTTGAAATAGTTCAACTGGAATTTTATCACCTCCACTAGCTTTATTCATAGTGATGCTTCCTAATGCCCACTTGATTTCGCATTTCAGGATGTCTGCCTCTAGGTGAGTGATCACACCATCATGATTATCTGGGTCATGAAGATTTTTTTGTATAGCTCTTCTGTGTATTCTTGCCACCTCTTCTTAATATCTTCTGTTTTTATTAGGTCCATACCATTTCTGTCCTTTATTGACCCCATCTTTGCATGAAATGTTCCCTTGGTATCTTTCATTTTCTTGGAGAAATCTCTAGTCTTTCCCATTCTATTGTTTTCCTCTATTTCTTTGCACTGACCACTGAGGAAGGCTTTCTTATCTCTCCTTGCTATTCTTTGGAACTCTGCATTCAAATAGGTATATCTTTCCTTTTCTCCTTTGCCTTTCGCTTCTCTTCTTTCCACAGCTATATGTAAGGCCTCCTCAGACAGCCATTTTGCTTTTTTGCATTTCTTTTTCTTGGGGATGGTCTTGATCGCTGTCTCCTGTACAATGTCATGAACCTCTGTCCATAGTTCATCAGGCACTCTGTCTATCAGACCTAGTCCCTTAAATCTTCTTACTTCTACTGTAAAATCCTAAGGGATTTGATTTAGATCTTACCTGAATGGTCTAGTGGTTTTCCCTCTGTCTTCAATTTAAGTCTGAATTTGGCAATAAGGAATTCATGATCTGAGCCACAGTCAGCTCCCACTTTTGTTTTTGCTGACTGTATAGAACTTCTCTATCTTTGGCTGCAAAGAATATAATCAATCTGATTTCAGAATTGACTATCTGGTGATGTCCATGTTTAGAGTCTTCTCTTGTGTTGTTGGAAGAGGGTGTTTCCTATGACTAGTGTGTTCTCTTGGCAAAACTCTATTAGCCTTTGCCCTGCTTCATTCTGTACTCCAAGGCCAAATTTGCCTGTTACTCCAGTTGTTTCTTGACTTCCTACTTTTGCATTCCAGTCCCCTATAATGAAAAGGACATCTTTTTTGGGTGTTAGTTCTAGAAGGTCTTGTAGGTCTTCATAGACCTGTTCAACTTCAGGTTCTTCAGCATTACTGGTCGGCGCCTAGCCTTGGATTACTGTAATATTGAATGGTTTGCCTTGGAAATAAACAGCATTCTATCACTTTTGAGAATGCATCCAAGTACTACATTTCAGAGTCTTTTATTGACTATGAGGGCTACTCCATTTCTTCTAAGGGGTTCTTGCTCACAGTAGTAGATATAATGGTCATCTCAGTTAAATTCCAGTCCATTTTATTTCACTGATTCCTAAAATGTCGATGTTCACTCCATTTGCTTTGATTCATGAACCTAATATTCCAGGTTCCTTTGCGATATTGCTCTTTTTACAGCATCAGACCTTGCTGCCATCACCAGTCTCATCCACAACTGGGTATTGATTTTGCTTTGGCTCCATCTCTTTATTCTTTCTTATCTGCTCTTTTTCTACTCAGCTTTGCTTCATTCTTTCAAACAACAATTTAACACCTGCTCTTCATTTAACAAATGGCTTATAAAGACGCCGCTCCAGGCATCGGGGATTAGCACTTTGTTCTCTCAGAAAGCTTAAGATCTAGTGAGGGGTAGGTGAGTGGAACACAACATTGAAAACACATGAAAAAATCAGCAGCCCTGGACTTGGAGAGAAGCCCTCAATAATATCTGGGGAGAAATCAGGTTTCAATTTCCCAGAGAAGTGAGGAGTTCATTTCCAGTGCGCACCAGGGCATCCTGGGAGGAGTGCGCCTAGGGCATCCTGGGAGGAAGGAAAGGCTGAAGTTCAGTTCAGTTGCTGATTCGTGTCCGACTCTTTGCGACCCCATGAATTGCAGCACGCCAGGCCTCCCTGTCCATCTCCAACTCTCGGAGTTTACTCAAACTCATGTCCATTGAGTCGGTGACGCCATCCAATCATCTTTTAAGATTTGAAATAGCTCAACTGGAATTCCTTTACCTCCACTAGTTTTGTTTGTAGTGATGCTTCCTAAGGCCCACTTAACTTCGCATTCCAGGATATCTGCTGGAAAGGCTGAAGCTATGCTGCCATTGTTGGAACCAGCCTGGAACCTGTGGTGGAACTTGGCTGGTGAGTGTTGTATTCATGAGTATGTGAGAGAGGAAGGCCTTCATCATTCTCTCTGCGATTCCAGAGAGTAACTGTGTGTGGTAAGAGGAGGGTGTGAAATCAGACGTAGCGAGGGAATTCGAACTCCTGGATCTTGGTGACTGGGACTCAAGGAGATTTTTGAACATTCTCAAATCGTTAAATTCCATTTGAAGTTTTTCAGTGAATTTACAGGCATGTTATTACATTGCTTATCCATATACCTAGGATAAGCTAAATCCATTTTGGGGTACTAAATATTGTGGGTATCAATTGAATTACTTTTCTGAATATGCTAGAAAAAAACTCTTGAATCTGTTTCTCAGAAGGTACCACCTTTCCCATCCAAGCTCTTAATGATTTTTTTTTTTTTTTAAATAATTTGAGGGCTCCCACTGTGTTGTTCCTCAGTTTCCCAGAGCGAGAGCCATAAGCCATAGTTTCTGTGAGGAGCTGAGAAAGTAGTGCGACCTCTTGTGAAGGTCAGGCTACTGTAATCTAAGAAAAGTCATGTTTGGTGTGTGTTCCCCAAGGGGGATATTTTTCTTCTTCATCAGCAAAGAGATTTTCTTTTTCTCTCTCTGGGCTCCGGAAGCAGCATCTTGGTGGGGCTTGGAGCCAGGAGGGAGGAATCAGGCTGGTAAATTCCACCCTTAAGTAAGGTTCTTTCCATCTGCCCACAGTTGATTCTTCTGCTTCCTACTTAGGAAAATGTGACCCACTTAAGTCTGCAGTGAAGGTGCCTGGGGACACTGGTGTGTGTAACATGCATCCAAACCTCTGTCACAGCCAGGAGGTAGAATTTAAGTTTGCTCCCTGACAGCTGTTGTGTTAGCGCTGGAATGTTAATCCTTAGCGAGAGTGTGGATGAAAGGCAGCAGCTTCTAACAGTTGTGTTAATGGTCTCATCCATCAAATGACCCACTCCTCTTCACCTTTCTCTTGTCAGTTATACCCATGTCTTTGATGAGAACTTGATATGAAGACATCTTAAGAAGCAAGTTCCTTTTATTTATTGTATTTTTTTAAAAAGAACCTTTAAAACAATTTCAAAACTAAGGTACATATTGTAGAACGATGGAAAAATATAATCAACATACTGAAGGAAAAATTTAAATCACTCCTAAGATTTTAACATAGAGGTAATCTCTACCTAGATTGGGTGTAAGTCCTTTTACACTTCTTCCCCCTATGTTTGTAAACACAAACATTTTTTTAGATTAAAAAAACATGTTTTTAAACAAATACACAGTTGGGATATCAGTCTGTAAGCATGGTTTTGTGTTCTGACTTTACAGCTTATTAGATTATGGAAATTCTTATCATGAATTAACTCTTGTTCTACATCATAGTATTCTAGTAAACTTGTGCCCATGTGTTTATGTATATCTTTATGAAATCCATATAATAGACTTCCTGAGCAAAGGCTCTGGATGTTTTTAGGCTTGCTGTAGTGCAGTGCCTGTCATTACTGTCTCCACTGTAATGATATTGCATAAATAAACAAAAAGTATTCACTAATGATCGTCCCAAGTCCAAGCTCATATTACTTGCCACATGACAGGCCCATAAATTGAGAGACAGTTGTTGGGGCAACGAATAGTGACTTTATTCAGAAAGTCAGCAAACTGAGACGGTGGTGGACTAGTACTGCGAAGAACAATCTTACCTGAGTTAGAATTCGGGCTTCTTTTATACTAAAAGGGGAGGGAGTGTGGTCGGTTGCTGCAAACTTCTTGGTGTTGGAATTCTTTGTTCTTGCAGCTGTCCATGTAGGTCAGGTCATGATGTTCCTGTCAACCTCCAAAAGACAAATGTTATTCTCTGTTTTGCAACTTTTCATCTCCATGCAAAAGGAAAAGTATTATACCCTCGAAGGTCAGAGCCTTGAGAGTGGGCTATCTTATATATTTCAAGCTACAGGAAACATTCTTATCTTGTAGCAAAACCTATAGAATACAAAATGTTGAAGTAAAAGAAACAGATCTAATATAGAGTCAGATTTGTATTCCTCATTGTGGTATGTGATCATGCTGATCATCAGGTGTTGGAAACATACAATAGTCAATGCAGCATGATTGCAAAATAAAATGACAAATACTGCAAAACTTACAGAATTTCCTGAAGTTGATAAAAGTGGTATTAGAAATCTGCTTGAATTTTGCAAAACAATTCCAGTGTGTTGCAGCAGCATTGAACTAGTTAATGATTAAAGATCTGAAAATGGACAAAGGTGATGATCCAATAAGTGTTTCAGGAGAGAGTAAGTTTAGGATCCAAGGATTAGGAAGGCAATGAAGGCATCACACTTTTTGTTGTTGTTGCTGCAAAAGACGTTCTTTATGATGGATTGCAAAAATCAAACATAAAGGGTGCCATATCATACAAGATTGTGGGAACTATGTCCCTTTCCTCCCAACTCCAACACTGATTCACTCTGTTCTAAGAGTTAGCAGAGATGCAGTTACAGCATAAATCCTGTGACGTACAAGAGCAAATAAATTTATTTCAATACTTCTGACTTGATTTTTATTATTTATTTTTGGTTTCGCTGGGTCTCCATTGCTTTGCTTGGCCTTCTCACCATGATGGCTTCTCTTATTGCAGACGCTCTAGGCTTGTGGGCTTCAGGCATTGTGGCAAACAGGCTTAGTTGCTTCGAGGCATGTGTAATCTTCCCAGACCATAGATGGAGCCCATGTCCCCTGCATTGGCAGGCAGATTCTTATCCACTGCGCCACCAGTGAAGTCTTGTCCTGATTTTAAGATAAAACCCCAATCAGATTTTTTCCTCATAATTTACTGTGTAATTTTGGACTTAGTTTTCATTTAGATTCACTTTAAGTGATTGTTTTCTGAGGCACGTGATTGTCTATGTAGAAAATCCCAAAGAACTTCCTTCCCCCCAAACTCAGAGCTATGAAGTGAGTTCAGTAGGGTTTCTGGATATAAGAAACACATACAAATATCAGTTTTATTTCTTTAAGCTAGCAATAAGCAATGTGAGCCCCCAAATTGGAAGTACAGTACCATTTACAATTGCTTAAAAACAAAAAGAAAGTTAAAGAAAAATTTAGATGTAAATCTAACAAAACATGTACAGGACTTGTATACTGGAAACTATAAAACAAGAAGGAAAGAAATCAAAGAATAAATAAATGGAAAAACATAACTTATTCATGAATTGGCAGAATCAACATAGTAAATAAGTCAGTTTTCCCCAAACTGGTAAATACATGCAATTCCTATCCAAAATTTTAACCCTGACTTTATTTATTTATTTTTTTTATTTTTCAGTGGGTTTTGTCATACATTGATATGAATCAGCCATAGAGTTACACGTATTCCCCATCCCGATCCCCCCTCCCATAACCCTGGCTTTAAAGTTAGACATACAGTGTCCTAATTGTTATTTTTGCAAAGCACTGTAATTGCAGTATTTCCCTAATGAAATTTCCTTCTTTTGCTCCCCTCCATCCCTACCCCACATGTTATGGAGTTTAGTTCCCTGACTGGGATTAAACTGGAGCCCTCGGCAGTGAGAGAGTGGAGTCCTAACCACTGGATTGCCAGGGAATCCCCCACAGTAAAAAATTTTAAACACCTTATGGGTATATAATTGATGTATAACAAATTATACATATTTAAAGAATCTTGACATATGTGTACACTGTGACGCCATCATCTGAATCAAGATGATGGACATGTGCCTTATCTTCCAAAGTTTTCTCCTGGGCCTTTGTAATATGTCCTACTGTCCTTCTGTACCTCCCATAAATCCTACCTCCCTATCCCTATCTGTATTGGTCAGCTTTCAGCCACTATAGATTCATTTTTAGCTTCTAGAATTTTGTATGAATGGAATAATGGAGTCCACACACTTTGTGGTCTGATTACTTTCACTCAGCAAAATTATTTTGAAATCCATCCATTTGTGTGTGGTGTGTGTGTGTTTGTTAATAGTTTTATTTTAATCTTCCCTGGTAGCTCAGTGCTAAAGAACCCCACCTGTTCTTTAGAACAGGAAGGAAATGGCAACCCACTTCAGTATTCTTGCCTAGGAAATCCCATGGAGAGAAGAGCCTAGCTTGCTATAGTCCATGGGGTCACAGAGTCAGACACAACTTAGCTACTGAACAACAAGTATTACATTATGTGAATTTACCATGATGTGTTTGCCCATTCACCTGTTGATGCTTATTTGGATTGTTTCCAATTTGGGGCTGTTACAGATAAATATGCTGTGAATATTTGTGTTCAGGTTTTTGTGTGGACATACATTTTCATTTCTCTTGAGTAAATACATCAAAGTGAAATGATTGGAACAAATGGATAATTTCTCAACTTTTTAAGAGACTGGCAAACTGTTTTCCAAAGTGATTGTGCTGTTTTACACGATCACTAGCAGGTGTGAGAGGTCCAGTTCCTCCACCTCTTGGTTAACCCTTGGATTTTTAGCCATTGTAATAGGTGTATCGGTGATATCTCATTATGTTTTAATTATTATTCTCCTGATGACCGATGATGTTGGGCATTTTTGTGTGCCTGTCTGCTCTCTGTATATTTTCTTTAGTGAAATATTTGTCTCATTTTGGTTCTTTAAAAATTGGGTGATGTGTTTTCTTTTTGGTGAAGATAGATTTCTGTATGTATTCTGGACACAAGTCCTTTATCAGGAATCTGATTTTCAGATACTTTTTCTCAACTGGTGGCTTTCTTTTCATTCTCCTTGATAGAGTTTTTCAAGGTGCAGAAACTTTGGTGAAGTCCAGTTTATCATTTTTTTTCTTTCATGGCTTGTGTTTTTGTGTTGGCATCTAAGAAATCTTTGTGTAAACCAAGGTCACAAAGATTTACTCTTACGTTTACTTTCCAAAGTTTTTATGATTCTACTTTTGGTTCCTTCTTTGATCCAAAATTTTATTTAGGAGAATATTTAGAAACTTTTCTTGTTTTAAATTGTTGTATTAATTTTAGACATTTATGAAATTGTGGCCTGTTCATTTTGTACTGTAAAGGTGTGGGCTGACAGGGTTGGGAGGCAGGTGAGAGTGGATGTTAGAAGATGGAGAGGGACAGGCATACATAGGTACAGTTTTTGTCTAGATTGCATTTTTGTTTGATTTCCTCCTTATTTTCTAGAGACTAAACACCTCATGTTTATCCTGGACTAAATCTGTCTTGTCTTCAGTTCAGTTCAGTTCAGTCGCTCAGTCCTGTCCGACTCTTTGCAACCCCATGGACTGCAGCACGCCAGGCTTCCCTGTCCATCACCAACTCCCAGAGTTTACTCAGACTCATGTCCATCGAGTCAGTGATGCCATCCAACCATCTCATCCTCTGTCGTCCCCTTCTCCTGCTGCCTTCAATCTTTCCCAGCATCAGGGTCTTTTCTAAGGAGTCAGTTCTGTGCATCAGGTGGCCAAAGTATTGGAGTTTCTGCTTTCTTTCCAATGAATATTCAGGACTGATTTCCTTTAGGATGGACTGGTTGGATCTCCTTGCAGTCCAAGGGACTCTCAAGAGTCTTCTCCAAAACCACAGTTCAAAAGCATCAATTCTTTGGTGCTCAGCTTTCTTTATATAGTCTAACTCTCACACCCATACATGACTACTGGAAAAACCATAGCCTTGACTAGACGGACCTCTGTTGGCAAATTAATGAGTATTCTTCCTTTATTCAGAAGTTCTCTCTCGTTCTCTATGACCCACTCATCTATCCAATCTGTCAGAAAATCCTATGTACACCACACAGTACATCTAGAATCCATGTGCTTCACATCATCTCCTGGTGCTGTCTTTCTAGTCTGAGCCACTGTCAGTTTTCAATGTTTTATTTTGCAGTGGACTCCTAACTAGTCTCTCCAGTTTCTAGCTCTGCCCGCTTCTGTCTACTCTCAACACAGCAGTCACAGCGATTCTTTCACAGGCATGTTACTATCACTCCTCTGCTCAAAACCCTCCAAAACTTTCCCATCTCACTCTGAGTAAAGACACGCGTCCTCGGGGGGCCCTCAGGCCCTGCGTGATCTCTGGGCTCCCAGGTTTCCTCTCTTATGTGGTACCCGTCTTGCTGGTTCTCTAGCCCTGCTGGTCACCTTCCCGTCCCAGGGACCTGCCAAACCGCCTCTGCTTCATACCTTCACATATTCTTCTGTTCCTCTGCTTGGAATACTCTTGATTCCCTTAGGTCTCTGCTCAAATGTGTTCTCATTAAAGAGGCCTTCCTCAACTCCTCTTTACAAAACACTGACTGCCTCCCTCTTATTTTTTTTATTTCTCATCAGCACTTCTCTGACACATTACGTAGCTTCCTGTTTGTTCACCGCCTTTCTCTCCCTATAGAATATAAGCTCCTAGAGGACGAGAACTCTACTCTGTTCGTGTCAGTTACCATAGAACTGAGAGCAGTGCCCCGCACACAGTAGTTGTGTGGAGTGGGTGCATGATTGGGTCTTGTGTGAAGGGGTAAACTCAGGGAGTGTTTTACATAGCAATTTGTAACAATCTTGAGATTTAATAGAATCAAGTCCTGCAAAAGATAATTTTGTGTGTGTGTGTGTGTGTGTGTGTGTGGTGGAGATGGAGATGGGAAGGAGGATGCTGGGTCGTGAGAAAGGTACAAACACTGAATGTTTTGCAAAGCCATATATACTGTTTAAAAGATAACAGCTAGGTGAGAACTGTGTTTGAGAATAAGTAATTCTGGAAATAAAAAAATGACAGTCTGGTTCAATGTATCAGTTCACTATGGTTTTTATTTATTCAACATTAAGAGAATAAATGTCACAAAGCAAGTGACCCAAAGTAGCACATTTTGTGCATTTCTTCAGGCCCTTGGCAGCAGCAGGCAGGTGTGTTCACTCCGCACTGACTTTTGTGTGAATCTCCCGGCTCTTCACCCGCAGCTTGTTGACCTGAGACTCGGCAATGTCAGCCCGTTCCTCGGCCTCCTCCAGCTCGTGTTGGAGCTTGCGGAGTTTGGCGAGATTAGTGTTGGATTGTTCCTCCTAAGAATGAAGTTGTGAGAATTAGACTTCGTGGTTCTTACTGCACTTGTCATGAAACAGGATTATTTCCTCAACTCAGATACTTCTTTCTTATGGTCTGTTTGTCATATTTGACTTCAAATCCAGACCGAACTTGTAGCTTCAATTACCTTTTTAACTCTAAAGAATGAAAGAAGGAACGGTTTTGAAACGGAAGAGAAAGTCCCATTACACCCAACCCATGTATATGTGAAATCAGTTTACCATGTATGGGTTGTGTGGAAAGGAGGAAGAGACCTGTCTATGGTCACAGAGGTTAGAAAGTAAATGTAAGATCAAACTATAACTTTGGGAAAATTCCACTTAATGGTTTTTTTTTTTTTTTGCCATATGTTTTGACTCTGGTATACAGAGATGGGAGATAAATTGGGCTAGGAAGAAAGTAATGCCCTCTCTTGGTTGGACTTACTTCCGTTCTGTCAGTCCCTTTTGTGTTCGCTTTTCTTATCTCCTATCTACTCTGTTGTGTCTGGAAGAATGGGGAACAACCAGGAAAGACGAAGCTGGAGAACCTTCCAACACAGCCCAATTTGCTAAAGCAAGTGTGCAGGGATAAGCCTCTGCTGATGACACTGGTTAGTGAGTGAAGGAGTCAGTTGGGGTAAAAGATTTCCATTTGGCTTTTGGGAATACTTGATTTTGCCCATTTCTAGAGGGAGAGGAATATTTATCATGGTGTTAGATTTTCTACTGGAGATTCTTTGCAGCTATCAAGTAAGGTGGGTTATTTGGAATTTTCTTTTTTTCCCCCAACCCCTACAAATTGCTTAATAATAAAAATATCTCCTCTTAAAATCTTATTCCATAATTAGAATTTGGGAGTAAATTAAAATTTATATCATCTCTTAAGAATGATATATTCTTACTTGTCTCTTTTTTTTTTCATAATCCTGGGTGGTTTTTTTGATTAATTATTTTAATTGGAGACTAATTACTTTACAATATTGCAGTGGTTTTTGCCATACATTGACATGAATCAGCCATGGGTTTACATGTGTTCCCCATCCTGACCCCCCTCCCACCTCCCTCCCCATCCCATCCCTCTGGGTCATCCCAGTGCACCAGCCCTGAGCACCCTGTCTCATGCATCGAACCTGGACTGGTGATCTATTTCACATATGATTATATACATGTTTCAATGCTATTCTCTCAAATCATCCCACCCTCGCCTTTTCCCACAGAGTCCAAAAGTCTGTTCTTCACATCAGTGTCTCTTTCTAATTAACACATTCTCTTAATACATTTTCTGTTCCCAGAGAAGTTTTATTCTTCCCTCAAGGGCTTAAAGATACTTACAGCCTCCTCAGCTTGTCTCTTGTATGATTTCACCTTCGCTTGTAATTTATCTACCAGGTCCTGCAACCTGAGTACATTCTTGCGGTCTTCCTCAGTCTGGAAGTTTAAAAAAAAAATGATCTGCATTCAATCCAATAAAATAAACATACTATAGGTGGTAACATAAATCACTTTGATATGATGGCAGGTGGGCCTGAGGTAAATGTGGTTCACTCTGAGGCTTCCTTCATAGTATTAACAGTAGCCACTCTTGATAAGTGTCTACTATGTACAAGCACTATGTTAGAGAGTTATACAATTCTTTAATCCTTACCTCCCTGCTCTGGTGAGTAGAATTTACAGGTGATTAGTGTTAGGTAACCTATCAGAGTTTAAAAAGTAAGAGAGGCCAATACCAGTTGACCTGACCTTGAACCTATATTCTTTCCTCACTTATGCTATTTTTAAATGTATTCCTGATTTTTGTGGCTTAGGAGAGTGCCTGTGATAGGTGATTGTGTGATTTGTCCCTTATATATATATATCAAGCTAATGTGTAGCTATTTTTGAGTATCACACAGTCAGTAGGTTTTCCTTGGGCAGGAAGTCTGGGTATTCCCCTTACCTGGTAGGTGAGCTCCTTTACTCTTCTCTCATGTTTCCGTAAACCTTTAATAGCCTCAGCATTACGTTTCTGCTCACTTTCAACCTCTCCTTCAAGTTCACGTACCTACAATCAAGAAAGATACTTATATAGTCAGTCTTGGGGGATATTAATTGACTCATGACCTACCGATGATACTGAGCGGATGTCCTCAGCCCCAGGGTAAGGACTGGAATCAGTATACAAGAAGAGAGAAGGGTAGGGGAGTGACTTTTTCCCTTCCCAGATTCAGAGATTGAGAGACCCACCCTGGCCTCTAGCTTCTGGATCTGCTTCTTCCCGCCCTTCAGGGCCAGCTGCTCAGCCTCGTCCAGGCGGTGCTGCAGGTCCTTCACCGTCTGCTCCAGGTTCTTCTTCATCCGCTCCAGGTGGGCGCTGGTGTCCTGCTCCTTCTTCAGCTCCTCGGCCATCATGGCCGCCTAATTAGTAAATAAACCAATACAGTAGTCCTGGTAATAGCAGGTAACACACAGCATCATTAAACAAATGCTCATTTGCTCACATCAGTGATGGCCTTCTTGGCCTTCTCTTCTGCATTGCGTGATTCTTGAATTACTTCTTCCACTTCACTCTGGAGTTGTGAAACATCATTCTCCAGTTTCTTCTTTGTGTTGATCAGGCTGGTGTTCTGTTAAAAGCAGTGGAAATTTATAAGACTAGTAGTTTGAACACTTGGGATTTTATTAATCTTACTTGTTGACTCAAGCAGGGGACCTAATAGCAAGATTTCACTAAACTAAATATTTGTTGCGTGCAAAATGTTAATCCTTTGCAACCTTTGCCCTGTCTCCCTGATTGCCCATCTGATTTGTGTGTGAGGATGTGTGAGGTTCAAAAATGCCTATATTATTTAATTGCTCTTTCAATTATATGTCAAACAGACATCACTAGTATTCTATCCTTGAAACGTTTGAAAAGAATTGCTTCTTTTTGTGAGAGCCTGGCACTGAGAGTTCTTCTATTAGAAGGAACCTATTTTCTGTTAACTTGAATGTTTTGCTCCCTTTGGGAATATTGAATAGTAATTCAGAAGAGTACTTCTGAAAACATTTTCTTAAAATTTTGCCTGGTGGTTCTCTAAGGGAGGTAATACCACCTCAGTGGGTATTTAGAAACTTTTAGGGGTGGATCTTTTTGGTTGTCAAAATGACTAGGGTATTTAATGCCAGGGCAGGTCAGCGATGCTGAATGTTGTGCAAGGCAAAGGGACTGTAAGCACCATAGTGCTGAATGCTGAAGTGCTTCTGATGAGAAACATTAAATGGAGCATTTTCAGATTGTGTAGTCAGTGGATCGGAGAAGGCAATGGCAACCCACTCCAGTACTCTTGCCTGGAAGATCCCATGGATGGAGGAACCTGGTAGGCTACAGTCCATGGGGTCACAAAGAGTTGGACATGGCTTAGTGACCAAACGGAAGCAGCAGCGTCACAGTATACAGTATTTGTTTGATATGAGGGTGTCACCTGGGTGTGCAGGAGCTGGACGCGCTCACTGGCATCCAGGAGCTCCTGCTCTGCGATCTTCCTGCTCCTCTCCGTCTGCTCCAGGGTGGCCCGCAGCTCCTCAATCTCAGCCTGCAGCAGGTTGGCTCTGCGCTCCACGATCGCCAGCTGCTCCTTCAGGTCCTCCTGGCCACGCAGAGCGTCATCTAGGTGGAGCTGGGTATCCTGTTAGGTTAATAAAAAGGCCTTAGACACTCTAAGGAAGGTGTGAACATCCCAGGAGATGAACTGGAAGAATGGGCTGGTACCAGGAACAGGAAATGACAGGTCTGTCATTTGAAAGAGCATGAAAATGGTGATGTCACCAGCTAGGTGTTCTTGTTGTGTGTTATGCCATCAACTAGTTATTTTTCACATGCTAGGGTCATTTATGGCACATTTTCTATATGCTCTACCCATCACTTGACATCTCTTTTCTCACTTGATCCTCAAAAGTAACCCTACGAGGTAGTAGTTTCATTCTTATTTTGTGGAAGAAACAGAAGTTCTGAAAGGTTAAATAACAACTTGCCTAAAATCAGGCAGTTAGTAAGTGACAAAACTAAGACTCAACCCCAGGCCTATTGGTGCCAAACTCTTCTAATTTCTCTCATATCTCTGGGCTTCTGGGTTTTTTTCTTTTTTACATAATATTTCTTTAAAAATATATTCTATGTGTACTTAATTTAGCTCCCTCATACTATGAATTGCTATAATTTGTTAAAGGGAAAAAAATGGATGGTTTAACAAGCTGTTGTGATGAATGGGAGACAGGTCACATCCCTCACTCATCTGGGCTATACAGTGGACCCACCTACCTTCAGGATCCCTTGGGTGTTCCTGTAGTTCCTCAAGCTCTCTGCAGCCAAGCGATTGGCATGGTTCAGCTGGATCTCCATTTCATTGAGATCTCCCTCCATCTTCTTCTTGACTCTCAGGGCATCATTCCTGCTCCTGATCTCAGCATCCAATGTGCTCTGCATGGTCTCCACAACTCTAATGTGGTTCCTCTTCAGCTGTTCGATTTCCTCATCTTTTTCAGCAATTTTCCTGTCCACTTCAGACTTGACCTGGTTCAACTCCAGCTGGATACGCAGGATCTTTCCCTCTTCATGTTCAAGAGATGCCTTAACAAAACAATGACCAATTAATAATGGAAAATGACTATTCGGAGGATATTCCATTGTGAGCCAAACCCTTACTAATATCAGTTTGTCTAACTTTACAAAGTACAATACAACAGCTCTAGGACTCTGCTAGGTAAATCATCCTTCTGTTTATTTAGTCGTGGATTTTAGAGGGAAGCTCTGTAATAAGGGTGCTTTGTAAAGTATAAAGTGCTATACTAATTCCTATTGTAGAAATTCTGTTTTAAAACATATATATATATACGTATTTCTGATTATAAAATATATGTTCACTGCATCACGTGGGCATAATTTATAAAAACAGAGAAAACCTTCCTATTGTGCCTCCACTCAGAGGTACAATTTTAATGTGGTGCATTTCCTTCTAGTTTTTTTTTTCCTGTATATATACATATTTCAGTTTGGTTCAGTCACTCAGTTGTGTCCAACTCTTTGTGACCCCATGAACCGTAGCATGCCAGGCCTCCCTGTCCATCACCAACTCCCAGAGTCCACCCAAACCCATATCCATTTACACATGATAAAATTGTATATGCAGATATATGTCTTGCTTTAAAAATTATTCTTTACCATAAATATTTCCCTGTATTAATTACATTTAAAGGCTGTAGAAAATTTCATCATCATAGCTTGCGTCACTTTATTTTTGGATTGAATATCTTGTGTTGAAACTTTGCCTCCATTTAGGATAGTCTTAGGGGATAGATTCTTAGAAATAGAACTGACAGGTCATAGTATTCCATTTTTAAGACTTTTGATAACTGTCATCAAATTGCTCTTCATCAATGTTATATGAGTTCACATTTTCACCAGTTCTGTAATAATGGATCCCTTTCATAGTACCATTGCCCAACATCATAATATGTACCTCTGCTTCCTCTAAAGCAGCCTGGATCTCACATTTCTCTTGTTCCACTTGCTTCTTTATTTTTTCCAGTTCATGGATTTGCTTCCCTCCCTCAGCAATCTGCTCAGTGAGGTCAGAAATCTCCTCTGTGGGTGAACAGAAGGGAGAAGGGGTCAGAAGATGGAGAGGTCCTGCCAAGGCCACATCAGATAGAGAATTTCAAGTGCACTCACGCTGCAAGTTCTTGTTTTCTCTCTTTAGGGTTTCAAGTTGGTCCAGGGACTCCTCATAGGCATTCTTGACTTTGAACAGCTCAGTGCTGAGAGAGCGGGACTCTTTCTGGGAGGCCTCAAGCTCAGCCTGAGTTTCCTCATACTTTTGTTTCCATTCTGATAGGACCTGAAAAACAGTAAATTGTCAGTTGATGGAGAAAGGGAGACTAAATATTAATAAAACATGGGTGGAGTTTGTATAGGCTGAGCCACCTTGTCAAAGTTCCTCTGCTTCTTATCGAGAGCTGCACAGGCAGCGTTGGACCTCTCCACGTCGAGCATGAGGTCCTCAACCTCATTCTGGAGCCGCTGCTTGGTCTTCTCAAGGGAGGCACATTTGGCATTCACCGCTTCTACGTGTTCCTCGGCTTCCTGCAGACGCTGGGCCAGCTTCTTCCTGAGCAGTTAGCCAGGCAGTTAAGGGGAGAGGTCAGGAACAGGGGCAAGTGCTAAGCTCTCAGTCTCCTTTCATAATCCTAATTCTGAATTATGAAATAGACATCGAGTAGCATGGCTTTCAAAACTGTGGTAGCCAGAACTGCTTTCTAGATGGATAAACTATGAAAAGGTCCAAAGTGGTGAACACTTGAACTCAAGTGTTTTGTTTTTGAATTCTTAGAGGCCATTGTTGGAGCTGATGTTGCATGTATCTCACGGCACACAGTTTGAGGACTTGCAGGCTTCTGACTGAGTGTGGTAGGGAGAGTGATTAGCCAGGGTGATACTATTGATTGATGTATATCTCACCTCATTCCAAAAAGGATTTGAGACTAACTGTTGGGCACAGATATACTGGGCATATTCTTTTGCTTTCTCAAACTTTCCATTTTATTTTATGTACTTTTTTCCCTAGAAAAATAGCCAGCTTCTTTTAATCATGTATATTTGGAGAGTCTCACCAGGAAAAGAAATGAATAAATCAGGACAATTCATGGAGTCTAAGCAAAGGCAGGGTTTTACCCCTCCCCCCACTTCTGAATTGTCTACATTCTTGCTTTATTCCCAATTGTGTGCCAAATATACATGCCTAACGTATGCAAAAACCCTTATCCCTGATTCTCTAGATTTACTGAAGGTCTCCTTTAGTCTGTGCACAGACTAAGGCTTTACTTTATTCAGACTAACTCTGGACATTATGCACAGTTTGGGTGGCCCCCATTGTGAGTTTTACGAGATCTGTCTTTGTGCCTCAGTACTTAAGAAGGTGGTCTCTGGCATCAGAATGTCTGATTCTAATCCCCGCTGTACTATTTATTAATCATATGCTCTTGTGTTAGTTGGTTAACTCTCACAGTTTCAATTTCCTCATCTGTAAAATAGGGATACAGATAACAATGCGATGGAATATTGCTATGAAAGCATTTAAATGTTAATGTGTAATATATGTTAGTATTGGAGACATGGTATACACTCAGTAATGTTAGCCTGTGCTATTGTTACGTTATTATCATTATCACAGATCTTTCTGGGAGTTGCTCAGCTAGGAAACCAGTCATTTTCCTCTTCCAGAGTTCACAGTACACACTTGGCCTCCTCCAGTTCCTCCGTGCGCTGGATGGCGTCCGTCTCGTACTTGGTCCTCCACTGGGCCACCTCGCTGTTGGCCTTGGACAGCGCCCTCTGCAGCTCGGCCTTGCCCTCTTGCTCCTCCTCGTACTGTTCCCGCAGCAGGTCACAGTCGTGACGGGAGGACTGCAGGGCGTGGGCCAGGGCGTTCTTGGCCTGTGGAAATATGAGTTCACTGACTTGAATTCATTTCTTCAGTGATATTTAATTTATACACTTAAAGTAGAACCTCACTGAACATGTTTAGATTTGATTAGCCAAGATCTTTGGTGAAACTTACTTTAGTTTCTTCCTCTAGCTGACGTTTCAGTTCCTCAATCTGCTGAGTAGATGCTTGCTTGGTCCTTGAAAGCTGAGAGACCAAAGCATCTTTCTCATCCAGTTGTCGGGAATATTCACCTAAGAATTATAGAAGTAAAGGAATTTACTAATGGCATAAAAAAACAAGCCTAAAGGTTGGTATATATATTATACATATAATTGACAGATATATACTTTAAATATTGTTACAGAATTGGCTAGAAGTAGAGATTAAAAAGCAGCATTGCTATTGGAATGTAACAAATAAACTAGTCTGCTGATTGTTTCTTGCTTTTTTTTTCCTGACATTGTTGGCAAATTCTGGTAGTTTGTTTACCCCCCTGTAATATGGGAGTATTGCTATGAAGCCCCAGAATTGCTTTTGTCTAGGACATAGTTGTGGGACTGAGGGAAATCTCTACCGGCTTCCGTCTGCAGACGCGCTCTCTGAGCTGTCAGGTCGTTGATCAGCCGCTGTTGCTCCTCCTCTTTTGTCTTAAGTTCACTCACTTGATCTTCTAGAGTGCGGCACATCTTTTCAAGGTTTCCCTACAGGACACGTAGCCATGAAAGATGAGATACTGAATGCAGTAAAAAATAAAATTAATACTTGATTCTTCAAATATTTTTAGAGTGAAGCTATGTCGACATAAAGGTATGCCGAGTGTGAGTAGAAACTTATGGCCAACTCTATGGAACATGTTAGTTTTCAAGCATGATGGGTGCATGATGTCCCTGAAGTGGTCATTGTTGGAGCTTATTCATTTAGCCCAGTGGTACTTGATGCTGACACTTAAAGAAGGTTGTGAAACAATCTTAATCATTTGTTGCTTTAGTCGCTCAGTTGTGTCTGACTCTTTTATGACCGCATAGACTGTAGCCCGCCAGGCTCCTCTGTTCAATGGATTTTCCAGGCAAGAATACTGGAGTGGGTTGCCATTTCCTTCTCCAGGAGATCTTCCTGACCCAGGGATCGAACCCGCATCTCTTGCATTGGCAGGTGGATTCTTTACCACTGAGCTACCAGGGCAGCATATCCAGCATTTTAAAAAACAAAATAGAATGGAACATATCAGAATAGAAAATTTTAGATCAGTGCCATAAACAATGTTTAATGCCAGAGAACAGTGAGGGTTCTTACCGATTATCATTAATAATCACCCTCATTTAAATATAGTTTTGGGAAAACAAAAACAAAGAGAGTATCAGGTACCTTGGCTTTGGCAATGGTCTCTGCGTTACTGCTGAGGTCGTCGATCTCCATCTTCATCTCGCTCTTCTCCTTCTCCAGCTTCTGCTTGACCCTCTGCAGGTTGTCGATCTGCTCCCCCAGCTCAGCCACACTGTCCGCGTGCTTCTTGCGAAGAGCAGCCGCCGTGGCCTCGTGCTGCAGCGTGGCCTCCTCCAGGTCCCGGCGCATCTTCTGGAACTCGGCCTCGCGCTTCTTGTTCATCTCAATCTGGGCGGAAGTGGCCCCGCCAGCTTCTTCCAGCCGCTCGCTGATCTCCTCCAGTTCCCGGGAGAGGTCTGAGCGCTGCTTCTCTGCTTTGGCGCGGGAGGCGCGCTCGGCCTCGATCTCCTCCTCCAGCTCCTCGATGCGGGCCTGGCGGTGACACAGCACATTAATGTTATCTCATCTCAATTTCAGGTTTTTTGGGTGAAGAAACAAACGGAGGTGAGATGACTCACCTGCAACTCTTTGATCTTCTTCTGTAGTTGAATTTCTACTGCCTGCTCATCTTCAATTTTGCTTAGCAGATTGCTGATTTCAAATTCTTTTCTTTAGACAGAAGAACAAGACATATTAGTACTCCTACGAATTGAAAGATGGTGTCGCATAGAATTTTTTTCGGGAGTTCCTACTTTTTAAGTTTCTCATCAAGTTGCTGTTTGTCGTTTTCTATATCTACTATGGATTCTTGGGCCAATTTCAGGTCACCCTCCAGTTTCCTCTTGGCTCTTTCTAGATCCATTCGAAGTTTCTTTTCTTGTTCCAGAGACCCTTCAAGCTAATGCGAAAGTAAATTTCATTAAAAATTAAAGGAAATTTTAAAAACTTCCAAATGGATATTAAAAACACACTTACATCATCCACTTGCTGCTCTAGCTTGGCTTTCGCTTTGTTCAGGGTGTTGACTTTGTCCTCTTCTGCCTGCAGGTCATCCAGGGTCTGCTGATGGGCCTCCTGGAGGGCCTTCTTCTCCTTGGTCAGTTTAGCTATGACTTCATCCAGGCCGGCCATCTCTTCTGTGAGGTTTTTAACCTAGAAGAGTAAAAGAGAAGTGACCTATGCAGTGGAGCAGCTTAGATGGATGGCAGTCTCTGCATGGTATAGGGCAATATGATTCATACCTTGTTCTCTGTGGCATGTTTCTCCTTCTCAACCTTAGCCAGTGTCAGCTCAAGGTCATCTATGTCTTTCTTTAGTTCTGAACATTCATCCTCCAGTTTCCTCTTTTTGGCCGTCAGCTCAGCATTCATCTCTTCCTCATCCTCGGCTCTCTCAGTCACCTCCTTGATCTTAGCCTCCAGCTGGATTTTGTTCTTAATCAGTTGCTCACACCTTTCCTCTGCATCAGCCAAGGCATCAGCTTCCTAAGGGGAGATTCGTTGAACTAATTAGAGAATTTGTTACTTATTTTGAACTTGTTCTTTGCATGAAATAGAAGTGTTTACTGAATGCTAATGAATTTTTCAGTATAAGTTAATTGAACATTATTCCATTGTTTGGAGAAATGTAGCCAATTAGATCTGGGACTATAGATTTAGAAACAAATTAGTCTGAAAAATGGCTGAATTGAAGCAATTGACTGTTTGAAAAAGTAGTGTATAGAAGAGTGGGAGGATCAAAGCCTGAGTTCTTGTCTCAAATTTGCCTTATTCCTCTTATACTCAGTTATCATGTAATTAAGAGGGTTGGAATAGATGATTGTTAAGAGCATTTCAGCTATAATTTTCAAAGATTTCGACTTAGTCAAATTGGTTCATTTTGGCTTTGGTCATTCCCTAGTTACTAGATTGAATTTAAAAAAGAAAAAGAACATAATTTTTATGGCTATGAATATATTTCCTCGAAACATTTTTGTACACTCAAAACCTCCCTGATAGGCCATAACAGTTCTATAATTGTCAAAGGTTTCCTTTTCCACTTTAAGAATTAGTCTCAGAAGGAATTTTAGAGTATGTAAGAACTTGTAATTTTGAGAAACTGTATAACTCAATAAGGTTTTTATAAATGACTAAAGGACTCATAAAAATCAGTTCAGCCACCAACTTATTAGATTACTCTGATCTGGGGAATTTCTTTAACTTCTCAGTGTTTGTTTATATCTTAAGTTTTTAAAATGCTTGAATGAATGATAATGGGGACTTTTCAGGGTTCCTTTGCTTTTAAGTGATACACTCAGTAAATATGATAATACCTATGAAGAGAAGTTAAGATGAAGAGGCTGTGATACTGTGGTTTAAGGAAAATGTAACTCTCATATAAGTTATCAATAGGAAAAGTTGAAAATAGCTTAAAACTTTTAAGAAAGCTATCCTTTTTATGGATTTCTTCATGACATTGTTGGGCTTGCTTGCCTTGGACTAAGGAAATGGGAGATTGTAATTGGCCAGAGTGTTGATGCCAAGCCTGTCCCACTTTGATTTCAGCTTCTTCTTGAATCAATAAACAGAGGAGAGACCTTAAGAACTCAGGATCTGTATCAAAGGAAGAAGCACAGGGTTCACTAGCTCTGCCTTTTACCCTGGTAGTTCAGTTCAAATAACTGCAAGTCAATTTGTTGGGTTAAATCCTGGGGGTTGGGAAAAAGAGATACAGAGAGAAATAAGAATGACTGTCTTTTCTGAGTTTAAATGCAATCTTATACATGTGTATTCAGAAAATAGGGCTCCACATTTAAGGCTGGGTTGAAGCGGTTAAAGCAGTCATTTTCTCAGAAAAATGACTGAGATTTGAGGGCTTGCCTTTAAACTGCTTCCTTCATGGCTGTTAAATTTGTGACATTGTTAAATAAATTCTTCAATTTCCCATTTGCAATTTGGAAGTAGTTGGTGCCTTCTTCATAGGAATGTTGAAAGTTAAGTGAAATACTGAAAAAAGCAATTGGAAATATTCTTTTTCAAGAAAAGGCCATTTGTAAATCCAAAGTGTTTGTGAAGTCAAGAAAATGGTGCAATTGAAGTCAATGACATGGTGCATTCAGCACAGGGGTACTCACAGATTGAACCTGGAGCTGTAGGTCATTTTTCTCTTTCAAGAGAGTCACCATTTTTTCCTCCAGTTCTTTCCTTTTGGCCTCTGATTTGGCCAGTTCATCCTTGGTTTTCTGAAACTCTTCCTTCATTGTGGCCATCTCCTTCTCTGTCTCTGCACTCTTGAGGAGGGGCTTGATCTTGAAAAAGAGTTTCATCCAAGGCCAGTGCTTGACATTCATGAAGGCTCGTACATTATACTGGATGCAGAAAAGGGCTTCTCTGAAATGACAGGAAAGGATCTGTGTAGGTTGATCCATTAGAGACAACACTGTTGTTATTTTTTTTAACATATAAACTCCCATTTTAATGACCACCCCACATATAAATGATATGCCAAATTCTGTATATTTTATATGCAGGGGACATAAACACACACTCCCACCCACTCCCACTTAGAGTGGTCCTCAGTATGACCACTTGGCTAATGTGCACTGCTCATACTTAACAATTCTGTGTTCCCAAGACTCTGTCACACTAGCAAAGAAGCTGACTTTAGAGAAGGGATACTTTGGATATATGAGCAACATGCACCATTTTAAGAACATCTGAGAAATCACAATGTTAGTGATTTGGGAGTGGGCATGGCAGCTGTAAGCTGATCATGCAGCTTGGCTGTGGGCACACTGATGAGAAATGTGAAAGGACATGGTTGCTTTTTGAATTGCTCCACCTACATTGAGCTTATGATTTATCATGTATTCCATGAAGCCTTTCCTCTTATTTAATCACCCCTGAGTTATCTGCTCTGTGAACTGCTTTTGTTAGCCTTTTCACTTGATATACTGGCTTTTCTCAAATCCTTTCAAATGCCTCATTCTTACCTGCTCAACTGGATTGTTAATGTCTACAGGGCATTTAGCTTGTCTTGAGCTCCAAAATTTGTTTTATTTAAATAACATTTTAAAAATAGTAATAAAAGATATCCCTTCTGCATACTGTAGCAGTAGACTGGCAAAATTTGTTTGCCTTTGAACAGTGTGTTTGC
The DNA here is from genome assembly GCF_963930625.1 of Muntiacus reevesi. Taxonomy (NCBI): domain Eukaryota; kingdom Metazoa; phylum Chordata; class Mammalia; order Artiodactyla; family Cervidae; genus Muntiacus; species Muntiacus reevesi. Next base: position 32,669,448 of record NC_089266.1, on the reverse strand, counting down.
CTCTTCAAGCTTGTTAAAATGGAAATTCTATTTCTTCAGGTCCAATTTATAAGAACCATAACCAAGAAGGCATAAACCATAATGTTGACACATGGAAAGACTTGGAAAAACTTATAATACAGAAATAAATAAGTGTGCATGAGCAGACTGAATGCAAAACGTGTGTGTAGGGACAGGGAACACAGTAGTGCTAGGTCGGTGGAGTTGGATGAGGTTAATTAGGGGAAGAGGAAATGGAAGTTGTGAGCTAGTGAGTGAATAAATTAGGCCAAGAGGAGAGGGCTTGTGGAAACATGAGAATATAAGCGACAAGCAAACTGTTTAGGCTTGCTGGAAAAGACAGTGCAGTTGGAGATGATAGATGAGGTGGGGAATAGAAAGGGCCTTGACAGACACAGAGGCAACTTGGATTTGACAGGGGAGACCATGGGGAACTACAACTGAGATATGGCTTGATGAGAACAGTGCTTACTGCACATGATTCCTGCAGTTGTATGTGAGAGGAATAGAAGGGAGAAAATGAGGGAGGAGAGAGTTTTGATGGGAGTCCAAATGTGAGGGCTTGGGCAAAGTCTGATGTGTTGTAGGAGTAGGTTCTGAACTGGGTGAGAAGTGCATGTGAACTGAAAAATGGAAGAGTTAATGAATGAGCAAGACTGATGTAATAAAGTCCCTGGGGGACCTTACGATCCAGATACTCTGTATAGTTGTTACCTCCTTTGCAGCATTTTCTGATATTCTACCCTCATTAGGAATCCCCTACAGACAGCTTGAGTTCTTGTTATAATCTGGGCCAACTTCTCATCTCTCATTTCTTCCAGAAGACCCAGCAGGCCAGCTTTGAAGAAAACCTGGAGAGAGGAAAAGTCACAAATCATGCCCAGACTACAGGAGAGACAGACACGGCAGATGGTGCTTGGATCAGCTGTAAGTAAATAATGGCTGTACCTTTGTGTGTCCAAACTTGTACTGGGTGTGATCAATATCAATGGAGGCAAGAAGTTTCTCAGAAGCCTTCTTGCTGTCAATGAACTGTCCATCTGGAATAGCACTTGCATTTAAAACTTTGTATCTGTTCCATTGAAGAAAGAATGAATGATTAGGAAGGTGTGAACATATATGAAAATCAAATGACACCGAAAAGGAACATCAGTAAAAAGAGAGAAAGCAAAATAGAAAATCCAATTGTCCATATTGGTGAATCCAATATGATTTTTCCACAAGCTAATGTGTGCTTCCTTCCTATTTGTAAGAAATGCCACCTTTTCTAGCCTGTATTCTGTTCTACCACCACAAGACTATATTATTTGACTTACTTCATAATATCCACTAAACAGCGTACATAGAACACAATGAACAGATGACAACAGTACAAATGATTCAACAAGCACAGCATTTAGTGAAATACAACAAAGAGTGACTGGCCTTTGTTTAAAGTCCCCATAAAGGATTCTGCTGGGGAAGCCCTTCCTGCAGATGCGAATGCCCTCCAGCACACCGTTACACCTCAGCTGGTGCAGGACCAGCTCGTGCTCCATGGCCCCTAGAAAGAGATTAGAGTGCATACTGCTGGGCAGTTCAACTGTCCTACTTGCGTCTGTTTGATTATTTCGTGCTCTTAGATCTTACCAGGAGTTTTGGTTTCATTGGGAATGATACACCGTACGAAGTGGGGGTGTGTGCTCCTCAGATTGGTCATCAATTTATTTAAATTTTCCTAGAAAACCAGGGAGAAGGGACTTGATGAGAAAGTTCTATTTCAGGTTGCTTTTTTTTGAAATGAACCTAGGCACTCTCTTAACTATTAAGTCTATGGGGCTTCAGTTGCTCTGTGTTTTAAGGGTCTCAAGAGTTGTAGCCTGCTAAATAACTGAAAGGTCAGAGTGCTGGGGAGAAATATAGTACTCTGTGGTATTCATTTATAGGATCTGTCCTGTAAACAAATTGCCAATTCAAGTAGCACTGAGGCACATGAAGTGTTCTTGAACGAGAATCAGAAAATAAGACTACCATCTTGCCTTGTCACTAACGAGCTGCTTAAAACCCCTTTTGTCTCTCTGGGTCTCATCTGAAAGTGGTTGAGATTATCTCTAAGGTCTCTTTTGCCTCTCTCAGTGCTCATAATTTTCACAGTACTAGTTTACAGTTGTAACCTATGTCAGTCACTGTCCCAATGCTTGACATTCCTTTCTTGAGTTTATTATTACCTGGGACCTGTAACCTTTTGGGTTTTTTGAAGAGTCTAAAACCATGAGACCATATGACCTTCTGTAGGTGGATCTAGGATACCTGAGGATGATCCACAGTCTGAAGTATATGGGGTAGTTATTCCAGAAACAGAATAACTGATTATGATAGACAGTGGTGATTTACTCAACTATAGAAAACCAGCATGTAGATATTTTTCAGTATTTCTTAGGTATATTCTTTGAGAAGGCAGAGTTGCTTTATTTTTTATATCTCAGTTAACTATTAGAATATAAAATAAGTAGTGTGAGTTTCTAATCCTGAAAATATGTGTAAGAGTGTGCTTGGTGAGATAGTGCAAATTGGTAGTGAGAAAATAACACGGCCATTTTCTTGTTTAGGTTATATGTTGTATTTGCATTTTAGTTTTAAAAGGAATAAGACTTAACTATAGAAATTCATAGAAATCCTGACAAAGCAGCCATTAAATCGGATGCTCCATATGTCCCCTTTTAGAAGAGCCAGTTTTTAAGCCATCCAAGAGAATCACATTATTTGAGGTAATGTTGTTATTACTGTTATTTAATTCTTAACAGGTATTTTTCTATCTTAATCATCCATCTAAATAACTAGGTTTGGCTTTAGGTAATTTTCAGCTATCACAAAAAATTAAATCCACCTCAAAAGACAAAGATGCATTTTGGTGGAAGGATGTCCTAAAAGATGTGTCTCAGGCTTATTCTCAAAGAGGAACTCAGGAACGTTCTCAAAGGGCAATATTAGTGGAATAAAGATACGGCTTTCCGCAGGGAGACCTTTGAAGTTCAGCTGTGCTTCCTCAAAAATCAGCCTTATTATAGAACCAGAAAACTTCTAAAGGCATTGGTGGAATTCCTGAATACATGAGATGAGCATAATAAGGAGTAGTGGGTAAAACATTTGGCCCTACAGAAGTATTGCTTTTGCTGTACCCTGAACAAGAGGAAATATTTGAAGTAATTCCTATTAACATTCCATTCCCTCCTAATTTATTCTAAATCCTATAATTATGATAAGCCATAGAGCCTGAATAGATTTTTTGAATTAAATTTGTACTTTACCCTGAAAAGGGCTGACACAGTCTGGAAAGAAGAGCCCTTCTTCTTAGCACCTTTCTTTGCACCGCTGTCTAAGATAAAAAGAAAACCCATTAATGAACGTATCCCAGAGGCTGGAATGGTATGTGAACTTTCTGTGGGGATAGGTTAAATTAGGGGCACAGAAAGTACCAGCTTCAGCACTAGCATATGTGGAAAAGAGACTGGCCAGAGTCTTCATTGAGGACTTCTGGTACAGCCCAACCACTGTGTCGTTCAGGGGGTCCTTGTTCTTGTCCAGCCAGCCGGCAATGTTGTAGTCCACGGTGCCTGCATAGTGGATCAGGGAGAAGTGGGCCTCGGCTTTGCCCTTGACCACCTTGGGCTTCTGGAAGTTGGCAGACTTGCCCAGGTGCTGGTCATACAGCTTGTTCTTGAAGGAGGTGTCTGTGGCCTTGGGGAACATGCACTCCTCTTCCAGGATGGAGAAGATGCCCAGTGGCTGAATTCAGAAAAGCAGATGTTGGTGTCAGTCTATCTTGTCTCAAAAAGTATAGTGGCTGTCATTTGATTGAATTATGAGCACTCTTAATTAAATATACTTATAAAGTAAACCAGGATCAAGCTCACAGTCCTTTTGTTATCACTAGAATGACTTTCCACCATTCCTTCTCACATTTGATCCATAGCATTATTTTCAAGTAAAAGAATAGCTAGCTACAAACTCCAGATGTCAGCACAGCATGTGGGGTGACATTAAAATGTCTGTATTTATCACATCTATCACATTAACTCACCTACTTGGTGAATTAATGTATTGTCAAAGTTTTATTTTCCTATGAAAAGGACTTAGTGACTTAGAATGATGTTTACTTTATATGCAATAGTATAAATAACCCAAACTTTATATAGGACAGTTTGTGTACTTAATCTCCTTAAAGATAGATTATGAACAAGCATAAGCAATTTGACTTCTTGACTTCCAAACAGATTATCTTTCATATAAGCTCTAGCTATGTTACCTATGCATTAATTTTGACTTAGAAAATAGTTATTTCTATTGCTGACATCTTGGATCATAATGGAGATTTAAAACAAATGAGGTAGTTTCTCTGGTGAAGTAGACCATCTCAATAGAGATGCTGCTTTCAAATTGGATTTGAGTCAGTGTTAGAACAAAACTGCTCAGGACAAAATGAAACTAAACTCTCTGGTCCTTATGTAAAAGCTGAAAAGAGGAAGTAATTTCTAAAGTAATTCTCTAACTTGTTCTGATATCAGTCTATTTAAGATTACTGTAGTAACTTTCTGAAGTGGCTTAAGACACTTGGGAAAGTTATCCTTACAGTTCAGATTTCCTTCAGAAGTCAAACAGACCTTCTCGATGAGCTCGATGCAGGCGGCCAGGTCCATCCCGAAGTCGATGAACTCCCATTCGATGCCTTCCTTCTTGTACTCCTCCTGCTCCAGCACGAACATGTGGTGGTTGAAAAACTGTTGCAGTTTCTCGTTGGTGAAGTTGATGCACAGCTGCTCCAGGCTGTTAAACTGCACAAAAGCAAATTTCCAACATTAAATGGGTTTTTATAGTGGTAGAATTCATTACTGAAGAATCGTTTATTGAAAATATGTGGAATACAGTAATGAAATAAAATTTGAACTAATTATTGTTTATTCAGAAATCCCAGGAAAGAAAGGATCATTTTTGACATGAACCCTTTCTGTGATTTCTGGGCATTGTTTAAAGCTGTCAGCCACACAGCAAGAGTTCTGGTAGAATCAACCTCCTTCCCCTTCTAAGATTGCCTGGGCAATAATGTGCATTGAAAGTACAACAAAAGTACAATCCAGTGAGTAATGGTTCAGTTTAAGGGTGAAAGTAATTTATTGCGAAGCCTCACCTTTTTACCACCCCCACTCTCTAATTCAAGATGAAGTTCACATTTTCACTTTGGCTGTCACTTTATTAAGGAAAGCTTTTCTTAAGACCTTTAGTTGATGTACAAAGTGAAATTAATAGGTTAATTTCTCTTCATATCAAATATTTGGTAAATTCTCATTGTCAGATCTGTGAAAGTAGGGACCTCGTGTGGTCTAGCATTGAAGATCTGATTAAGTCTTTATAGTAATCTTCATTACTTTATAGACACCTTCATTTTTATAGATGATGAAGCTAATGACCCAGAGGGGAAATGGTGGGTGTCAGATGAACCTGGAAGAGGAAAGACTGTCACTGTGCTTCTCCTTTGAGCTCCTTTTTCCTCCATGGGAAGGAAGGAGCCTTGTGTATGGACCAAACACTGCAGATCCAGGTTCCTATCTTGGCTTTGCCTTATGTGGCTGGAGAATCTTTAGCAAGTGTGCTGATTTTTTTGCATCTGTTCCTCCACATTTAATTAGAAGTATGTTAGTTACTCCTTCTTGGGTTATTGTGAAGATTAAATGAGGTAACAATTTGAAGTACTTAGTAGAGTGCCAGAAATACAGACTTCTCAATAAAGTTTGGCCATTATTACTACTACTGTTATCCTGTTACCTCCTAGATATTTTGTCCTAGGTACCATGTTGGAGAAAGCAATGTAGACACTAAAAATGTAAATGAATACCCAGCATGCTGCTACTGCTCAGTCACTTCACTCATGTCCAGCTCTTTGTGACCTCATGGACCATAACCCGCCAGGCTCCTCTGTGCATGGGATTTTCCAATCAAGAATACTGGAGTGGGTTGCCATGCCCTCCTCCAGGGGATCTTCCTGACCCATGGATTGAACCCACATCTCCTGCATTTCAGGTGAATTCTTTAGCCACTGGGGAATACCCAATATATCGAAACCCAGATTGTCTTTCTCCTACTTTTTATTAATCTGAAGATAACTCACGTCAAAGATCTCAAAGCCAGCGATGTCCAAGACCCCGATGAAGTACTGCCTGGGCTGCTTGGTGTCCAGCTGCTGGTTGATGCGGGTGACCATCCACAGGAACATCTTCTCATAGACGGCTTTGGCCAGTGCACCCACTGCATTGTACACCTTCATGGACAAAGTAAAGTTTGTTGGCACTATTAAAGGCCTGGGAAATGTGTGACTCATTCAGGTTGTGGACTTACCTGCTGCACAGTCTGGCCTTTGGTGACATACTCATTGCCGACCTTGACCCTGGGGTAGCAGAGAGCTTTGAGCAAGTCAGCAGAGTTCAGACTCTGGAGGTAGGCAGCCTTGTCAGCCACTGCAGAGACACAATTCAAAAAATGTTGTTTAATGGCAGAGGTTTCTTTAAGATAGTCTTTCCATTTTCCTCCAATCCATTTTCATTATGATTTCAATAAAAAACTTTAAATAATTCTATAGAAGGTCAGGCAAGGCTTTCTGTACATTAGAGCATGTATTGGCTAATAAATGATCAATCAGTTACACTGGCCTTTGGTGATTTGTTGCAAGCAGCTTTTGAGTCATTTAGCAACATCAAACATAAGTCCAATGTTTATGGAAATACTTTATGTAAGACAAAAGCCAGAGTCCCTGCTTTTAGATATGATTGAAAGGTGACATGAATACACCTTATCTCAATTTTGCTCTTCCCAACTTACCATCATTGACCAGTTTCTTTATCTGAAAATGTGGGAACTAAATTTCAGTGCATGATTCCTACCTCGTCCGCTTCTGAAATGTTGCCAATGACTATAATGTAAATGAGGGAGAGAGAATGTCGAAGTGGGATGGTCAGGAAAGGCTTCAAAGGAGCAGATAACTGTAGCTTCCATGGTGGTTTCTGTAATTTCTGTATTCCTTCCATAGAGTATATGACTCTTCTTCCTCAGTTTCTTTTTATCTTACTTGATGCCTAGATTGTCTGCAGGTTTACATGTAGACAACACACACACACACACACACACACACACACACACGCACGCATGCACGCACGCACGCACGCACAGATGTCTAGGGATATCCTCCACACCCAGTTCTGTGTTTGGGCAGAGATCGGACCCCCTTGCTTGGTTTACCTAGCTGGTGTTGAAACACAGTGATATGCCAAGTTATCCTGTACACCTTCTTGTCATTTCTAAGGCCAAGCAAACATATGGTTCTGTCTTATTCTCTCTCCGATCTGGCCCCAGGTTGTGCTTTTTAAATACATACTTGGAAGTGGCTGTTAGGGCTCATTTTAACTTTTTGATGTGTGTAGAAATGATGGAGACATGGAGATGCTAAGAGGAAAGCGGGTGAGGACAGAGTGCAATATGTGTAATGTGTGTATGCCCTTCAGAAACTCAGTTGCAAAGGAGATGTGAGTTTAGAAGAGCTTTTTATTTTTTCTTGTCGTATTTTCTGTCTTAAACCCAGTTGGAGGTTCATTTGGTACCTTCAGTGCCATCTGGCTCTGCTTGCTCCTCACGCTGCTTTTGCTTGAATTTCATGTTCCCATAGTGCATTACTGCCCCTGTGAGCTTGTAGATGGACACTTTCTCCTCAGAAGTAAAGCCCAGGATGTCTATGGCGCTCTGTCAGAAGAAATGACAAGACAAAGGTCAGGGCAGAAGATATTAACATATTTTGGTGAATTTACACTATATTCTAAGGTAACCACACTTACAGTATGGTTGCTATTATCATTCCCATGCATAATAGATTTTTAAAAAGTGAGTGTATGTCTTACATCAGTGGCCATCAGCTCTTCTTGGTCATCAATGCTAGGGACTGTGATCTCCCCTTGACTGACAAAGGCGTAATCATATGGGTTGGTGGTGATCAGGAGCATTTCTAGGTACATAGAGTTCAGGGTGTATGTTTCACGTTGAAAGTTGTTAACAAGAATATTAACTTTTGTCTGTGAATTTAGGTTCATTCTTACCAATCAGATCTGGCTTCTTATTGGAAGTGATCTGATAAAAAATATGGTAGCTTCTTTCTGCCTTCAACTGGAAAGTAACTCTAGACTTTTCTAGAAGATCTGGAAAGAGGGGGAAATAGACATCAAATTAGAAAAAAAAAAATCAATGCTCCTGAAGTATTAAATGAACCACAATGTCTTTGGCTAAAATTGGGGGTGTTACAATAGGCTTCATTGAGAGTTCAACTAAATGACTGATCCTGTTGGTACTGTATGTAAGAATTCCAAATACATATGGCAATTACCCAAGGTTCTCACCATTTAAAAGCAAAGAGTGAAGTATGCATGCTTGAGTAACAAATCAACTTTTCATATGGATGACTTGTGACCTTTGTGTTATAATTGATCTTTAATATCCCCTCCTTCCTCAGTTCACCCTAAGGTGAGGGATTTTGGTGAGGGATTACCTTGAAAACATCTGCCAAAGCTCAGATTAAGAACAAATCACAGAATGCCTGTCAAGCTGGCTCCATCAGTCCTGCATGATCAAATGATAGTGGACAGGCTCTGCTACCCTGACTCTCTGCTACCTCTCACCCTCCATCTGCCAAGGGATGGGCCCTTTTCTGAGAATTTGACTATCTGTGGAAATGTGACCAGTTAGTGTGAAATACATGGTTAGCAAATGTTAGGTACTCGATTTGAACCAATAAATGTGAATCCTTCTGCAAAAAAAAAAAAAAAAAAAAAAAAGAGCAAATCACAGAAATGTATTGTAAACCTGTAGATAACATATAAGAACCCATGAATAGTCCTACTGTTTGTCCTGGAAAAAATGCCATAGTTGCTTCTGAGACTGGAATTCCAGAATGTGCTGCAGAGCCATCAGTCTGAAACTGAGGTAAGCAGAGCACACAGAGATTGTGGAGAATTATGGCATTAGCTCACGAGCAGCACTGGCGGCAGGCTCAGTGCTTACCTTGTGTTGAAAATATCCCTGCAAATGACATCCCTGGTTTATCTGTTTTGAGTTTCAATGCTTGTGTTACTCACATGTTTCAATATCAGCAGAAGCCAGTTTCCCTGTGGTCCCGAAGTGGATCCTGATGAATTTACCCTTGCAAGTGAAAAAGATGACGTTACATACAAAATAGCACATGAGTAAGAAGAGACTGAAATAACAACTGAGACATGCCTTTGTGGGCATTTAAGGCCTGAGGAAACCCTTCTGTGACCCAGAGACTCACAAAGCGAGAGGAGTTGTCATTCCTCACGGTCTTGGCGTTGCCAAAGGCCTCCAGCAGGGGATTGGCACTGATGATCTGATCCTCCAGAGTCCCCTGCAGAGAAACACAAGAGCAGAAACACAAGGAAGTCCAGAGCTTCCTGAGCGCCCTGCGCATCATGATTCTCACATGCCCATCAGACCCACCTGCATTTTGCCAGGTTCCTCCTTCTTCTTCTCCCCAGTGACTGCAATTGTTGCAAAGTACTGGATGACACGCTTCGTGTTCACAGTCTTTCCTGCCCCAGATTCTCCGCTGTCAAATAAAAACCAGAGAAGAGATCAGAACTACAGCTCACATTGTCAACGTCTAAGACAATCACCACCAATCAGAGAAGAAGGAAAAATCACATACGTGATCAGGATGGACTGGTTCTCACGATCTGTGAAAGAAATCAAGACCATTGTTTTTAAAAATAGTGCACATTCACTGTGAAGATTATTGACTCTGTTCAGATTAAATACAGTTTATTCTTTTTAACATTTTGAAGATATTGCCTGTGATTTTGGCTTTGTGTGTAGCTCCCAGACAGTACTTGCCTCTTGGAGTAAAATTTGTGAAAATGAGAGGCAAAGAATCATTTGTTTCTTCTGGTATTTTTTTAATTTAAAAACTCATGGGAAATTTCAAACCTATACAAAGGTAGAGACAATACTGTTAAAAGCTCCTATGTGCCTATGTATACAGTGTTTCAATAGTTACTATATGGCCAATTTTATATAATCTATATTCCCATCCCAAGCTTGGTTATTTTAAAGAAAATTCCAGGCATCACATACTTTCATCTGTAGCTATTTCAGTAAGAATCAGAATTCTGAAGATTTAACAGATAAAGAAAGGAACCCAGGGAGGAATAAGTGATTTTTCTGATAGTTACATTGCTTGTTAAGATATTTTGGTCTTCTTGACTTCTGGTTTATATATTTTTCTGCTGTCTGACCTCCTCCCAGTTCTTGATATTAACCTGACTGCTGGTAATACTAAAAAGGGAAGAGATCTGGAATTGTATTAATAACTGTTGGTGTTCATTTCCTTTTATTTCTCTCTTTTATACACATTTCTAAGTAATGCAAAAGCTGTCACTCTATATGACTGATATGTTGGATTTATACCAATTTTCTGATTTGTTAAATTTTTAATTCTGTACGGATAGATTATAGAGCATTCTCAAATCTAAAAAATTCTATTCAGAGAAATAGATACAAGATGGATGCTATTTAGATATGCATATAGACTTCAGAGAACTTTAAAACTCTGTTTAGGGAAGTAGAGACAGATTTTGAAACATATTCAGATTGATTTCTTTTTCCAATAGAAGAAAAATCGTGAAAGATCATGTCACAGCTAGTGGGAACATAGATAAGAAAACAATGTTTTAGTCTCTAACCTGGTCAGATGCTGCAGTTTTGCATCGTTTTATATCAAAATCCTGTTTGGAGATAAGTAATCTTGAATTTGGAGCAGCCCCCAAACCTGGGGGAGTGGGGACCTTGGTAGAGGTGGTGGTGTACATACCAGTGTAAATGCAACTGCTGCGTGTTAAAACCTCTGGAATGAGTCTGAATTTAGATAATTTCTGGAAGGTAGCTAGGTTCTGTTGACAACCAAAGAACAGTTTACTAGCATGAAATCCTTGTAGAGTTGCTGGCCAGTTTGTAATGCAAGATTCATATTTTATCCCTTTCTCTTCTCCTTTAAAAGACAATTTAAAAACAGTGCAACAAAATAAACATAAAAGAAACCAAAATGGAACAAAATCTTCTCCAGTTTCTAATATCTCATGAAACAACAGGAAACTCAGGAATTTAGAATATTTCCAAAGGCAATACATTTGGTGTACGCCGATAAAAGGTTTTAATGCTATATTTGGGCCTGCAATTTGTATCAAAGCTGTTTGTTTATGTTTTGATAAGACAGGAGCAACAGACTTTGATATAAATTTTTTAAAAATGTTTTCAAAGAAAGATGGATTTATATTTTCTCCCATTCTAGTAGGAAAATGCTTCAAAATCTTTGGGAGGGAAATCACAGTTCTTTCTTTACTCATGTTCTATCTCAAACGCTGGCAGTGTTAGCTGTATCTATTAAAGATAAAGGAATTCACAACGCTTTCCAGCTATGGCTGGTAAGTATTTTCCTTGATTGTTGTGGATGTGAATATTCTAAAAAATATATTTGAACTTTTCCCCTCTCCAAATCAGAAAGTAAAAAATATGGAAAAGCAACATATAAGTTTATAGAGGTCTGCTAATTGTTTCAACTAGGCTTCCAGTTACTAGCTGGGTTAGCTTGGGCGGGTCAGTGAACTCCGTGACTAGCTTCATTTTGCTCATCTGTAGAGTGGCTGTGGGGAAGATTATGTGACGTTACAGCACTGAAAGTTTCTTGAAAACAGTGAAGCCCTGTATGGCTGCAATGTATTATTGTAATCAAAGCCCAAAGTCTACTTGTTCATTCAAGATTCTGTTTCCACATTTCTGTAAATAGATGTATCACTCACTCACCAGTCAGCATGAACTGATAGGCGTTGTCAGAGATGGAGAAGATGTGGGGCGGGGCCTCCTGGCGCTTTTTGCCTCGGTAGGCCGTCACCACCTCGGGGTTGTACACCGGCAGCCACTTGTAGGGGTTGACGGTGACACAGAAGAGGCCCGAGTAGGTCTGAGAAAATCAGAACACTCAACATGTGGGATTTGATTCTACTTGGAGAGATAGATGAAAAGAGACACAGAAGTACAGAACACACTTTTGAACTCTGTGGGAGAAGGTGAGGGTGGGATGTTTCGAAAGAACAGCATGTATATTATCTATGGTGAAACAGACCACCAGCCCAGGTGGGATGCATGAGTCAAGTGCTCGGGCCTGGTGGGCTGGGAAGACCCAGAGGAATCGGGTGGAGAGGGAGGTGGGAGGGGGGACCGGGATGGGGAATACGTGTAACTCTATGGCTGATTCATATCAATGTATGACAAAACCCACTGAAAAATAAAAAAATAATAATAATAAAAAAAAGAGGTTGAAGGGTGCTCACGTAGATCATCCAGGCTGCATAACGCTCTTTGAGGTTGTACAGCACTCCAGGCTCGTGCAGGTGGGTCATCATGGCCATGTCCTCGATCTTGTCATATTTGGGAGGGTTCATGGGGTAGACTTGGTCTTCTCTGACAGTGAGAGTCTGGCAAGTAAAGTGAGAGTCAAGTTTGCATTAATGGTTGGAGGTAGGATTTATGTGTATCTGCTTTGGTTATAAGACTATGATTGTGGGCACTTTCCATTATATTATTCAGTGTCCTTTAAATAAAAGCACAAAAATGTATTCATCTTAGAGTTTGATGGTAAAAAAAAAATCTGTTTCCTGTGATGAGCTAGAATACATCCTACTCTTTAAAATATACTTCTTTCCTCCCACATTTTCATGTCCCAGGTTTATTTATCAGTTTGTATCATTTTACTTCAATGGGTTTAATTTTTTATTTCTCCTTGACATCTATTATAAGAAACTTCAATTTGGGAGGAAGTAATGGGAAGATTAATACATTATTTACCTAAGTAGATAATAATTCTTTTGATAGAAACTAGTTTTTATTTCTCCCAAGTTTGGAGATTTAGACTGGGAAGTGAGTAATTGAAGGGAAATGCTGGAGGCTGACTAGTGGCTTAAAGTTCTTTTGGTGGTTGGGAAAGGGAGAAGTGAGAATTTCTTTTACCTTCCAAATCTGATGTCTGTTAATGGACTGGAAGGGTGTCTGGATTGGCAATAGACTTGGAAATTGTGAGCAAGGAAGCCTTCAACTTTAAGTGGGGAGATGGAGAAATAAAATGGGAAGGATTTTCTCCTTATGTTTCTACTTACTGCTCCACGTTCTGTCTTTACAGTTACTTTCCCCCCTTCCTTGCTTTGTATGATGCTCTTCACATAGGATTCCTTGGGCTCTGCCACAAAGACTGATGTTTTAGCATCAAAGGGCTTGTTTTGGGCTTCAATCCGCTCCTTTTCTGATTTTCGAAGATAGGGTGCGGCTTCGCCAAAAACAGCCATCTCAGCGTCTGAGCTCGCACTCATGGTTGCAATTTATTTAGAGAAAATTCTGCCTTGGGGAAAGAATGGGAGAGAGGAAAAAGAGAAACAAGAAGTTACATATATGTGAGAAAAACATTTGAAATGAGAGAAATATTGAGGTTCCATCCCCAGTCTGGACTGTAATTGTTCTTCCAACCTGTGTTGACCAGCGTTCTATTAAGTATTAATAACACTAGCACAGGGCTGGTTTGGAATGAGACTGCAATTTGAAGCTTCGTTTTTAGGGCTTTGAAAATTTCCTTCCAGATGGCATGTCTTGATCCTCAGGGCTAGGGCACCTACAGCTGTGTGAGAATGGAATCCTTGCCTGTTTTAATCTCTAAACTCTAATAATATCTATAGCTAAGACAGTTGTTGATGGATTGTTTTATAGCAACTGTCATTCTTTAGTCCTCAGATGCATAATGTTTGCATCTGCCATTTGTTGGGACGATTACAGAGTTAAGAGGGAAAGTTTGTCTTGTGCAAGTGAAAGTTGATATCTTCCAAGCTACCCAAAACATTTTTGCCTTTTAGATGGCCTTTTTTTTTTTCCTCTTGTAAGCCAAATAATTCTTTTTAACATCCACTTTATGTTAAACATCTCTTGATGGGTCATTAACCTCATAAGAAATCATTATCACTCTAGGGTGTTTTTTTTTTTTTAATATATCATTTGGCTTGTTACCAAGAGACTTAGCATTGCCTTAATTTCAAAATCTCTTTTAACATTCTCCTTTTGGCATGAAGGATTTGAACTGTCAGTTAACAGATCTAAGCTCAGGGGAATGAATGAGAGCTTCGGCATGAAGAAGGTGTTTCATTCTACATAAATTCCACAGGCTTCTTTTCTCTTCATCCAGAAAAAGAAAAGACAAATATGTAAAAATGTAAGAGTTTATCACATGCATATAAGCCATTGTCCTCTGTTGATAGATATGTGTCTCAGCATTGGCTCATTACTTTGGGTCTTGTCTTTACTCCCAGACAGTGAATTACTTGGGGGAAGGGCCAGAATCTCTCCTTCTAATTTAGAGTGTGATAGCTAGCACTCTGTGGGTGTAATTCTTATGATTTTTTTTTAAATGAACAGTAACAAATCTTTCTAAAAACTACAGTGAATCATGAAAAAGTAGCTAAAATACTATGGTTTTAAGAAGATGTTCATTTCTGTTTACATGTTTTAGATTAAGAATTTTTGCAGATATTTAAAAAATACCAGTAAAACACCGAAGTATTCAACGCTTGTCAGTAGAAGGAGGTTGGCATGGAGTAGACCATTGCCCCTGACAGTTGTTAAGTGCAGCTGAGAACTCACTGTCAAAATTCATATTCTTTCCCAAATGGTCCTTTAATCCTGGAACTCAGATGAGGGTGGTCTCTGAGAATAAGACATTTGGAAGAAGTGATTTCCCAGCATTTATAAGCAGACATTTGGAAGCACAACATATTTGCATAACTGCAAAATATAAGGAAATGGTGTACAATGAAGAGCTGTCCCCAGTTTTGTTAGGCTACATCCCTTCTGTCATCAATAAATGAATAAAGCGGAGTCTTACCTCTGGATTCCAGATGAAGATGCAGGTTCAGGAGCATCTAAAACTGTAAAGCAACGAGTTTCTTTTTAGTGAAGCTCTGAAATCCCAATAAGATAGTTACAGAATTAAAACTTGTCTGGTCTAAAGCATGGCTTTATGAAAGTAGAAGTCAGAGCTGGGAGGAACAATTTCACGCTCAGAGATGGGCTGTGGGGCACGCTGTTTCTGTCCCCTGGAGCCCCGCAGGTCCCAAGGCTCCCACTCACTTACCTCTGGGTCCTTGGTGGAGATGTGGCAGGGGGGCTCTTCGTGCTTATATAGAAGCTGGTGTGCTGATCCTGCAGCTTGCTCCTCTTTGTTAGGGCAAGACATTTGGCAGCGTGAACCCTCAGAATAATTTGTTCTGACATTTGTCATGTTTGGATATAATTAGAAGTATTCATATCATTTTGAGTATGTGAACCAATCTCCTATAAATAATGTGACAGGGACCAATCTGCCGGCAGAGAATGCTTTCTAGTGTGCTGGGAAGGTAATCTTTGACAGTGCCTGGTGGGGCCTCAAAGTAAGTTCCTAAGAGCTATATTTGATTTGGCAAACTCTCACACATGCCTGTGGTAACCCAATGATCACAGCATCAGTGAGCATTGCTTTCAGGGCCCCAACCACGTTTTCCTTCTTTGTTACCATAGGAACCCCCACCTCCTTCACTACCTTGGGTCACTGCCAAGGCTCACCCTTGGAGTTTGGGCTTGGATAGCAAGGCCAAGGTGAGAGAAGATTCTATACAGAGTCCCTACCGTTAAGTCAGTGCTCATCCACCCAACATTGAAAAAAATGTTATTTATTAGAAAATAATATGTATTCTTTGTAGTAAAAATGCAGATAAGCAAAGAGAAAAAAATGTAATCTAATTATGCAGTGGTAAGATAAGATATAGACATATAAATTTGATCATACTGTATACACAAATATAGCACATATTTGCTTTACAACCTACTTAAAAAATTATAGATAATTTTCATACACCAATGAAATTTACACTCTTATCCTTTAAATAAATTATATTATCATTCTTTTAAAATTAGAATCTTATTTTTTTAATGGTTAGGGATATTGAAGTATACTTTATATACAGAAAATTTACTCTTTCTAGGTGACA
The DNA here is from genome assembly GCF_963930625.1 of Muntiacus reevesi. NCBI lineage: Eukaryota > Metazoa > Chordata > Mammalia > Artiodactyla > Cervidae > Muntiacus > Muntiacus reevesi. The sequence continues at coordinate 32,653,309 of NC_089266.1, read as the reverse complement.
GTTATGAGTTTTTTTTGCTACTATTTTTAAAAAATTTTAAACTTTACAATAAAATTCACATCTTTTGTTCTATGAGTTTTTCATGTGCACTGTTTCTTATAACCACTACCATAGACAGGATGCAGTTTCTACTTCTTTTTTCCCAGTTGGAAGATTTATATTTTCCTAGAAAATTGCCCATTCCATGTGAGTTTTTATAGATTTTTGGGGACTTTTTTTTGTGCATGTCTTTTTATAGTTAAAAAAACTCTTGTGTAGTCATTTATTCCTTTTTATTTTTTTTAACATATTTTGATTTTGTTCTTTTTATTTTAAATCATATTTGCCAAAGTTTTGTCTTTGTATTTGCCCTTTTTAATTTAGCTTTACCAAATAAGTTTTCTTCTATTTTATTATTTTCAGCTTTTAATCTTCATTGTTTTAGTTCTTTAGGTTTATTTTGTTGGTGTGTATCTAGCATCTTGAACTGAAAGCTTACTTCATTTACTTTCATTCTTTCTTATGATCTTGCATGTTTTTTATGGTTATAAAATTTTCTTTGGTTACTACTTTAGCTGAATCCCAGGGGTTGATATGTATTATAGTATCCTTGTACGATTGTCATTTTAAAGTTTCTATTTCCATTTCAGCTCTCAATTTATCTTAAGTGTGGTTTTCTTTTTTTTAATTTCCAGATGTATAAATTTGGGCTTTGTGGGGGAGGATTCTCTTTTAGCTGCTGGTTCTTTCTCTTGTGTGTGTGTACACATGCAGTTGACTTCTTAGCAGGTTCAGTAGGAATGAGGGACCTCGTGTGTCTGTATTTGTGTTTGTGTGTGTACATAATAAAACAGTTCAGGTAGCATCCAGATCAGAACTCCTAGGCAAAAACTGATATGCTTTCTGTCTCTATAGTTTTGCCTTTTCTAGAAACTTCATACAAATAGAATCCTCTAGTGTGTAGTCTTTCATGTCTAGCTTCTTTTCCTTAGTATGCTTTTTGAGTTCCTCCATGCTGTTGCATATATCAACAGTTTATTCATTTTTGTTGCTAAGTAGCAGTCTATGATATAGTACCACATTTTGTTTATTCATTCAAACTGATGGATATTTGAATTGTTTCTAGTTTTGGCTGTTATGCAAAGTGCTGTTGATAATATTCCATACAAGTCATCATGTGGGCATTTGTTTTAATTTCCCTTGGGTAAATAACTAGGAGTTGAGTTGCTAGGTTATATAGGGCTAACTTCTTAAGAAATTGCCAAATTCTTTCTGACAGTGGCTATGCCATTTTACATTTCCACCAATAAGATGAGGCTTCCAGTTTTTTTACACTCTTACCTACACTTGTATTGTCCTTTTTTGTTAAAGCCATCCTAGCGAATAAAGAATCTACCTGCAATGTGGGAAACCGGGATTCGATCCCTGAGTTGGGAAGGTCCCTTGGAGAAGGGAATGTCTACCTATTTTAGTATTTTTGCATGGAGAATTCCATGGACAGAGGAGCCTGACAGGTTATAGTCCTGGGGTTGCAAAGAGTCGGACATGACTGAGCAACCAGCCCTTGCTCTATATCCTAGTTAAGTGTAGAGTAGTATCTTAATGTGGTTTTAATTTGTATTTCCTTAATGAATTAATGATTTTGGTTACTTTTCATGTGCTTATTTGCCATTTATATGTTTTCTCTAGGTGAAGAGTCTATCCAATTGTTTAGTTCATTTAAAAAATTGGCTAATTTTTGTACAATTTGTTAGAGGTCTTTATACCCACATATATAGATATAGATACATGTTTTGATGTAAGTCCTTTATCAGATATATGATTAATAAGTATTTTCTTGCAGTCTGTGGCTTGTCTTTTCATTTTCTTAATGGTGCCTATTGAAAAGCAAAAGTTTTAAGTTGTGATGCAGTCAAGTTTATCAGTATTTTCTTTTATAGATCATGTTTTTATGATTTTTCTTGTTTTAAAATTGAGACTATAATAGTGTGAGAAAGTAATTGAGTTTCCCTCCCCAGAGTCAACAATAGTTATCAGATTCCCGTGTGTGCTTAAGGGGTATTTTATGTATGTATAAGCAAATTTAGGTATATTCTTTTCCCCCCAATATGACTCAGTTTTTAAGAATTTTTTAGATCAGTGTTTTTTAACTTTTTCAATAACTTGCCCACTGAAGAAAGACATTAATCAAATTAAATTAATTAAGTTAATTTCTCTTTAAGAAATGAATACTCAGCATAAGATTTTAATTAAATGGATTTAAATTTAAACTTAAGTTAATTTCTCCATAACAAAAGAGATTAAGCAGTACGGTTTTATCAGATAGGGCTGAGCTTTTTTTTTCTGGGGAACATAGGGAGGCACAAACTATGATAATGCCTAAGATTTTTTTGCTCTCCTAAGAACTAATTTTTACTTCTTAAGGACTGATACCACCTCCATTGAAAATGTATGTGTTAGATGTTTGAAAAGCATTTATGTTTCTCTCATTGTTGGCTACAAAATTTTTAAAAATTTTATCATTCAGCTTATTATTTGTGTTTTTCAAATCATCTGTTTTTAGTTTTGTCTACTTGATCTGTGATTTTTCTAATAGGTGTAAGATAAAAGAGTCCACTCTGGTTATTCTCAGATTGTTCAGACTTTTGTTTGCGTAATTCAAAGATAGTTGCAAAAAAACCCATAAAACAAAAACAAAGATAGTTGCTAACTCTATAGAAATTTATGATAGTTTTATCTTTTTGGTAGATTGTATCTTTTTAAAACAAAATATGAACTATCACTGCTGCTTTTAGTAGTTTTGCTTTGAGTTCTGTTTTTGCTAATATTTTGCTATACTGTGTTGCTTTTACTTTTGGGTAGCATGTATATGGACTATCTTTTTCCCATATCTTTATTTTCATACTTTCTGAGTATTTTATTTTATATCTAGCTTAAAAAATCAAGTGGCTACTTTAAAAATTCATTATGTGAACTTCTTTTAATAGGTAAGTTTTAGAGGCAGCAAACTGCCTGGCGTGTATTTTATGGTGTACACAGTGTAAGGGCTTCCCTTGTGGCTCAGCTGGTAAAGAATGTGCCTTCAATGTGGGAGAACTGGGCTCAATCCCTGGGTTGGGAAGGTCCTCTGGAGAAGGACAGCTACCCACTCCAGTATTCTGGCCTGGAGAACTCCATGGATTGTAATGTCCATGGGGTCACAAAGAGTCGGACATGACTGAGCAACTTTCACTCATACATTCACTCAGTGTCTTAAATATCCATGTAACTAGCCAGATGTTATTTCCTATTTTAGGCAAGTCACCTAACATCTGTAGGCTTCAGTTTGTTCATCTGTTAAAGGACAATTATAATAATTTTCCACCACCTCACAGAATTAATGAGAAATATAATTAATCCTCACAGGATCAGTGAGAAATATGTGTAAAGCAGCTACCATAGTAACTGGCAGTGTAGAAAATATTTGATAAATATTGGCTATTATCACTCTGTTGAAAACCATGTAAAAGATAGAACTTTATTACCGTAGGTCACAGGATATCACTGGAGTCTTTTAAACAAGTAACTTATGTTTTAAGATTTGCATTTTAAACACAATTATGGTAGCATCATGGAAGATGGATTGGAGAAGTGTAACAGAGATAACCTACTTAAGCAGTTGTTGTGCTATTTTAGGGAAGAGTTGAGAACCTAAACTAAGCCAGTAGCTCTTGGAAAAGAAAAGAGGCGGGGGTGTGGGTGTGTGTGTGTGTGTGTAGGGGGGATTGTAGATTTGACTGTGCTTGCTGCTAGTGAAATATAAATAACTGTAGATGTTTCAGTTCAGTTCAGTCGCTCAGTTGTGTCCGACTCTTTGTGACCCCATGAACCACAGCATTCCAGGCCTCCCTGTCCGTCACCAACTCCTGGAGTTTACCCAAACTCATGCCCCTTGAGTCGGTGATGCCATCTAACCATCTCATCCTCTGTCGTCCCCTTCTCCTCCTGCCTTCAATCTTTCTCAACATCAGAGTCTTTTCAAATGAGTCAGCTCTTCACATCAGGTGGCCAAAATATTGGAGTTTCAGCTTCAACATCAGTCCTTCCAATGAACACCCAGAACTGATTTCCTTTAGGATGAACTGGTTGGATCTCCTTGCAGTCCAAGGGACTCTCAAGAGTCTTCTCCAACACCACAGTTCAAAAGCATCAATTCTTCTGCACTCTGCTTTCTTTATAGTTCAACTCTCACATCCATACATGACTACTGGAAAAATCATAGCCTTGACTAGACAGACCTTTGTTGACAAAGTAATGTCTCTGCTTTTTAATATGCTGTCTAGGTTAGTCATAACTTTCCTTCCAAGGAGTAAGCGTCTTTTAATTTCATTGCTGCAATCACAACCTGCAGTGATTTTGGAGCCCCCAAAAATAAAGTCAGCCATTGTTTCCACCATTTCCCCATCTATTTGCCATGAAGTGATGGGACCAGATGCCATGATGTTAGTTTTCTGAATGTTGAGCTTTAAGCCAACTTTTCACTCTCCTCTTTCGCTTTCATCAAGAGTCTCTTTAGTTCTACTTCACTTTCTGCCATATGAAACTAAGCCATGCCATGTGGGGCCACCCAAGATGGAGGAGAGGTCTGACAGAATGTGGTCCACTGGAGAAGGGAATGGCAAACCACTTCATTATTCTTGCCTTGAGAACCCATGAACAGTAGATGTTTAGGAATCACTTAATTTATTCTACCCCAAGACAATGAAAACAAAATTTCCTGAGATTACTGTAATGTTTCTCCATGGAAAGGGAACAGATTTAGAAGTAATGGACAAAGGATAGAGCTGTAATTCAACAGCAAATTGCAATATTAGTTTGTAGTAAAAGAATGCAAGTTTCCAAGAATAATAAACTTTTACTGACAGCAAAGTAACAAGCCCACCCTTGAGTTCAGTTCAGTCACTCAGTTGTGTCCAACTCTTTGCGACCCCGTGGACTGCAGCATGCCAGGCTTCCCTGTCCATCACCAACTCCTGAAGCTTGCTCAAACTCATATACATTGAGCCAGTGATGCCATTCAACCATCTCATCCTCTGTTGTCCCCTTCTCTTCCTGCCTTCAACCTTTCCCAGCATCGGTGTCTTTTCTAATAAGTCAGTTCTTTGCATCAGGTGGCCAAAGTATTGGAGCTTCATCATCTGTCCTTCCAATGAATATTCAGGGCTGATTTCCTTTAGGACTAACAGGTTTGATCTTGCTGTCCAAGGGACTCTCAAGAGTCTTCTCCAACACCACAGTTCAAAAGCATCAATTTCTCAGCATTCAGCTTTCTTTATGGTCCAGTTCTCACATCCTACATGACTACTGAGAAAACCATAACTTTGAATATACCAACCTTTGTCAGCAAAGTGATGTTTCTGCTTTTTCATATGCTGTGTGTAGGTCAAACCCACCCTACCTGACATCAAACATATTTTAAGAAATGTAGTGATGGAAATAGTGTGAAGTTAGTGTAGGTGAAGATGAGTAGATTAGTAGAACTACTATTAGTAGTCCAAAAATGAGTTCTGGCATGTTCAGAAATTTAGTATATCAAAAGATAGACTTCAGATCACTTGAAGGAGGAGAGAGAAAGGACAATTAGGTCCTTGCCTGACACCATTTATAAAAAATAAATGCTAGATGAATTGAAATCTTAAGCATTAAAGCAAAACTGTAAAAAAAAAAAAAAAAAAAAAACACACACACAAGAAATGGAGATATGAGTAAATAGAAAAAGTAGCCATAAGATACAGACAGATAGTTAATGGAAGAGGCAATACAAGTGGCCAATAAACTTGAAAATACTCAAAGTTCAGAATATTCAAAACCTAATAACAACTGGTATATTTCACCCATCAGGTTGAACAAAACCAAAACCAAAAACTGAACTAAAATTTAAAAAATGGACTTGATTGGTATAGAGAGGCATTTATTTGGGCTTTATTCTTTATTAGGACAAGAAGCACTTGAATTGTGTTCCGCTAGGCTACAAAATGGGAAAGATTTATATAGGCAAAACCCCACAAGGTTGCATAAACTGTCAGGAAGTAGGATTGGAACAGGTAAAAAGTGAAGGTGCTTGTTAAGCAAGGATTTGTTGGGTCTGTAATGATTATATGGTGGGGAGAGTACTTTAAGTTTGTAGAGTTATAATGTTTTGAAAATGGTTGTTGGTGTCCTTGAGTTTGATACATTTCAGAGAAAATTCAAGTCTTGATGTAGGAACATGTCTTGAACCACATGTAAAATGTCCATCTGGCTCCATTTTGGATGCCAGAACCATAGTTACTCCATTTTGATTTTTTAAATGATCGTAAATATGTCATCAAAATTGATAGTAGCAAATGGTGATGTGGAGGAGTGTATACTCTCCTATGCTGTGGGTAAGGGTGTAAAATTCCATCTTTTGAAATTTAAAATCGCAGTAATTGCCATCTTACTCTTTTCATATAGAACGGGGTGGGGGTGGGAGGGACAAGAGGTAGGCCAAGGCTGTGCATCTAATGTTTCTTCTAATAGCAAAACTTTGGAAACAAATGTCCCTTCAGTTACTTTGTCTGTGATTAATTAAGTGGCCACCTGTTAAGCAGTGATGCTCTGATTATGTGGTGAGTAGTTGAAACCTTATACTCACTTTAATCTGAGATAGGGATCAACATAATGCATTTTCCACTTGTTTTCTTTGAGATGCAACCCTGGAAATGGAAAGCACTATTTAAAATGACAGTAAACAAGCATGTCAAGAGTTTTGATGGCAATGTATAATAAAACTAGGCTGTGAGCTGAATTTTGCTAAAACTTATTTATTGCTGTATTCCAACCCTTCTCCAATGCAGATATCTCTTACACAATTCTTGTGTGACAACTCATTTCTTTTAACTTGGAGCAAAAGTTCTTCCAAGGTCTGGCTTATATCCATTGTCCTTGCTCTTTTCACTGTTGTCTGCTTATAATTAAGCCCAGAGCCAGCATTAAGTTACTGTATCTAATGGTCCTTTTCCTCTGATCCTATCCAAGAATTAGCTTACAATTCCTAAGGTTCTCTTTGCCCTAAGAATTTTTCTACTTTTTCTCTTGATTGAAGGGAAGCAGAGGAATTACAGCCACTTGAGGCACTTCTATCTTTTCTAGTTATCTTATCTTCAAGAAAACGAAGTAACTACTGTCTTTTCATGACTCGTGCCAAAGAGGAATGTTGTTTAGATTCATCTATCCTCTTTCATTTCTTTTTACTGGTGAATAGTAGTCTGTTGTGAGGATATACCATGTTTTTTTCATCTATTCTCTTGCCAAATCATATTCTTTCCTTTTTTGGGCATATCTTTTATTTCTTTTGTTAAATCTAAGGAGTAGAATAACTATATCTAAATGTGTAAAGGTATGTACTTAATTTATAAGAAATGGCCAGACAGTTAAAAAAAGAATTGAACCATTTTACATCCTTACTGGTATACATGAAAAATGTAGTTGTTCAGCATCCTTGTCAATACTTGTCATTGTCAGTCTTTATAATTTTAGTCATTCTTATGGATGTATAGTAGAAGCTTCTTGTGATTTTAATCAGTATCCTCTAGACCAGTGATACTGAACATCTTTAAATCTGATTATTGGACCTTCACATATCTTCATTTTGGAAGTGTATGGTAAGTTTTATGGTAAGTGTACATTTCATGCTTGCATTTCATTTCCTGTATGCACTGCAATGTGCTCATCACCAGAAGTTTAGTTTCTACCTAGTCACCATATAGTTGACCCCCCTTTACCCATTTTTCCTTTCCCCAGTCCCCTTCTCCTCTGGTAACCACTGTTCTGGTTTGTTCTCTATCTATGTGTTTTCTTTTGTTTGTTTGTTTATCCCACATATGAGTGAAATCATACAGTATTTGTCTTTTTCTATCTGCTTTATTTCATTTAGCATAATACCCTCAAGGTCTATCCATGTTGTTGTTTATGACAAGAATTCACCTTTTTATGGCAAAGTAGTATTCTATTCTGTATACATCTGCTTTATCCATTCATCCATCAGTGGGTACTTAGGTTGTTTTTTATCTTCACTGTTGTAATAATGCTGAGAATGAACATAGGAGCGCATATATCTTTTTAATGTTTTCATACTCTCTGAATAAATATCCAGAAGTGGGACAGTTGGATCAAATGGGAGTTCTAGTCTTAATTTTCTGAGGAATCTCTGTACTGTTTTGCACAGAGGCTATAACCAATTTACATGCACATTAGCAGTTCATGATGGGTCTCTTTTCTTCACATCTTGGCCAACACTTGTTATTTCTTTTTCTTTTTGATAAAGTCATTCTAACAGGCTTGAGGTGATGTCTCATTGTGGTTTTGATTTGCATTTTCCTGTAATCAGTGATACTGAACATCTTTTCATGTGCCTCTTGGCCATTTATATATCTTCTTTGGAAAAATGTTTAATTAACTCCTCTGCCTATTTTTTAATCAAGTTGTTGTTTTTTGTTTTGTTTTTGGTTATTGATTAAATGGTATGTCTGACTGCTTCCAAGATATTTTTCTTTGCTTTTAGGATTCAGACATTTATGATAGAACTTGCTGTGGATTTGAATTTATCCTACTTGAATAAACTCCTTATTGAATCTGTTGGTTATGTCTCTTGACAAATTTAGAACTTTTCAGCCATTATTTCTTTGAGTACTTTTTCACACTGTTCCTTCTCTTCATTCAGGACTCTGATAACAGAAATGTTAGGTTTGTTTGTTATGGAGCCATGGAACCCTTAGACTCTGTACATTTTCCTGTTCATTTTCTTTCACTTGTTCAGGTTGGGTCATTTCTGTTCCATATTTCAGTTCACTGATTCTCTCCTCTGTCCCCTCCATTTTTCCATCGAGCCTGTTCATTGCATTTTTAAAATTTGTTATTGTATTTTTCACTTCTAAAATTTCCATCTTAGATGTTTAGATCTTCTGTTTCTTTGCTGAGGCTTTATATTTTTACATTTGTTTCAAGCATGTTTGTAATTGCTTTTTGAGGCATTTTTATTGTAGATGCTTTAAAATCTTTGTCAGATAATTGTAACATCTCATATCATCTTGATTTTTACTTTTTCTAGTCGTTTATCCTTTTTTTTATTCAGTATGAGATCTTCTTGAATGATGAGTGATTTTCAGCTGAAGCCTAGACATTTTTGTATTATGTTCTGTAATTCTGGATCTTATTTAAAGCTTTCACCTAACTTTCTGTGACATTGTTCTGTTAAGTTAAGGGAGTGGTACTACTTTGTTACTGCCAGGTGGAGGTACGAATCCAGGTTTCTTTCTGTTAACACTTGAGAGGGAAGTCTCCTTATTAATCCTGGGTGCAGATGGATGTCTTCCAAGTGGTTGTCTCTGCCTCCACAGTTAGGGGCCAGTAGCCTCATTACCACTGTGCAGTTGTGAAAATGCTGACTTCCCATTAGGCCTCCTTTGACAGTGAGAAGGACAAGAGTTACTTGGTGGCTGAGAGTCAAGGATCCCATCTATTGACCACATTTGTGGGGTCCCATTACTGGCTAGCAAGCATGAAAGTCTTATCTTCCTATTTGGACTCTCCTGACACCACCCTAGTGGTGGTGGGGGGGCACCTCATTATGGCCTCATGGGGGTGGAAGAATAGATTTTCTCCTTGACTTTTGCTGGTGGTGGGATAGAGCCATAGTTTTTCGTTTGTTTGTTTTGTTTTTTGGTTGGATTGGATCAGTTACCTAAAAGTTTCTCTGTTGCTAGGCTGCCCATTACTTTGTACTTGGGTTAGAGAGAAAAGATTCTTGTTGGGGCTTTCTTGGTCTGCATCCATTTGTGTTTCTGTGTTGTCTGCTTCTTCAATTTCAAGTCTGGGGCATATTAGGCAAAAAGAAAACCTGGAGAACTTACCTAGCTGGTCTATCTTCTTCTCTCCACTTTCAGAATTTCTTAGGTTAGTTTTATGTCTAATGTTCAGGGAGTTTTAGCTGTTATTAGTGGGAGGAACAGGGGAAAGCAGATCTACCTCATCTTCCTGGAGACAGAAGTATCCTTACTGATTTTTTTGTTTAATTTCTATTGAATACTGAGAAAGTGGAATTAAAATATCATCTGGCTTGAGATTTATTTTGGGATAATGCATGTAAAATCCCTAACACTGTGCATGGCACACATTAAATTATTACTGGATTATTATTCATCCCACAAATATTTCTTGAGTACTTGTTACATGCCAGGCAGTGTTCAAGTTATCAGACATTCAACAGTGAACAAAACAAAGTCCTGCCCTTGTGGAGCTTTTGTTTTAGCTGAGGGAGAGAGAGATTAACAAGTAAGTTAAAAATCAAGGGGTGATTTATTCCTAAGTATTTTATTATTTTCATTGCAATGGTGAATGAAATCATTTCCTTAATTTCTCTTTCCATTTCCTCATTGTTAGTGTATAGGAATGCAAGGGATTTCTGTGTATTAATTTTATATGCTGCAACTTTACTATATTCACTGATTAGCTCTAGTAATTTTCTGGCACTGTCTTTAGGGTTTTCTTTGTAGAGAATCATGTCAACTGCAAACAGTGAGAATCTTACTTCTGCTTTTCCAGTCTGGGTTTCTTTTATTTCTTTTTCTTCTCTGATTGATGTAGCCAAAACTTCCAAAACTATGTTGAATAGTAGTGGTGAGAGTGGGCACCCTTGTCTTGTTCCTGACTTTAGGGGGAGTGCTTTCAATATTTTACCATTGAGGATGATGTTTGCTATGGGTTTATCATATATGGCTTTTATTATGTTGAGGTATGTTCCTTCTATGCCTGCTTTCTGGAGGGTTTTTATTATAAATGGACATTGAATACTGTCAATGGCTTTCTCTGCATCTATTGAGATAATCATATAGTTTTTATCTTTCAATTTGTTAATGTGGTGTATCACTTTGATTGATTTGTGAATATTGAAGAATCCTTGCATCCCTGGGATAAAGCCCACTTGATCATGATGTATGATCTTTTTAATATGTTGTTGGATAATGTTTGCTAAAATTTTGTTGAGTATTTTTGCATCTATGTTCATCACTGATATTGACCTGTAGTTTTATTTTTTTGTGGCATCTTTGTCTGGTTTTGGTATCAGGGTGATGGTGGCCTCATAGAATGAGTTTGGCAGTTTACCTCCCTCTGCAATTTTCTGGAAGAGTTTGAGTAGGATAGGTGTTAGTTATTCTCTAAATTTTTGGTAGAATTCACCTGTAAAGAAACAAAAGACCTATATATGGAAAACTATAAAACACTGATGAAGGAAATCAAAGATGACACAAATAGGTAGAGAAATATACCATGTTCATGGATCAGAAGAATCAATATAGTGAAAATGAGGATACTATCCAAAGCAATCTATAGATTCAATGCAATCCTTATCAAGCTTCCAACAGTATTTTTCACAGAACTAGAACAAATAATTTCACAATTTATATGGAAATACAAAAAATCTAGGAAATCTTGAGAAAGAAGAATGGAACTGGAGGAATCAACCTGTCTGATTTCAGACTATACTACAAAGCTGTAGTCATCAAGACAGTATGGTACTGGTGCAAAGACAGAATTATAGATCAATGGAACAAAATAGAAAGTGCAGAGATAAATCCACACACCTATGGACACCTTATCTTTGACAAAGGAGGCAAGACTATACGATGGAGAAAAGACAACCTCTTTAACAAGTGGTGCTGGGAAAACTGGTCAATTACCTGTAAAAGAATGAAACTAGAACACTTCCTAACACGATACACAAAAAACAAACTCAAAATGGATTAAAGATCTAAATGTAAGACCAGAAACTATAAAACTCCTAGAGGAAAACATAGGCAAAACACTATCTGACATAAATCACAGCATGATCCTCTATGACCCACCTCCTAGAGTAATGGAAATAAAAACAAAAATAAACAAATGGGACCTAATTAAACTTAAAAGCTTTTGCACAATGAAGGAAACTAAGCAAGGTGAAAAGACAGCCTTCAGAATGGGAGAAAATAATAGCAATTGAAGCAACTGACAAAGAATTAATGTCAAAAATATACAAGCAGCTCATGCAGCTCAATACCAGAAAAATAAATGACCTAATAAAAAAATGGGCCAAAAAACTAAACAGACATTTCTCCAAAGAACACATACAGATGGCTAACAAACACATGAAAAGATCAACATCACTCACTATCAGAGAAATGCAAATTAAAACCACAATGAGGTACCATCTCACGTTGGTCAGAATGGCTGCTATCAAAAAGTCTACAAACAATAAATGCTGGAGAGGGTGTGGAGAAAAGGGAACTCTCTTACACTGTTGGTGGGAATGCAAACTAGCATAACCACTATGGAGAACAGTGTGGAGATTCCTTAAAAAACTGGAAATAGAACTGCTATACCACCCAGCAATCCCACTCCTGGGCATACACACTGAGGAAACCAGAATTGAAAGAGACACGTGTACTCCAATGTTCATCACAGCACTGTTTATAATAGCTAGGACATGGAAGCAACCTAGATGTCCACCAGCAGATGAATGGATAAGAAAGCTGTGGTACATATACACATTGAAATATTACTCAGCTATTAAAAAAGATTCATTTGAATCAGTTCTAATGAGGTGGGTGAAACTGGAGCCTATTATACAGAGTGAAGTAAGTCAGAAAGAAAAACACCAATATAGTATATTAACGCATATATATGGAATTTGGAAAGATGGTAACAATGGCCCTATATGTGAGACAGCAAAAGAGACACAGATATAAAGATCAGACTTTTGGACTCTGTGGGAGAAGGCAAGGGAGAGATAATTTGAGAGAATAGCATTGAAACATGTATATTAACATATGTGAAATAGATCAGCAGTCTAAGTCTGATGCGTGAAACAGGGCACTCAAAGCCAGTGCACTGGGACAACCCTGAAGGATGGGATGGGGAGGGAGGTGGGAAGGGGTTCAGGACGGGGGGGCACACGTACACCCGTGGCTGATTCATGTCAATGTATGGCAAAAACCACTACAGTATTGTAAAGAAATTAGTCTCCATTTAAATTAAGTAAATAAATTAAAGAAAATCAAGGGGTGATTCGGTGCACGGAAGCATTTGAAGTGAATCCAAGGAGTTAGAAGTATAATTGGTAGGACAGGGAGAAGGGGTTGTCTTTTGATACTGAGTAGCTGGGGAAGGCCTCTCTAAGAAGGTGTAATAGACTTGAATCCTGCAGCTATGAAGGTGTGAGCTGTATGAATGTCCAGGTGAAGAGCACTCGCCCTTCCTTTCCTCTCATGAAATGCAGATTACTGACCTTGTTTCTAGGGGAAGGTTGTCATCAGCACCTCTCACTGGTCAGGCTAGGCTGGGTTCCTCAGTTCTTCCAGGATTGAGTTAGAAGATACAGGTCTAGGTCTCACTTTATTATCTGTTAATTATGCAACTATGGCAAACTATTGTCCTCTTTGTATCTCAGTTTCCAAAAGGATTCTGTCTGTCTCACATCACTGTGAATGTTTAGTGACTGATAAATTGTAAGTGAAAATGTTTTGCAAATAAAAGAGTCTACAGATGTAAGATATTATAATTATTTCATATAATTACAATGACAGTGCTTTCCAACATGAACTCAAAGGCATTTACATGGTATTTTAGTGATTATTTTAGCTCAGCTTTTTCATTTTATAGGTGAAGAAACTGAGGCCCAGAGAGGTTGGGCTGAATTGATAGGTATATATGGAGCAATAGTACATCGTATGTAATTTCTTTGTGAAATATTTGGTCATAATTTAGAGCCATGGTTTTCAGAATGTAATCACTGAACTAGCAGCAGCATTAACATCACTTGGGGCATTGTTAAAAATACAAATTCTTGGGTCCAAACATAGACCCACTGAATTAGGAACTCTGGAAGCGAGACCCAAAAACCTGCATTTTAACAGGACCTCTAGATGACTCTGATGCATGCTACATTTGAGCAGCACTAAAGAAGAGGTTCAAGTGGTCTTTTGGCTCTTGAGGAAGGATGCTGGCAGTCTTAATGCTCCGAGGCAGCCCTCAGCAAAATCGTTAGTAAATGGCCTCTGTGGATACATTTTCTTATCTCTGTCTTTCCCTGTCTCCAGCTTGCCTTCCTTCAGGCACATCTCAAGGGACCTCTTTCTATGCTTTTTTAGTTGGTTAGCCAATAATTCTAGCTAGAGTATTAGTTGAGATTAGTATATTCTCAATTTAATTAGAGATTAAAGTGAACATTGTCGAAGAAGTCAAGGGTTCAACCTCTAAGAGTAGGACACGTAGAGAGAAGATTGAGAGAAGGGAAAGTACTGTTTTGGAGTAGAGGGATCTTGAGATTTCTTCTGATTTTGGTGTCTGTTGCTTATGTGAAGACTTAAGAATTGAGGGGAAAACATTCATGATATTTTCAAGTATCAGTATGTTAATGATCCCAGATTTTGCTTTCAGTTGTCATGGTCCTAAGAGCATAGAGAGGTAAAGAAACTGGCCTTTGTACAAATTTTTAGGAGATGTTTTAGTATAATGGTGCCTGGCTAGATACAAAAGCACTAGGGCATGGCCATCTCTGCTTAGTTCTGCTTGCATATATTTTATTTTATTTTATTTTATTTATTTTTTATTTTTTCCCATTTATTTTTATTAGTTGGAGGCTAATTACTTTACAATATTGTAGTGGCTTTTGCCATACACTGACATGAATCAGCCATGGATTTAGATGTGTTCCCCATCCCGATCCCCCCTCCTGCCTCCCTCTCCATCCCATCCCTCTGGGTCTTCCCAGTGCACCAGCCCTGAGCACTTGTCTCATGCATCCAACCTGGGCTGGTGATCTGTTTCACCCTTGATAGTATACTTGTTTCAATGCTGTTCTCTCAGAACATCTCATCCTCGCCTTCTACCACAGAGTCTAAAAGTCTGTTCTGTACATCTGTGTCTCTTTTTCTGTTTTGCATATAGGGTTATTGTTACCATCTTTTAAAATTCTATATATATGCATTAGTATATGTATTGGTATTTATCTTTCTGGCTTACTTCACTCTGTATAATGGGCTCCAGTTTCATCCATCTCATTAGAACTGATTCAAATGAATTCTTTTTAATGGCTGAGCAATATTCCATAGTGTATATGTACCACAGCTTCCTTATCCATTCATCTGCTGATGGGCATCTAGGTTGCTTCCATGTCCTAGCTATTATAAACAGTGCTGCGATGAACATTGGGGTACACGTGTCTCTTTCAGATCTGGTTTCCTTGGTGTGTATGCCCAGGAGTGGGATTGCTGGGTCATATGGCAGTTCTATTTCCAGTTTTTTAAGAAATCTCCACACTGTTCTCCATAGTGGCTGTATTAGTTTGCATTCCCACCAACAGTGTAAGAGGGTTCCCTTTTCTCCACACCCTCTCCAGCATTTATTGCTTGTAGACTTTTGGATAGCAGCCATCCTGACTGGTGTGTAATGGTACCTCATTGTGGTTTTGATTTGCATTTCTCTGATAATGAGTGATGTTGAGCATCTTTTCATGTGTTTGTTAGCCATTTGTATGTCTTCTTTGGAGAAATGTCTGTTTAGATCTTTGGCCCATTTTTGATTGGGTCATTTATTTTTCTGGAATTGAGGTGCAGGAGTTGCTTGTATATTTTTGAAATTAATTCTTTGTCTGTTTCTTCATTTGCTATTATTTTCTCCCATTCTGAAGGCTGTCTTTTCACCTTGCTTATAGTTTCCTTTGTTGTGCAAAAGCTTTTAAGTTTAATTAGGTCCCATTTGTTTATTTTTGCTTTTATTTCCAATATTCTGGGAGGTGGGTCATAGAGGATCTTGCTGTGATTTATGTCGGAGAGTGTTTTGCCTATGTTCTCCTCTAGGAGTTTTATAGTTTCTGGTCTTACATTTAGATCTTTAATCCATTTTGAGTTTATTTTTGTGTATGGTGTTAGAAAGTGTTCTAGTTTCATTCTTTTACAAGTGGTTGACCAGTTTTCCCAGCACCACTTGTTAAAGAGGTTGTCTTTTTTCCATTGTATATCCTTGCCTCCTTTGTTGAAGATAAGGTGTCCATATGTTTGTGGATTTATCTCTGGGCTTTCTATTCTGTTCCATTGATCTATAATTCTGTCTTTGCACCAGTACCATACTGTCTTGATGACTGTGGCTTTGTAGTATAGTCTGAAGTCAGGCAGGTTGATTCCTCCAGTTCAATTCTTCTTTCTCAAGATTGCTTTGGCTATTCGAGGTTTTTTGTATTTCCATACAAATTGTGGAATTATTTGTTCTAATTCCGTGAAGAAGACCATTGGTAGCTTGATAGGGATTGCATTGAATCTATAGATTGCTTTGAGTAGTATACTCATTTTCACAATATTGATTCTTCCAATCCATGAACACGGTATATTTCTCCATCTATTTGTGTCCTCTTTGATTTCTTTCATCAGTGTTTTATAGTTTTCTATGTATAGGTCTTTTGTTTCTTTAGGTAGATATCCTCCTAAGTATTTTATTCTTTTTGTTGCAACGGGAATGATATTGTTTCCTTAATTTCTCTTTCTGTTTTCTCGCTGTTAGTGTATAGGAATGCAAGGGATTTCTGTGTGTTAATTTTATATCCTGCAACTTTACTATATTTCGTTGATTAGCTCTAGTAACTTTATGGTAGAGTCTTTAGGATTTTCTATGTAGAGGATCATGTCATCTGCAAACAGTGAGAGTTTCACTTCTTTTTTCCTATCTGGATTCCTTTTATTTCTTTTTCTGCTCTGATTGCTGTGGCCAAAACTTCCAAAACTATGTTGAATAGTAGTGGTGAGAGTGGGTACCCTTGTCTTGTTCCTGATTTTAGGGGAAATGCTTTCAATTTTTCACCATTGAGGATAATGTTTGCTGTGGGTTTGTCATATATAGCTTTTATTATGTTGAGGTATGTTCCTTCTATGCCTGCTTTCTGGAGAGTTTTTATCATAAATGGATGTTGAATTTTGTCAAAGGCTTTCTCTGCATCTATTGAGATAATCATATGGTTTTTATCTTTCAATTTGTTAATGTGGTGTATTACATTGATTGATTTGTGAATATTAAAGAATCCTTGCATTCCCGGGATAAAGCCCACTTGGTCATGATGTGTGATCTTTTTAATATGTTGTTGGATTCTGTTTGCTAGAATTTTATTAAGGATTTTTGCATCTATGTTCATCAGTGATATTGGTCTGTAGTTTTATTTTTTTGTGGCATTTTTGTCTGGTTTTGGTATTAGGGTGATGTTGGCTTCATAGAATGAGTTTGGAAGTTTACCTTCTTCTGCAATTTTCTGGAAGAATTTGAGTAAGATAGGTGTTAGCTCTTCTCTAAATTTTTGGTAGAATTCAGCTGTGAAGCCATCTGGTCCTGGGCTTTTGTTTGCTGGAAGATTTCTGATTACAGTTTCAATTTCCGAGCTTGTGATGGGTCTGTTAAGATCTTCTATTTCTTCCTGGTTCAGTTTTGGAAAGTTATACTTTTCTAGGAATTTGTCCATTTCTTCCAAATTGTCCATTTTATTGGCATAGAGCTGCTGGTAGTAATCTCTTATGATCCTTTGTATTTCAGTGTTGATTCATCTGTAAGTTAGAGAAAAAGGTCCCTTGCCCTTTGTAACATTTCACAGTCTTCTTTCGGTCTCAGATTCTTTCCATCCTAGTAAGTCTAAGCAATACTTATCAGGAAGGAATTGGACTTAAACTGCCTCCATTTTTCCTGATTTAACATTTACCATGGAGACAGCCTTCTGTTTTCTCCTTGCTAGCATCCTGTTTGGATTCTTGTATCTGGTATCAGTAATTTAGACACAGTTCCCAAATCTCCATGATCCCACATATCAGTTAAAGAAAATACAAAGAGCATTATAAGTATTTATATATGATCATGTGTGGTTTTATTGTAAGACAAAAGGATATAATCTATAAATCACTTAATCTATGAAGAAGATGAAGAAGAATATTAACTAGCATAGCTGTGACTCTAAATCCTTGCTGCTTTATTTAATCAAGCACCCCAGAGTAATTGACCCCTAGATAATGAAATCCACTCTCAACTCTCTACATAAGCAATTATTTAAATAATTAGGAGACAGGATAATAAAGTAATTGCCCAGTGCTTTTGAGGTCAATAGGTTAACTCTACAGAGTTTAATTAAAATTTGATAATAAATGCCTACTCCAGGCAGAATATTTCATTAGTCTTCATCATGACCTAGGTAAAATATTCCTTATAATTATGTTCTACTGCTTTTAAATTCTCTTCTCATGAAGCAGGTTCCTTATTGCTAATTAGGATTCCCACACTGGGGAAAGGAGGCTTCCCACAGTAACTTCCTCACGAGAGAGGGATGCACTGTAGAAGAGTAAATTGGGGTTCTACTAGCTTGTTTTTAAATGTCTACATAGTGAAAACAAATTGTAAGCTTTAAAAAGTATTTTAAAAAAGCACTCTGGCAATGGCTGTGATAAAATTTCAGTCACATTCTTTTTGATATTAAGAAATTATTTTTTCTAGTTCCTGCTTGAAATATGTATGGTACTGAGAAAATTTAGGTTTCTTGGTAAGCAGAAGTGTGTGTAGAAATTAGGTCAAAAGGAAGATTTATCTTAAAAGTTCTGTCCTTTTTCTTGGAGAGATAGGTGGTTCCGAGGAAAAGCTTTTCCCTCTGAAGGAAATAAAATCTGTAACTACAAAGTAACTGTGAGGTTTGAGTGGTATGAAACTGTCTTAACTTTCTCATGCTCTCCCAGGCCTTTCTTTATAGCATTGTTGGAACCCTGCTTTCATTCTGCATTTGTGTTCATTTCTGTCACTGTCATCTGCAGTCTATCTCATGTAAAAAGCTCCTCAGTCTTTCCAGGCACTGTTCTTTCCTATCCTCCTCCATCCTCCATGCTACTACCAGAATTACATCAACTCTCCTTCACATGAAATGTGACTAGGTAGATGCTTGTCCTAATTCCTCAGGCCTGCGTGTGGGACCGTGCACCTCACAGTCAGGTCTCAGCATCTGTCTCTGGCCTTTTCAGATGCCTTTTGTTCATGGAGCCTCTGCTTCAACTATTCTGAAATTTCATGCTGTTTTCTCTTCTTAGAATGCTCGTCTCCCTTTCTCTTTCACATGATAGCTATCTACTCATCTGTTAGGAGCTAACTCTGTCTCCTCTGAGACACCTTCCTAGATTCCCCAGGTTCGCATCTCATTCTCTGTTGTTACCACACTTTGTTTTCATGCTTCTCTTAGAGTATGCATACTGTACCAGAATCTGAATTGCCATGACTTGCTGGCTTGAGGTCTTCAAGAGCAGGGACACAGTGGTCATATCCACGGTGCCCATTTCTGTACAGACATGTTCTTGGTACTCAGTAAAAATGGTTGAATGGAATTGAGGGTCCATTAAACACCTTTGCTTCATTTCATTTGCCTTCTATTAAAGTTGGTTCACTGACCACATTCATTTTTTGTCATCATCTCTGATTGCACACAGTAGGAGGATAACAAATGTTGAACAAATGACTTAGTTCTAATAGCACTGTTGAACTTGTAATTAAGAGGCACATGTATTTTTAGATTGCAAAATTCTCTGCAGATTTATTTCCTTGATATTAAAATTACATTTGACAGTGACAAAGAATTTCACATTTTGTGCATTTCTTTGGTCACCTTTTTGCCTTAGAATGAATTACTCTTCACTTATGACTTTTGTGTGAACCTCCCGGCTCTTCAGCCGGAGCTTGTTGACCTGGGACTCGGCAATGTCAGCCCGTTCCTCAGCCTCCTCCAGCTCGTGCTGGAGTTTGCGGAATTTGGCAAGATTGACATTGGATTGTTCCTCCTGAGAAAAGAAATGCATTTGAGAGAACAAGAAAATGTGACATTTCCTGATTCTTACTGCCTTTGTTACTAGGAGCAGCTACAGGATTTGCTTCGTAAGTGAGAAGCAGAAGGTTCTGTTCTTTGGTGATATACCTGTTTGGGACAGGGCATCCCACACATTCACCTCTGTGTTGTTTGGGCTTACAACTCCCTGTTCATTATCTCTTATTTAACTCTCTTCTTGGCAAACTTAAGATGCTACAGTGACAACAGGGAGATCAAAGTAGCAGGAATTTGAATCAACTTTGTTTCTGTAAAACAAACTCTTAAAAGTAGGTACCATGGTAGTATTGGGTGCAGAGAACCTTAAGGAAGGATTTTAGAATTAACAGTATGAGAAAGCACGCATAAGTGCTCAGTTGCTAAGTTGTGTCTGACTCTTTGTGACCCCATGGACTGAGGAGCCCACTGGGCTCCTCAGTCCATGGGATTTCCAGGGCAAGAATACTGGAGTAAGTTGCCATGTCCTTTTCTAGGGTATCTTTCTGACCCAGGGATTGAACCAGAGTCTCCTGCATTGGCAGGAGGTTTCTTCACTACTGAGCCACCTGGGAAACCCATGAGAAAGAACTGCAACCAAATGAAAAAGAAATGTTCAGAGGTGGATTCATCATAAACTTAAATAAGGCTTAGATTCAGAGCTCTCATTTGCACACCTCTGTGAGTACTCATTGTTGCTGAGTGTTCTAGATAGGGAGGGACGTGAGTTATAACCAAGAAACATTTCTATACTACCATGTCTGGCAAACTGCTTAAAGAGATCTCAGAAGAAATGAACCTGAATCTCCAAGGCTCCGGTAATTAGTGTTATGGTTTCTTTCCTTCTAAATATTCATTTTTTAAACCCAATTTCATATGCCCAATTCTGTGTTCTTTGCCTTAAAAAAAGCATCTTAAATTCTTTGACCTTTTGTCTCCACAAAACCTGGCCCTGCTCCTGAACCTTTCTCTCTTGCTTAGAGGTACTCACAGCTTCTTCAGCTTGTCTCTTGTAGGCTTTAACTTTGCTTTGTAACTTGTCCACCAAGTCCTGCAGCCTGAGAACATTCTTGCGGTCCTCCTCAGTCTGGAATAAAAGAGGTAGCAAATAGATAGTGTCATAATTTGAAAACAATTTATTTTTATTTTCTTGAAAGCAGTAGGCCTGAATTACATGGAAAGACTTGTCACCTGATAAGTGAGTTCCTTTACTCTTCTCTCATGTTTCCGAAGACCCTTGACAGCCTCAACATTGCGCTTCTGTTCATTTTCAACCTCATTTTCAAGCTCCCTCACCTGCAAGAGTACAAAGATGGTTAGCCACTTGGCTGTAACTAGCAGCATGAACAGGCTGGGAGTTGAACAGGTTGGGAGACCCACCCTGGCCTCCAGTTTCTGGATCTGCTTCTTCCCGCCCTTCAGGGCCAGCTGCTCAGCCTCGTCCAGGCGGTGCTGCAGGTCCTTCACCGTCTGCTCCATGTTCTTCTTCATCCGCTCCAGGTGGGCGCTGGTGTCCTGCTCCTTCTTCAGCTCCTCAGCCATCATGGCTGCCTAATTGGCAGTAAAACAAAGCTAGTTGAGAAAGGTGAGACAGCCCATCAAGATTCTAGCTTGACAACCCGGTATGGCCCTCTGCTCACATCAGTGATGGCCTTCTTGGCTTTCTCTTCTGCGTTGCGAGCTTCCTGGACAATGTCCTCCATCTCTCCCTGGATTTGAGTGATGTCTGTCTCTAGCTTCTTCTTGGTGTTGATCAGGCTAGTGTTCTGTTTCAAATTAGTAAAAAAGAAGACAAGGTCATTTAATTGTATTATACCTTATTTACATTGTTATTTTTACTAGGCATTAACATTACTAATCATAAATATTCAGAATAAAAACCAAATCAAAGGTAGACTCTGTTTCACTTCTCTTCTTTCTACCTACCTACATCTGTTAATAAAAATTCTTTTAGATTCTTCCAGATGAAAATTAATTTTGGATACCAAGCATATTCAACTGTTATCAGTGGCTGCTGTAAGTATAAAGCATGACCACTGCCCCAGGAGAAAATGTGAAGTGCTGCAGATAGCATCACATAGCTCATGATGAATGGATTATTAATTTTTAGTTGTTTATTCACATTTGTTGGCTCTATATGGATAAATAGCATCATTATTGGTACAAAAATGGACCAAGGATCTCTTACATTTTTAGAAAGTTGATAGTATTTGAAGTATGCAGTCAATTCAAGGATACTAATGATGAATAACAAAAATGCTGCATTTTAACTTGATTTTAAAATTATTTTGTAGTATGTGATTTTAACTTTTCATGATGGCTATTTCCATATATTGCAACTTTAAAAAAGTATACAATAATATATGTTTATTGTAAAAAAAATTAGTTGAGATACAAATTAGCAAAGAAGAGACAAAGAATAATTACTATATTCTTACTACCCAGAGATAACTGTTGATAAAACCTTTGCTTACACTTCTGGATGTTTTCCATGTATTTTTAAAAGAAAGGATAATGCTTTTTATATGATTAAATTGCTTTTTTAACTTATTACATTGTGAAAATATTTCCATAACGTTTATTACATGAATATTAAGTGCTGCCTGTTAGCCTTTGTGAGGATATAGCCACCACTGATTTAACAAATCCATTATAAACAACAAATGTTGACTAGAGGTACTGTGGCCTTCCTGCATTTGATTTATCTCTTTGCAGCTTAAAGTTACAAGATAAGATGTGTTACTGATGTTGTAAATATGATTGTTAGTAGGGGGTCTTTTGTGCTTTTTTTAAACAGAAGTTTCTACAACAGTAAATTATTTCAAATCAAGATGATTAAGCCAGCCTACAAATGTATTTGTGAATCTGCTGGACCCCAGTACGTATTTACTGCTGTACATTTTCCTGAACTCCTGGGAGGGACCCTTGCCAAGGTTTCTCCTTACTGTTGAACAAGCTTATCCTCTGCAGTGGTCTTCAGCTTCAGGGAGTGCATTTGCTCAACCATAGTCCCAGACCTCACCTGTGTGTGCAGGAGCTGCACACGCTCACTGGCGTCCAAAAGCTCTTGCTCTGCCATTCGCCTGCTCCTCTCTGTCTGTTCCAGCGATGCCCTCAGCTCTTCAATCTCAGCCTGCATCAGGTTGGCTCTGCGCTCAACCATGGCCAGCTGCTCCTTAAGGTCATCCTGGCTCCTGATGGCATCATCCAAGTGGAGCTGAGTGTCCTGCGCAGATGGAGCAAAGGGCTGTTACTCATGCTCCAGTTAAAGCAAATACAACTTTAGGGTCATGTACACACATTGATCTTGACAACTGAGTGCTTGATTGGACAGGAAAAATCCTCAAGTCTCTTTAAAGACAAATTCTTTGTAGCTTGGGTGGCAGTTCTACCCAAGAATGTGATGTTATATTATTTTAGATCCTGAATCATTAAAGAAAATGCTACGAATAAAGCTATACAATTTTGGATTAGGAAAGTATCCTTAGAGATGAGCTAATAAAATGGTCTTATTTTATAAATGTTAAATAAATAGAGATAAACATATTATGTTTCTATTTATACATTAAACACATGCAGTCCTTGTAAGTGAAGTGATTTGTGCAGTGGTATGTAGCTAAAATCGTTCATCACTACCTCTGTGTTGTCACCCCTCATCACTTTGTCTTCTTTTCAGATGACAAAGTAAATTCTGCCCTGGGCTTTTAAGAATTAAGCTGTTTTTCAACTGTGTACAGCAAAACTTCAACTAATTACTGTACTATTCAGATGATTTATGGCATATAGTCCTCCTGAAATATTAAAATTTGAGTCACACAATTACTCCCAGACTGTATGACACCAAGTTTGTTTATCCTAATGTACCTTCAGTACTCCTTGTGTGTTTCTAAGATTCTTTATTGCCTCAGTAGCCTGGCGGTTGGCATGGTTCAGCTGGATTTCCATTTCATTGAGGTCTCCCTCCATCTTCTTCTTGATCCTCAGGGCATCATTCCTGCTCCTGATCTCAGCATCTAGGGTGCTCTGCATTGACTCCACAACTCTGAGATGGTTCCTCTTTAACTGATCAATTTCTTCATCTTTTTCAGCAATTTTCCGGTCGATCTCTGATTTCACCTGATTTAACTCAAGTTGGATGCGAAGGATTTTGCCTTCTTCGTGCTCGAGAGATGCCTTTAGAAAAAGAAACATTTAAATTATCTAAGGAGTGCTTTTGGGGGGTACATTATGATGATTTCTTCAAGAAGGCATGAGAAAAACTCACAAGTTCTAATACAGCATAGTTTAGCCTTTTATTCTGTATTCCTAAGGTACAATTCAATATTTCTTACTGAATAGCATGAGTTATCCCCTGGAAGTTTGCAACGTGATAGATCTCAGTGGCTATTAATTTTTCAATTTATGTATAATGCATAGGTGAGCAAACAAAACATGTACCTCTGCTTCCTCTAGAGCAGCCTGTAGTTCACCCTTCTCATGTTCTATTTGTTTCTTTACTTTCTCCAGTTCATGGATATGCTTTCCTCCCTCTGCAATTTGCTCGGTCAGGTCAGAAATCTCCTCTGTAGTTTAATAATAAAATACAAAGTTCAGTTGAGAAAAATGAAAAATTGAAAAGATACCTGTCTACCATTTTTGAAATAGAAAGGTTACAAAGACTCACGCTGTAAGTTCTTGTTTTCTCTCTTTAGGGTTTCAAGTTGGTCCAGGGACTCCTCATAGGCATTCTTGACTTTGAACAGCTCAGTACTGAGAGAGCGGGACTCTTTCTGGGAGGCCTCAAGCTCAGCCTGAGTTTCCTCATACTTTTGTTTCCATTCTGATAGGACCTGAAAAACAGTAAATTGTCAGTTGATGGAGAAAGGGAGACTAAATATTAATAAAACATGGGTGGAGTTTGTATAGGCTGAGCCACCTTGTCAAAGTTCCTCTGCTTCTTATCGAGAGCCGCACAGGCAGCATTGGACCTCTCCACGTCGAGCATGAGGTCCTCAACCTCATTCTGGAGCCGCTGCTTGGTCTTCTCAAGGGAGGCACATTTGGCATTCACCGCTTCTACATGTTCCTCAGCATCCTGCAGACGCTGGGCCAGCTTCTTCCTGAGAAGTTGGTCAGTGTGAGTGACCAAGTGCAGAGTCAGTTACCACCATGAACTTTATAAAGCTGCTGGCTAGCATATTTTCCCCAAGACTTTTTACTCCTTTGCCCATAAGTTATTACAGTTTTCTAAAGTACCTTCTTAGCACCTGTTTTATCTCCGATTCTGTTTTCCCTAGTGAATTCTTTTTTATCTTGGAGATATTCAACAATGTATGAGGTCATTTTGGTGTGTTTGCTGGTGGTAATGGTTGAGGGGGTATGGAGAGTCTGAGTAAGCACTTTAGTGGAGCAAGCAATGTGAAGATGTGAGAGTGAGGAAAAAGGGACAGCCATGAACAGGAAGCCTGGCATTAAAGACTTTTAACTTTGAATAGGATCCTCAACCATTTTCTAGTATTGTGTTCTTTACAAAGGAGGAAACTGTGGCCCAGAGTGATACTGTCAATGTCATACAATTAATCAATATTTTTCTGGATTTGGTCCCTTGAGAGAATAATATTATTCCCTTATTACACTTCTCCAAAGCCTTATTGCTCCCTTTCAGCCCACACTCATAACCAGGATGCTTCCTCTACAAAAGCTCATCAAACTCTCTCATTCTGTTTAATTCTAACAACTGCAAAGATAAGCCAAACTTTAGAAAACGTCCTTCACTAGAATATAATGGTTATTTTCCTTCCATGTATACCTCCCATGAGTTTTATTCCACAGCATGTGTAATTAGTAAGTTCATTGGTACTGGTTGTTAGTTAAAGGATGGGAAAGTATGATAGTCTTATTCTGAACTAATAATACTCCAGGTAAGGATAAATGGATTGCTGTTAATTATAATATTCATAATAATGTACTAGGTAGTCTCAGTACCTCTGTTTTTCCATATATTAAAGAAAATGAATTATTCTTAATTCATAAAGGATATGCTGATAGTTATTAATTCATTTTGGTGGAAAGAAATTTAAGTTGCTTTTGTAACAGACCAGAATAGGGTGAGGGCTCTGGTCTTGGCCTATTCTCTAGTGGACAAACACTGGGCTGACAGAAGGAGAATATGGTAGAGTCTACCATTCTGCATAAATAGGCTGAAATCCTTCCCCTATCTCCATGGAATAGTCTCTTTCTTTTTTCTTCACTATTTTAAAGCTTCTATTTCTTTCCACCCGCCTTGCTAAGAGCTCATACTTGGCCTCCTCCAGCTCCTCCGTGCGCTGGATGGCGTCCGTCTCATACTTGGTCCTCCACTGGGCCACCTCGCTGTTGGCCTTGGACATTGACCTCTGCAGCTCAGCCTTGGCTTCCTGCTCTTCCTCGTACTGTTCCCGCAGCAGGTCACAGTCATGGCGGGCTGACTGCAGGGCATGGGCCAGGGCACTCTTGGCCTGGACCGACAGAAAGTGTGCACTATAAGTTTATGTTCTGATCACTGATATTCTCAGTGTGGAGTTGGATAGTGTGACATGTTGCAGAGTTCAAGTGACTGAAGGTATCATCTGGAGAATTCTCACCTTAGTCTCCTCTTCTAGCTGCCTCTTTAATTCCTCAATTTGTTGTGTAAATGCTTGTTTGCCTCGGGATAGCTGAGATACCAGAGCATCTTTCTCATCTAGCTGTCGTGAAAATTCACCTGTGAGAGACAGAATGTGGTGATTTAGTTCTGTTGTCTAGGTGAAGAATAACTTAATGAATGAAATAACACCAGAGCTCTGTTATTTCATATGATAAGGAGAGTAACTCAAGAGCTTCGATGCTGTTGAAAAGTTTATTTCCTGCTCTTTTCTTCAAAAAGTGTGGGAGTTTTCTTTGGTATTTTAAGGTTGAGAGGAGTGGTTTGAGTAATGCTGAGGCAAAAAAAAAAAAAAAAATCTCTTCAGCCCACTGAGATTAAATTTTTTTCTGATTATAACTTGTAATCATCCTACTGTCTCACAGTAAAAAGACAGAGGAATAACATATCAATGATAAAGGGGTGTACATGGCCAAAGAAATGATTCCGTTTTGATAGGTGTACCCTGCACTCCAGCCCCTCCACGTTCACTGACCTGACTCTGTATGTAGACGTGCCTTCTGGGCTGACAGTTCATTGATTAGGCGCTGCTGCTCCTCTTCCTTAGTTTTCACTTCACTCAGTTGGTCCTCTAGTGTACGGCACATTTTCTCAAGGTTTCCCTGTGGTGGGAAGTAGAAAACAGGGAAAGATAACATGCTTGCCTTTGTAAGTCTGGGGAGACTTACTTCTCTCTGTAAGTCTGTAAGTCTTTGCACAAAGGGGCTGAGTTTTCTTTACCTTCCTTTCTGCTGCAAAGCCCTGCACAGTGCCTTGGATGCAAAGTCAGAGGCACCTGATTTTGGCTAAATGAATAAATGAGCTATTTAAAAGTTAGATTATTGTCTTTTGAAAAACTATAACATCATTTAAATTCTGCACAATGGAGGATATGGTTTTTACAGAAGTTTTTTATTTCTGTATTTTCATTGTTTTGTGGTAATAGTGACGAAGTTTAAAGTGATTTTTCTACAAAGGAGATAGGAAGATTGAAATGATTCATTTCAATATAGTAATACCTATTAATAATAATTTTAAAGTTTGACATAACATCTAAGGCATGTACAGTTAGATTAGATCATATAGAAACTCAATCATTTTGAGTCACGGAAAATAAGATGAAATGGGACAGGTTAGTATATACCTTGGCTTTGGAGACAGTCTCCATGTTGCTGGCCAGGTCGTCGATCTCCATCTTCATCTCGCTCTTCTCCTTCTCCAACTTCTGCTTGACCCTCTGCAGGTTGTCGATCTGCTCCCCCAGCTCAGCCACACTGTCCGCGTGCTTCTTGCGAAGAGCGGCCGCCGTGGCCTCGTGCTGCAGCGTGGCCTCCTCCAGGTCCCGGCGCATCTTCTGGAACTCGGCCTCGCGCTTCTTGTTCATCTCAATCTGGGCGGAAGTGGCCCCGCCGGCTTCTTCCAGCCGCTCGCTGATCTCCTCCAGTTCCCGGGAGAGGTCTGAGCGCTGCTTCTCTGCTTTGGCGCGGGAGGCGCGCTCGGCCTCGATCTCCTCCTCCAGCTCCTCGATGCGGGCCTGGAGGTGGGAAGAAGCTCATAATGAGCTCCTTTGAGATAATTGGTAATTTTATCATGTTGCATGAGACTGATGGAAACCATGGACTTACCTGTAACTCCTTGATCTTCTTCTGCAGCTGCATCCCGAGGGCCTGTTCATCTTCAATCTTGCTTTGCAGATTGCTCATTTCAAACTCCTTCCTGTTAGGAGAGCAGCATGTTAGCTCACACTGTGTCCTCTTGCCAGTCTTCTTTTCTATGTGTAACTGAACATTTTTATATGGCTGGTGTTGAGGGAGTGCTAAGTACATGTTTTATAAGTCAATAATGTAACATTTTCATTAAGTACAAAAGTCAAAGATGTCATTATTTGTATTGTTTTTTTTTTCTGTGTATCATAAAGTAATATTTTTGAGATCCAGATCGTGAGCCGGTTACAAATGTATTCTCTCATACTCACTTTTTAAGTTTCTCATCCAGTTGCTGCTTATCATTTTCTACATCCATTGTGGATTCTTGGGCCAATTTTAGGTCACCCTCCAGTTTCCTCTTGGCTCTCTCTAAGTCCATGCGCAGTTTCTTCTCTTGTTCCAGAGATCCTTCAAGCTAAGTTTATAATGCATTTTATTTGTTTCAGTTCTTAAGCACTGAACGTAGCTTTCAAAGACACAGGAGTATTTTAAAAGATACAGCAAAGAGCATGAAAGCTTTAATTATTTTCCAAATCAGCAATTAAAGGCTTATGAGCATCCCTGATGGTTGTGTGTCACAATTGTTTATTTCACCTTAAGAGGGAACACTGTGTTTTTCACACTTACGTCATCCACTTGCTGTTCTAGCTTGGTTTTAGATTTGGTCAGGGTGTTGACTTTGTCTTCTTCTGCCTGCAAGTCATCCAGGGTCTGCTGGTGGGCCTCCTGAAGGGCCTTCTTCTCCTTGGTCAGTTTTGCAATATTTTCATCAAGGCCTGCCATCTCTTCTGTGAGGTTTTTCACCTTTAGAGTTAAACAAATTACAGGAATATTAATGACATCCTGTTGCCTTGATGAGAAACATGGTAATATTTTAGAATAATGTCAACCTGAGATGAAGAATGGAAACTAGAAGTTAACCAGGCCTATGTAACTGAAAAATATGGGAGATAAAGGTCAAGGTAAATGGATAAAGATGATGAAAACTATAGAGATGACATAATTATAACAGTATTATCTTTTCATATTCAATAATTTCAGGATTAAACATGCAGTTAAAATACATCAGTAACAAGCTCGCAGTTGTAAACACTTTAAAATGGGTCATGATTTGTACCTTGTTCTCTGTGGCATGTTTCTCCTTCTCAACCTTGGCCAGTGTCAGCTCAAGGTCATCTATGTCTTTCTTTAGTTCCGAACATTCGTCCTCCAGTTTCCTCTTCTTGGCAGTCAGCTCAGCATTGATCTCTTCCTCATCCTCTGCTCTCTCAGTTAGCTCTTTGATTTTTGCTTCAAGTTGGATTTTGGTTTTAATCAACTGGTCACACCTTTCCTCTGCATCAGCCAAGCCATCTGCTTCCTAGAGGCGGAAAGGAAACATATTCATTTGTTTAAGCTGTATCTGCAAATACACAACAATGTATTAAAGGGAGTAAACTTCCATGACTCAGTGAGAATGGTCAACACATATGCCAACTAACCTGTCAACTTAATCAAATGGACAAAATGTTAGTAATTGCAGTCTACTGATTAAATAAATATAATAGTGAATTTCTTCCAAATATCCGTGTGTGGAATGTCAAATCAGTAAAATTAGCCTTTTGGCAAAATCTGCTCCTTGGCTACTTTGGAAAAGTTACTTATTCATTCTAGAGATCAGTCTTCTCACATTTGAGGGGGGATTAATTTAGCCTTTTTTCTGTCCTGGTAAGAACAACATAACTTCCATTTTATGCACAAAAACATTTATTAAGAGGAGAACATTATAATGCAAGGGAAGGTTCTAGAAAGAAAGGAAAATGTTTATGGATTGTTTTGTGTGTGACTTTGCTCACCAATGACCGAACTATGCATGAATGTGCATTGAATGTATAGGGCATAATTTGTGACTGCGTCTACTCTTCTTTAGGTCTGAGTGTTAGAATTTTTGAAGGGTAAACAGTTACAACAAATGTTACAGTGGAAACCACTTATTTATAAACCTTCAGTTTAAAAAGCTTCATATCCAGTCAGTGATTGGATGATATGTAGCTGAACTGTGCAATGTCTCATACTCACAGATTGAACTTGGAGTTGTAAGTCGTTTTTCTCTTGCATCAGAGTCACCATTTTCTCTTCAAGTTCTTTCCTTTTTGCCTCCGACTTAGCCAGCTCTTCTTTGGTCTTCTCAAATTCTTCCTTCATGTTGGCCATCTCCTTCTCTGTCTCTGCACTCTTGAGGAGGGGCTTGATCTTGAAATACAGCTTCATCCAGGGCCAGTGCTTGACGTTCATGAAAGCACGGACATTGTACTGGATGCAGAAGATAGATTCTCTGTTGGAAGAAAAGATGCAAGTGAAGAAGAATGTGGAAAGTTAACATCTCTCAACAAAAATAATGACTGGGTTAAGCTATGAATATGTGGAGAAATGAGACTTGTACTTGTTTGCTCACCTTCTCTCCATCATCTTCTTGAACTCCACTCTCATCAGGAACCCTCTGCAAATGGCCTGAGTGCGTGTGATGAGCTGAGCCAGCTTTTCATCTCGCATCTCCTCTAGAATTCCCAGCAGGCCAGCCTTAAAGAAAACCTTGCCAAAGAACAAGATAAATATGTTACTTCTGCTCATAAGAAAGCCCAAAGGGGGTGAATTATGATAGAAATTAGGGTTGCTGGTACCTTGGTGTGACCGAATTTGTACTGGGTGTGGTCAATGTCAATAGACCCTAAAAGTTTCTCAGAAGCCTTTTTGCTGTCGATGAACTGACCCTCTGGGATAGCACTTGCATTTAGAACCTTATATCTGTCAGAATAAAAAGAATAAAGATGTGGATTTTCGCTGAAAAAAAATGAAACTCTTGGTAGCTACTATTGAAAAAATTAGAGTTTTGGAGAAAAAAATTCCATTAAAACCATCAATGCCTTTTGTAAAACTTGAGAAGATAGGATGAAAAACTTAATGACTATATAAACCAAGGCTTGCTTCTTTTACAATCACCTTTAAAATGGCTGAAGCTCACTTTTCAAGAAAAAGTGTTACAAATGAACTGTGTGGCAATTTTTACATAGACTAACACACTAAAAGAGAAAAATAAAGAGACACAAACCTCTGTTTGAAGTCTGCATACAGGATTCTGCTGGGGAAGCCCTTCCTACAGATGCGGATACCCTCCAGCACCCCGTTACACCTTAGCTGGTGCAGGACCAGCTCGTGCTCCATGGCCCCTAAAAAAAGACATGTTCTCCATATAACAGTCTCCTGAGAAGTCACACTGGAGCTTGTCTGGGTATCAGAAGTGCCTTACCAGGAGTTTTAGTTTCATTGGGGATGATGCAGCGTACAAAGTGGGGGTGAGTGCTCCTCAGGTTGGTCATCAGCTTATTCAGATTCTCCTGTGGAACCATGTTAAAAGTTTCAAAACAATTTCTAGTTGCATCAACATGAGAGTTCCTATCAATGATCCTTAGTGAATTTACCCCCATTTCATATTTTAATGAGCTGTCTCAATGAAAAATTAGTCATAATGACCAGGAGAAATCATATGTATGCAGTATATAGAGGAAATTATCGATTACAAAATATCAGTCAACTTCAGTTTATTTTCCTCAAGCACTGCCAATCAGAGAAAATTTGTATTGAGACTTCAGTCATATGAAGTAGATGTAACTGACTACATCTGCTTCAAAGAGGGTTTGATTTCATGTGAAATTTGCTTACTACCAGAGCTTTTAGATATGGGGCTTAAGGGGTAAATGATTAATTTATCCTAAAAGTTGATGTGAAGAAGAGACACACCATGGGTCTTTTTGCTAAATTTTTCCTTAAGGAATTTTCCATTTTTTTTTTTAAGTATGTCACTACCTCAGTTTCTCCATATATTTCTTTAAAATAATTTTTTTAAGTTATGGTAATATTATTTTTTAAAAGTAATCCTTTGGAATTCAAGAATATACTATACCCTGAAAAGAGCTGACACAGTCTGGAAAGAAGAACCCTTCTTCTTGCCACCTTTCTTTCCACCTCCACCCTCTGAAATATGAAATGGAAAAATTAAAATTATTTACAATGATCCATAGGCATGAAGGCTGCCAAAATTCCCCTGAGAATTTAAATTTGCATGCATTCACTTGTGTCATTCCTATTCTTTCCATGTCTCTCCCCCTTCAACTTTAGATTAAGAAAATATGTGATGGTTCATGTAATAGGCATGTAGAACAACAGCAACAAAAACAAAAAAAAAACTTGCAGGTGAAAAGAATATATGTGGGGAAGGGATGGGACACAGCTACTCCAAACTGGCCAAGTCTGTCCCCTGAAGGAAGTGCCCAGGAGACAGAGTAGTAATGCCTCCTTAGTGCACACAATTCCTGGAGGGAAGGGAAAGTTGCATGCTTGGTCCCAGGTGGGTGAACCTCTGGTCACCTGCAAGGAAGTCTTATTTCCTATTTGCCCATACCTTTGTCCTTTTTTTTTTGCACATTTTGATTTTAGGAGAATAGAACTTTAATTTCTTAGGCACTGGTGGGCTGACAAAAGATGTCCTCATTTCTAGCTTAGCTGAATCCTTGAAAAACCCAATACTGTTAAAATACTATGAATGAGCTCTATGATCTGAGTAAGTCCCTTAAGCTCTTGGAGTCTTCGTTTCCTCATTGGTGAAATGAGGCTATAGACAAAGGATCCATAGTGTCAACTGTAGCTGTGAAAGTCTGTGATCTTAGAATGATACCATGCTTATTAAATATACCTCTTTCTATTAGGTCCACATTGGCCAATATTTTCAATGATAGATTTTGCTATATCTGTCTCTGATAAGCAAGGTATTTCTGTTTTGAGACTCTTAAGGATATATAATTGATCTTAAAAATACCTTCAGCACTTGGACCTCCAGCAAAGAGGAAAGCCAAAGTCTTCATTGCAGACTTCTGGTACAGCCCAACCACCGTCTCATTCAGGGGGTCCTTGTTCTTGTCCAGCCAGCCAGTGATGTTGTAGTCCACGGTGCCCGCATAGTGCACCAGGGAGAAGTGGGCCTCAGCCTTGCCCTTGGCAGGTTTGGGTTTCTGGAAGTTGTTGGACTTTCCAAGATGCTGTTCATAAAGCTTGTTCTTGAAGGAAGTGTCTGTGGCCTTGGGGAACATGC
This sequence comes from Muntiacus reevesi, assembly GCF_963930625.1. Taxonomy (NCBI): domain Eukaryota; kingdom Metazoa; phylum Chordata; class Mammalia; order Artiodactyla; family Cervidae; genus Muntiacus; species Muntiacus reevesi. The sequence goes on along the minus strand of NC_089266.1, from coordinate 32,619,965 downwards.
ACTCCTCTTCCAGGATGGAGAAGATGCCCATAGGCTGAGAGAATGAAAAGGAACATGCCACTTGAATTGTCTGCCTGCAGAAATAATGGGTAGCGTTCTGATCTGACTTGAGTAAATACATCGTATCATTCTTTACAGTTAGTGAAAACTCATTTCTTTGGTCAGAAGTTGTTAAATGGCAAGTATTAGTTGGGTGCCTATCAACACCCAGGTGTGTGCTGGGCTCTGGGATATGGCGGGGAGTAGGATGAGCAGGAAGGACCTCCGGTGAAGTTTGTGTCTTTGCCCCAAAGCCTTGGAGCACTGTTTCTCCAAGTGTGACTTGCAAATGGGTTGTGTCAGAAACACCTGGTAAAAATGCAAATTCCGAGGCCCTACCCCACCCTTACCCAAAGCTATTTCTAGGAATGAGTTTAGGGGAATGTGCAGGTTTACTCAGTACTTGCGGGGTCTTTGGCACAACTGAGAGCCCCTGCTTTAAAATACTAGGAACTCCACCTTCAAATGCCAGCAGTGATGACTCCAAAACTGACAAAGAAATAAGTGAATCATGCTCTCCTCAGGGCTCTTTAATAAGGAAAGATGGTTTAAGAATCAGACTTGTCATCAGACTATGAGGAAGGGTAGAGTTCTGGACTCTAGGAAAGACTCAGTCTCCTTCCATCAGATGATCTCCCTCAGAGTTGGCCAAAGGACCTTCCCTGATCTTAGTTACCAATAGAAACCTTTCACCAGAGTGTGCAGTGAGATTTGTGATTTTCTTTTAAATACGGGTCAGAGGGTGACCTGTGGTCTGAGAAAGGAAAGCGAACCTTCTCGATGAGCTCGATGCAGGCAGCCAGGTCCATCCCGAAGTCAATGAACTCCCACTCGATGCCTTCCTTCTTGTACTCCTCCTGCTCCAGCACGAACATGTGGTGGTTGAAAAACTGTTGCAGTTTCTCATTGGTGAAGTTGATGCACAGCTGCTCCAGGCTGTTGAACTAAATAAGTAGAAAATACAAATGAACATTTTTCTCGTGATAACAGTTTCTCCTCGAAAGGACCCTTCTTACACAGTTAGCCTAACTGCTCCCTGCTTGAAAACACAACCTGACCCAGAGCGATGTCCCCATACACAGAAGCCAAAGAGGTCTGAGACACGGGTGAACCTTGCAAATACTAGGCTGAGTGAAGGTAGCCAGGTTCAAAGGACCACGTAGTGTATGATGTCATTTACATGAAATGTCCAGAATAGGCACATCCATACAGACAGAAAGCAGATTTCCAGGGGATGGGATAAGAGGGAAATGGGAACTGACTACTTAGTGGGGAGTGGTTGCCCACTCGGGGGATGAAAATGTCCTAAAATCTATTGCACTGGTCTGTAAATATATCAGAATTCATTGAATTCAGTACTTTAACAGGGTGAACTGCATGAGATGTGAATTATATCTCAGTAAAAAAAGCTGTTATTGAAAACTCTCAAAGAGGTTGCCGGTTTACACTGTCCTTAGCTCTCATTTGAAAACATGTGGATTACTCTTTGTATTGTTGCTTGGAACAAGATTATTCCTCTCTTCCCATGTTGGGTTGAGGATTTCTAGAAATGCTTTTGTTCCTAAACCCAGAAAATCTCATCCAGTGTCCATGAGTGTACCCAGAGAAAGGTGTGGAAATGAGACCTCTGGATCAGACACACCTGAGATACTGCTGTTGGGGAGAAGACTTGGGTAAACTGTATGGGAGGTATTCTGTCTTAGGCAGATGAATTTGAGTTTCTTTACCATGCCATTTCCATCCCCTCTACTGGCCATGGAGGGCAGGTAGGAATCTCAGAATTGGTCTTTGAATTTGTCCTTGTCTCCCACACAACCATCTCTGCTAACTATGAAAGTGCTAACTATGTGCTGGGGGATGGTGCTTAGGCCTATTTTTTAGGTTTTCACTATTTATTTATAACAAATATTCCATGTCTGGGATCCTCTTCAGTTAAAAATATGGAATGAGTTTGCGTGTCATCCTTGCGCAGGGCCCATGCTAATCTTCTCTGTGTCGTTCCAATTTTAGTATATGTGCTGCCGAAGCGAGCACGGTGCTTAGGTCTTTAAATCCAGAAATCTTGTAATGGCAAAAGATTCACAGAAGTAGATCTGTTATCTGGGGTGCTATGTGCTTTCTATACAGGTTTTAGTTGAATTTACCCTGTTTGGGGTCAATATCATTTCCATTATCCAAGTACACAGGTAGGAAATGACATTGGTGGAGTTTGAACACAAAGTTGATGCCCTTTCATGGACTTTTTGATTGTCTTCCATGTGTCAATTTAAGGTGTTATAGTGTTAACTGTTGTTTTATAGACCCTTTCTAGTAATGACTACAGCAGCAAGATTTGTAAGTTTTCCTCCTGCAAAGTTTCTGCTTACTCACATCAAAGATCTCAAAGCCAGCGATGTCCAAGACCCCGATGAAGTACTGCCTGGGCTGCTTGGTGTCCAGCTGCTGGTTGATGCGGGTGACCATCCACAGGAACATCTTCTCATAGACGGCTTTGGCCAGAGCACCCACTGCATTATATACCTTCATGGACAGAGTAATAATTGTTGCTCTTATTAAAGACATGACCTGAAGGCCTGGAAAATGTGTGACTCACAGAGGTTGTGCCCTTACCTGCTGCACAGTCTGGCCTTTGGTGACAAACTCATTGCCGACCTTGACTCTGGGGTAGCAGAGGGCTTTGAGCAGGTCAGCAGAGTTCAGACTCTGGAGGTAGGCGGCCTTGTCAGCAACTGCAGAGACACAATTCAGACATCTAGCATGGCCCACTGTGGCCCCATAACACCTAGGGGCAGAGTAAGGAGATAATCACTGCTATGTGGGATTTGGTTTGTGTGTCCATCAGATGCTCAGGTGTAAAGGAGACATGAGTTTGGAGTTGCCTATTTTCTCTCATTTAACCCAGTTGGGGGTTCATTTGGTACCTTCAGTGCCATCTGGTTCTGCTTGCTCCTCACGCTGCTTTTGCTTGAATTTCAGGTTCCCATAATGCATTACTGCCCCCGTGAGCTTGTAGATGGACACTCTTTCATCGGAAGTGAAGCCCAGGATTTCAATGGCACTCTGCCAGGAGAGATGAGAGGATTGAATTAGGACATAAGACACGAACTTATTCAGGAGACTTTATACTGTGTCCTGAATCACACCTACAGCAGGGTTGTCACTGTCATTCCCATATATAACAATTCATTTTAAAAAACTGCCTGTGAAACTTACATCTGTGGCTATCAGCTCTTCTTGGTCATCGATGCTAGGGACTGTGATCTCCCCTTGACTCACAAAGGCGTAGTCATATGGGTTGGTGGTGATTAGGAGCATTTCTGGGTACATAGAATTCAGCATGTATGTTTTGCATTAGAAGGGACTAATAAAGATGTTAGCTTTTAACTTAATACAGTTAAACTCTTGCATACCAATTAGCTCTGGCTTCTTGTTAGACATGATCTGATAAAAAATATGGTAGCTTCTTTCTGCCTTCAGCTGGAAAGTGACTCTAGACTTCTCCAGAAGATCTGCAATGGCAAGTGGACTTGGAATTAGATGGAAAATTGATAAAGTTCTTGGAGTGACTTTGGATTGTAGGTTCATGAACTAAAAATTTCATTGACCCCTTGTGATTTCAGCTAATGGTCTGATGAGGTACCACATAATTTTGTCTTTACCACTGTGGTTACTCTTACCCCTCTTGAAGGAAACTAAAGTTGTCTGTCTCAAGACATATTCATTTCTCATACATAGGATCCTTGACAATTGGTTCTTGATAACCTGTTCCTCCTCAGGGTCTCTGCTTACTTAATAATAGAGTAGTTACTAAGAGCAATATTTATCAAGCTCACACTAAGGAAGAAATCTCACACTAAACCCAACTAATGCACCTCTAGTCTTAGTTTTTTCTGAGAAAATTTTGAAATGTCTTGTGAGGCTGAAATCCTTCTGATAAGCCCAGCAATTCCTGGCAGTTTCTATAGCAGAGTTAGCTCCTGACTGAAATGGGTGAAGCACACCTTTGGGTCTGGTTAGACTGGCATTTCCCAAGGGCATGTTTGGTGTTGCACAGGCTCCTAGGCCCAGCAGGAGCTGGAAGATATTCCTCCAGTCCATCACTGTCACTCCAGATTCCATTTAGGAGGTCCTGTTACTCACATGTTTCAATATCAGCAGAAGCCAGTTTCCCTGTGGTCCCGAAGTGGATCCTGATGAATTTACCCTTGCAAGTGAAAAAGACGATGTTACATACAAAACAGCACATGAGTAAAAGAGATTGAAATAACAACTGAGACATGCCTTTGTGGGCATTTAAGACCTGACAAAACCCTTTTGTGACCCAGAAACTCACAAAGCGAGAGGAATTGTCATTCCTCACGGTCTTGGCGTTGCCAAAGGCCTCCAGCAGGGGGTTGGCACTGATGATCTGATCCTCCAGAGTCCCCTGCCAAGGCAAAAGCAGTGCTCACATCCGGGGCTTGGGAGTTTTTCACCTGACAGCAACCTGACAGCTGACCTGGCAACCTGACCCACCTGCATTTTGCCTGAAGTTGGTTCCTCCTTCTTCTTCTCCCCAGTGACTGCAATTGTTGCAAAGTACTGGATGACACGCTTCGTGTTCACAGTCTTTCCTGCCCCGGATTCTCCACTGTCAAACAAAAACCAAGTCAGTAGAGTTCCTAAAACCAGCAGTCCTGAAAACAAAGCATCACGTCTACTTACGTGATCAGGATTGACTGGTTCTCTCGGTCTATAAAAGAGAAATTATAGGCAGTCAATACCATTTTTTAATATATTTGTAAATGGTAAATTAATAAAATGGCATGAACCTAGTATTTTTCAGCAATCCTGATGGCTTGGTGGTCCCCAGGCCCAGCACCTTTTCCAGCTCCCCTCTCTCCTTCTCCCTGAGGCTCCCCCCATCACATCAGCTTACAGACCACCGTGGTAACAGGACACTACAAGGAAGTAGCAGACTTCCTCTTTTTATTCTCCACACTAAATGCACACCAAGTGGACTGGGGTTTTCAGATGGATTTAATTGACAAATTAGCATGTTTATTGTAGATACATGAAGTAACGACATAAGGCATTAGAGATATTTTTAGCATGAGAGAAGGAGTCAGTATAGTAAAGGTGGTAGCTTTGGAAGTAATCATGGCCTTAGTCATATTTTCACGGAAAACTAAAGGCTCATTTTGATGTTCTGCTCTCTCTGAAGAGGAAATCTCTCAGTCCTTTTCCCCAGGTGCCATTGTGCCTTAGAATGGTCTAGCTGAGACAGCATTCTAGGAAGAAGATTCACAGTATGATCTCTTTAATTCCAGATACATCTTAAAATTTGGAGTGTGTTTTGGTTGGTTCTGGGCAAAGGGTGATGGCATTTAGGGGACCACCTCGAAGAGTGTGTTGAGATGAGCAGAGTCTCCTTCTCCTATGGTTAGTCTCTCTCTCCTAGAGTCTCATCTCCTAAAAAGATGCACATGGAAAACATCCAACTCACCAGTCAGCATGAACTGATAGGCGTTGTCAGAGATGGAGAAGATGTGGGGCGGGGCCTCCTGGCGCTTTTTGCCTCGGTAGGCCGTCACCACCTCTGCATTGTACACCGGCAGCCACTTGTAGGGGTTGACGGTGACACAGAAGAGGCCCGAGTAAGTCTGCACCATAAAGGAAAAAAGGAATATAATTATTTCATGAGGACACTAATACTGTTTTTCAAAATATTAACCACCTGTGTGAACAGAGTCCATGAGAACAAACTCACGTAGATCATCCAGGCTGCATAACGCTCTTTGAGGTTGTACAGCACAGCGGGCTCGTGCAGGTGGGTCATCATGGCCATGTCCTCGATCTTGTCATATTTAGGAGGGTTCATGGGGAAGACTTGGTCTTCTTTCACAGTTACTGTCTGTTGAGTCAAGTAATAGAGGCCATATCAAAGAAGTGTCAGCTCTCCTAACTGGCAGTGGAGCCCCATCTCATCCCCTCCAGATGCTCTACTCACCGCTCCAGCTTCAGTCTTGGCTGTCACCTTCCCGCCTTCCCTGCTCTGCACGGTTGCTTTCACAAAGGACTCCTTAGGGTCCACCACGAAAACTGAGGTCTTGGCATCGAAAGGTTTATTCTGGGCCTCAATGCGCTCCTTTTCAGATTTTCGGAGGTAAGGAGCAGCCTCGCCAAAAATAGCCATCTCAGCGTCGGAACTCATGGCTGCAGGTTACTGGTGGCAGCAGGGCAGCAGATACCTAGATGGAGAGCCAGCTGGATGGTGAACCAGGGTGCAGGTGGACCTCTTCCCTTTGCTTTTTGGTCAGTATACTTCAGTGGCTGTGCTTATTCCTCACTCTGACTTGAGGACTTACTCCTGTGTACTATGCCAGTGTGCTGGTAGAGTAGATCACTGATTTGAAAGTCTTATCTTGGTAGCTTAGTATTTGTGATATTTAAGCCTATATCCTATCCTCTATATTATTAGCCATCCTTGACAAATGTGGAGTAATTGACATTTCAACCAGCAACATCTCCGATGTGTTCAGAATTTTTTTCTTCTCCTTGCCTTTTTTTTTTGTTTACTTTTCCAAACCCCCTGCCTTTTTTTTTTGACATTGTGACCATAAAATAAATGGAAAATAACTATTTCTAGTGGCTTTACCATCTAAATGAACCTATTTTAAAAACTCAACTACTCAGGCAAATTTTCCTCCTGTCTCAAATTATTAAAATTGGATTTATTAATTGAACATGAAAATTATTAAAATTGGATGTGTCAAAAGGTAAACCTGTTTTTTGAACAAAATTCCATGTTGAAAACAGCTGATAAACACAAATATACTCCTCATTAATTCAAAGGTATTGGACAAGTAAAAGGATAAGTACAGTGAAAGCTGAAAATGCAACAAATGATTTTGTCCTAAGTCATAAAAAAGTCTTTTCCTATAATCTGTTCTTAAAATTTGTGGAAGTCAGTGGTTTATCTGAACAGAAGATAACTTTAAAAGACTCTTGAATTAAAACATCTGAATTCTTAGTAAAATTTCATAGTGATTGTATATCTTTGGTCTATGATTTTTTAAGCTAGATTTCAGCATACTAGTTGCTTTTATCTGATTCTTATTATTTTAGGTACATATTTATATCTATATCTTCCTCTTTCTCTTTCTTTTAAAAAATAGACCAGTCCTCTAAATCTCGCTTCTGAAATGGGTAGCCAGTATAAAGTTTCAAGCCAAAGTGAACTTTTTTCTCACTCACAAATTAACTATGAGAAAGTCCTCTAGCCCAGATGAGTGACCAGAGTTAAAGAAGGTGGAAAGCCATGTGTTGGTTGCCACCAGCAATGACAGCAACAGCCTCAACATTTTGTAGGCTTTCCAGAAGAAGTCTTGGTCCTTAATCATCAGGATTAAACTTCCCTCAACTTAGAAGGTTTGGGTGTTTGCCACGTACCGTATCTCTGAAATCTATCTAATTTGTACCTCTAACAGTCTCTTGACAATACTGAAATTTAGACATATTTTCAGATACCGAGACATTTAATGTTAGGGCTTTCTCTTGCAAGGCGAAAAGCTTTTTTTGTTTCTGTGTTTGTTTTCACACCAGGCAGTTTTGAATTAACAATATCCTACTTTGCAGAGATTACTACGGTGCATTGTATCCACAGAACTCAGAAAGGATGCTTCTCATTTCAGTCTGAGATAAATCATTTCCCAACGTGAGGGTCACAAACCTCCAAGGATCCCCAAGGTCCTTGAATCCACCCGCACAATGATAATGGTCTCAAGTTCGAACAAGCATCATTCCCAAACTATGTTTTCTCTTCTTTTAATGAATATATCTAATATAGCTGCTATATTAAATATAAACTCATTCAAAATAGTTATTAAAAATAGTAGGTTTTTATCATTATGTATATTTCTGGTGTAATAGTAAAAGTACATGTTCCAATACATAGAGTGAGGGAGATCCATTAAATGTTTCAGTTCCAGGGAGAAGTCCTTGGAACCATTGACTTAGATCATAGATTATAAGAGCTGGAGGCACCTGAGTAGTCATGCAGGATTCAGCTTCCTTATTTTGCTGGTGAGGAAACTGAGGCCCAGAAAAGTGAAGAGTCATGCAGTGTTCCAAATGTGTGAGTGGTGGTGTTAGGATGTGAGCCCCATTGTCTTAAGTCCAGGTTCAGTGCTAATTCCACTGCAACATGCTGTATTTTAAGATACGCAAAGCCAACTGGCTTGACCCAGGCAACTAGAGTTGGTGCAAAGCCTGGATTGGCACCTGGAAATTTTGACATCTATAGCTGCATGTTGTTGATTTTATCCCTCCTGATAATATCCTCAGTGGTTAAGTTGCAGTAATAGTTCATATTAAATATGAGATGTGATCTTTGCATTCTTTCTGAAGTTCTCACATGTCAAAGAGAAGAGTCATAGATTTTGTGTGGGTAAGTGGTCTGAAAAGCCAAAATTTTATGAGAAGCCAGTTTTAAAGAAGAACTGCTTCTTGTATCCTATTCCCAATACTAAACTAGAAAATAAACTGGTAGCTCTTTAAGATATAGCAATATAGAAATCCCTTTATTCTTTAGAGTATAATAATAAATTACTCTTACCTCTTGTGTTATCAGATGCAGAAGGTGGCAGGCTCAAAGCAGAAACTACTGTTGAAAGACAAACAAGAGAATGCAGATTCTTTCTTTTTTTTCCCACTTAATCACAAAATATTAGTAATTATATTGTGTACGATGTCATCTTAGGAGTGTCGGACAGAGAAATTAATTTCGGAAATAGTAGCCATCTCCCTTAAGTGAATAATCATTTTCATCAGGAGTGTAAGACTAGCCAAGTGTTCCTCCACGTATACATACCTTAAAGACTTTTGAGGAAGGACAGGACAGAGGCATCCCAACTCCACTTTTATAGAGACCGTTCTGCAAACACAGCAGCCACCTCAGCTGTCCCATCCGGGAACCTACTTGGCAAAACCTTTTTTGGCAATCTCTTTGCACAATATTCACTGACTGTGGCTGTGAATGGATATAATTAGAAATATTTCTTGACACCTATAAATAATTTGACAGAGGATGATCTAGGGTTCTTTATAGGCATTTGATAGGGATGGGGATTCAGTGCTTCTGAGGCTATTTCTCCAGCTTTGCTGTTGCATCATTCATCACAGCATTCATAGCCAGGTTCCCACTATTCTCCTATAAAATTGGTCCAACAGAATGAGCTTGACATGAGGAGTTTAGAACTAATGGATTTGTTAGCCCTTAGTGCCATTAAGGAGCTGGGATGAATTTTAGATCCGACAGTATGATTGGAAGCTGTGAGTGATGGATATTGAAGCAGAAAATTTCTAGCCCAGGTCCAGATCTTGGAAACACTAATGATGGATTCTTTTCAAGTCTGAGTGCCTAAACATGAAGGAGAAAGTTTAGGCAGATTCTCAGATTAGGCAGTAGTGACAGACCAGTGGTGGAGTCATATAGGATTTAGAGTGGATATAAACACTTCTGTTCCTTTCTGGAAGACATGGCTGTCTTCAGTTCACATGTTTTCACTGAGGAAACAATAAGATGCCATGTTATATTCCATGTATGTTTCCACTGAATAATGGAAGGAGACATAAATACACATTCCTAGTTGACAGGCAAATCCTCATGACTATTTGTTGCTCAAATAAGGTGGGTAATACACATTTTTATTGAAGGTGGGAGGAAAGCTATGGTATCCATAAGACTCTCTCTCTGAATTGAGAACATGAGCGGGCTGTCACATACGCCCATAGTACATGTAAACTGGGTTTTGGTGGTTTTGCCACAGACAGCTGCTGCTGAACATGACAGGAAACCTATCTACTCTGTGTGACTGAGATCTGATATGATATTTTTCGCTATCATCTAATAGCTTAAATGACCGATCAGTGTGACTACTGTTTTCAAATATCCTATTAACTTAGAATTTTTCTTTCATACATTTGCAGATTGAATCTTTTACATGTTTTATTTCTTTGATAACTACTGTGGAAGAGTTGGTCAGTCTGTTCCCTGCCTCCCTTCCCCGTCTCCATGGAAACGATTCACAGAAGTCTGGTGACTTACCCAAAATGTTAGTCTTGAAGCCAGAAAGAAGAGACGTCTTTTTATTTTTTCTCAAATTTAAGATTTTCACAACTGATTTATTTTTACTTCTTCTGGAACTTAATATCTAAATGATAGACATAAATGTTATCAAACACATGCACTAGTTTTGGAACTGAAAGATGAAATTATGGATGAGACCAAGACATATAGGCTAAGTTATACAGATAGTGGGGATTCTCTACCTAAAAGCTACAGCTTTGCCCAGTTGTAGATAGATTGATCATGTAGTTCTTAAAAAGTCTAAAGCAAGGAGTAGGTGGAAGGTGAGGAGGTAGAGTCAGTTTGTATATATAACACTTTTGAGAATCTGTGTAAAGGAAAGCAGAGAAGTGACTCAATAGCTGGAGAAAAAAATTAGGGCCAAGGGAGAGTTTAAGAAAGGATACAGTAGAGTGGGAGGGATTGGAAATAAAACTGAAAGAAAAGGATAGTCCATTGTAGAAATATTCTAAGTGGGGGGAAGGGATGAGACTCACAGCCAGGCAGAGGAGAGGGCCCTGAATTAGTGGAGAGACCTCCACATCAGAAGGATAAAGCTGGTTTTGCAGTAAAATTGGATGGCCTTTTTCATCTGATGACATCCAGTTTATTTTTTCTTTTAAGCAGGATGTGAGATCATTTTGTCAGGCAAAGAGGGAAATGGAAATTTGAGGAGAGTGGGGAGATTTGAAGTAGAAAGAAATAAGAGTGAGAAAGTTGACTATGTAACTCCAGCACTGAAAGCTCACTGGGGTTAGTGATTGGGAGTTTCTCTGAAGTGTGGAATAATGAGTTGTCTGATTCATTAGTGTATTTGCTCTCAAGTGTGACAGGGGATAGGAGATGGCAAGGACGTTTAGTTCCAAGGGGCATGAGGAATCTCCTGTTTTCCAGGAGAGTCAGTATTCAGTGAGGTCCCACTAAGACTGGCTGCCATTATCAGAGCCTGCCTTTCTTTCTGTTTCTTTGCTTAACATTTCTCCATTTTCCTATTCATTTTTCTCATTAAGTCAGTAGAACAGACAAAAAGCCAAATTATGAATTTTTGCTTAGTTGGGGAAGAAATAAAGATGAAATAGGGGCTGATGGATATGGGAGAAACAAAAGGTCAAAATACTGGAAATGTCAATGGAGTTGAACAATTGTTATGTTGAAAATAGTCCAACAAACAAGCTAGAAAATCAGGAGACAGATACTTGATTTGGTGACTTAGAAGTTTAGGCATTTTCTAGAGTGAGGCTGTAGAAGAGATGGAATGGAGGTAGGAGTCAGTGTATTGGATGAACCATCCATGTGGACACTGAAGTCTACCAGGAATGCAGTGTGAATTGCATGGAGAGAGGAGAGGTGCCAAAATCTTCAATGAATGAGAAGTCATTAGGTATCATCAGTAGGTATGCTGAATAGCAGAACAGCATGATTCTCAAAGGAGAGTTTTCTATAAGAGGATAAATAGCAGTCGGGGGTCGAGCGGGTTATCATTTCTAGTTTAGGACTAAGGCATTCTTAAAGCATTAGGGAATAATGGTCAGCTCTTACAAGTGCTTCCAGAGAAGCACTGTTCTTGGTGGGTGGCAGATTTTAGTTCAAGCCAAGAGGTGGAGCATGTTCCAAGGGGCATGAGGAATCTCCTGTTTTCCAGGAGAGTCAGTATTCAGTGAGGTCCCACTAAGACTGGCTGCCATTATTAGAGCCTGCCTTTCTTTCCTGTTTCTTTGCTTAACATTTGTCCATTTTCCTATTCATTTTTCTCACTAAGTCAGTAGCCAAATTAAATGGCAATGTGAGATTGGAATATTAGGTTGTAACCACTGGCAGAGAATTTAATAATATATTAAGGACTGTTAAAAACTGCTTTATATAGTATTTTAAAGTGCAACTCGAGGTGCAGCATTAAACAGTTGTCTCTAATGATTGATAGAAAGCAGATGGAGGTGTGTAATACCCCAGAGGGAATCGTCCCCAGGAGCTGAGGTCCAGAGGGTACAGTTGGGTAACTTAAGCTACTAGATAATGTAATTAAAAACATTTAATTTTGTATTGTTCCTTTTAAATAGGTGCGTAATGTTCTTGTAAGACCTTTGTTGTATATACTCCTAATAGACAAGATAATGCTCTTTAACCTGCTCCCTGCCTGTGAAAAATAAGGGGAAGGCCCATGCTGGCCTCAGCACTTGTAAATCTACAGTAGTAACACCAGTTAGAGTAATGATAGTAATTGCCGTACACTGGAGAGAGGCACAGTGTAGGAACCAAAAGATCAAATAATGACAGCAGGGAACCGACTCTTTGGAAATATAAATTGACCTTCTGTTGCTAGTAGAAGTACTAGGAGAAAGCCTTATAAAAAGTACAGAAATTTCCAAAGAGACAGAACTACTGAAAATATATCCATTCTTAATAATTGAGAAGACTCAGTAAAACAAACAGCAGAACATCTGTAGGTAGCAAAAAAACTAACAATTCCAGAAAATCTATAGAACGTATTTCCCTCTCTAGGGGTCCTAGTCCCAACTTAGTGGATATAGTTTGCATTTTAAACACTTCGGCATGTCTATTCCAATTTTTTTCAACTTTTTCTTTTCTTTTATGTAGGTAATTGGTGTTTTATTTATTGTAGGTAATTTGGTGTTTTATTTCCTTAGGATCAAGGACTTCCTACCGTTTTATGAAGAAGGTCAGTAAACTCACGAAGAGAAATCGTTTTTTCCTGATAACTAGCTGATGTTTTGCCAGGTGCGATTTACACTCGACTCTGCATACTCTTGTTTTGTACGTCTAAGATCTGCCTCTAGGCTTTACCTGCTCTTCCCACAGGGCCACGTGGTGTTTAAGGGCTCTTCCTAACAGGGACTGGCTTGGCTGCTCGGTCCATGTTTTATTTTTGGTGACTAAATACTTCTCCATAAGTTATAAGTAATATGTTTGTTTCTTGTGGCACCAAAAGATAAACTGACACGGTGTAAAAAAGAGACTCACAAGGTCTTTGCAGATAAATTTTTTATCTGCAAAAATCATAAGTACAAAACAGAGTGACAAAGATTTTCACATTTTGTGCATTTCTTTGGTCACTTTTTAGCATTTGGATGAGTTACTCTTCACTGATGATTTTTGTGTGAACCTCCCGGCTCTTCACCCGCAGCTTGTTGACCTGGGACTCAGCAATGTCAGCCCGTTCCTCGGCCTCTTCCAGCTCGTGCTGGAGCTTGCGGAATTTGGAGAGGTTGACATTGGATTGTTCCTCCTGAGAATAAATGGAAATGCATTTAAGAGGGGGGAAAGTTCAAAATTTCTAGTTTCTTAGATCAGTGGGTCTTGAATTTATTACTTAAAAATGGTTCACTCTAGTATACCTTTTTTTAGCCTAGAGAAATGCTCTTGAATTAAAAAAAAAATTAACTTCTCTCATGCTTCTGAAGTCATGGGTGGCAAGGAAGGACAGGTGACATTTGTCTCCAAGTTGTTCTAACTAAAAGTTCTCTTTTTATAACATCTAAACATCTTAGGTGGTGGTGGTGGTTTAATTGCTAAGTCGTGTCCAACTCTTGTGATCCCATAGACTGTAGTCTTTCAGGCTCCTCTGTCCATGGGATTCTCCAGGCAAGAATACTGGAGTGGGTTGCCATTTCCTTCTCCAGGGGATCTTCCCAACCCAGGAGTCAAACCCTGGTCTCCTGCATTGCAGGCAGATGATTTACCAACTGAGCTATGAGGGAAGCCCAAACTACTGCTAAATATGCCAGCTTTCCAGCCTCTTATTTTTTCCCCTTACCTCCCAGAATTCTGAGAATGGAGCCAGATCTCTTAAAAATACATGTATACAATTTGTATTATACCAAGCTAGCACCCTTGACTATAAATTATTGTCATGCTAAGTCGCTTCAGTTGTGTCCAACTCTGCGACCCTATGGACTATAGCCTGCCAGGCTCCTCTGTCCATGGGATTCTCCAGACAAGAATACTAGAGTGGGTTGCCATGCCCTTCTCCAGGAGGTCTTCCTGACCCAGGGATCAAACCTTCATCTCCTGTGACTCCTGCATTGCAGGTGGATTCTTTACCACTGAGCCACCAGGGAAGCCCCGTAAATTATTGTTGTCACTTGAGTATAAATTATTGACACTTAATGCAGTTTAAAAATTAAACAGGAAGTTGTTTGCCAAGACAGTCTATGTGTTCCCTGATTATATGAATATTTGAACACATAGCAGTAAATTTGGGAAGGCCAGTTCTAGTTTAGTCTCTAGTAGTCATTCTTTTTTTAAAGGCTCATTAAGAACTGTCCAAAGTAAGGCTTTCCAATTTAGAATGTTTAGAAAACTTTGAGTCACTTAAAAATAGAGCTTGAGAAAACCCCCAGATGGCCCTCTTGTAAATGAAAGAGTAGGAGCCAGAGAAATGTTTTCTCTCTCTCTCTCTCAGACCTTAGATCAGGGGAAAAACAAAACCAGAGATGGTCAGAGGGACTAATTTGTGATATTTAGGTATGTATCTATTCATACTTTTATACCTGGGAAATTCATATTTTTATTATTAGTTCAGATAATTCACAGGCTGAGGAAATGAGATGGGGTGGAATGCTGAGGATCTAGTGGATGGAATATAACCAAGACCTTCTGAGACTTGATATTTAAAGGTTTACTTGACACCTTCACTTGTGTATGTATAATGGTATCTCAAAGAATGTTTCCAAAATAGGATTCCTGTTTCCTTCTTGGCCTACATGTGTTCCTTCCTTAGTTCCTCATTTTAGTAAATTTATGTCATGCACCTAGTTACTCAAATCACAAATCTGATTAATTATCCTTGTTTTCCTTTCTCTGTCTTTCAAAGAAAGACCTATTAGTATATCTTCTAGTTTTGACCTCCAAAATATATCTTGAATCTCTCTCCTTCTGTTTTCTCCACAAGTCACTGGACCACTTGAAAATCCTCCTAAAATGTCTTCTTGTACCTAATAGTGTTGTCTTACTATCCATTCTCCAATAGTAGTCAGAATTCTTTTTTTAAAAGTATAAATCAGGGCATGACCAACCCAGCTTAAATCCTGCTGTGGCTTCCCCAGTGTTCCACTGTACCTCGAATAAAAACCAAACTTCTTATCATTTCCTAGAAGACCCCATGACCCACCCTCTGCCCAGGGCGGGGCATCTCTATTGCTGTTCCCCTATTCTTTCCACCTCTCAGACCAGGCTCTTTCCCACTCAGTAGATTGACAATGGTGTTCCTCCTTCCTAGAACATTCTCGCCTATCTCGTCAAGTGGTTGGTTTCTGTTCATTTGTCACATCTTCATTGAATCATCTTTCATTGATCCTTCCTTATTTTACCCTTATTTCTTTCACCCCTTGAACTAAATTGGCTTGAATATATATGAGAACAGGAGGCAGCCCCATCACCCCGAGGGGGTCTGAACTCACCGCTTCCTCAGCTTGTCTCTTGTAAGATTTCACCTTTGCTTGCAGTTTATCCACCAAATCCTGGAGCCTGAGAATGTTCTTGCGGTCCTCCTCAGTCTGAAATATTTTCAAGAGTGAGTTTCTTGAAAGCACAGATACCATCCCATTTTGTTGTTTATTTGGTTTTTGATCCCCTGTAGCCGAGGGGAAAACAGAGATGGGGTATTTTCCTTACCTGGTAAGTGAGCTCCTTCACTCTTCTCTCGTGTTTGCGCAGACCCTTGACAGTTTCAACATTTCGTTTCTGTTCACTCTCAACTTCTGCTTCCAGTTCACGTACCTGCAAGAAGATGAATATTTTAGAGATGTTTACTGTGGTCCATTCACTCAGTGGATTTCTTCTTCAGATGAACCATAATGCTGCTTTTACTCTGCTTTATATGTAGTATACGATGCCCTAGTCTAGTCACCCCCTTTATAAGCTCTTACAAAGAATATCTCTTCTGAATGTTTGTATGCCCCACATCATCTACCAGTGTAAGGTTCTTAAAAAAAAAAAATCATGCATTAGATTAGAATGAGATGGGAATAGGCTGATCGGAAGACCCACCCTGGCCTCCAGCTTCTGGATCTGCTTCTTCCCGCCCTTCAGGGCCAGCTGCTCAGCCTCGTCCAGGCGGTGCTGCAGGTCCTTCACCGTCTGCTCCAGGTTCTTCTTCATCCGCTCCAGGTGGGCGCTGGTGTCCTGCTCCTTCTTCAGCTCCTCGGCCATCATGGCTGCCTGATTAACAGTAACACAAAACCAGTTGAGAGAGCTGACAGGCCATCAAGATTCTAGCTTGATGACCCGGCATGGCCCTCTGCTCACATCAGTGATGGCCTTCTTGGCCTTCTCTTCTGCGTTGCGAGCTTCCTGGATAATGTCCTCCATCTCTCCCTGGATTTGAGTGATGTCTGTCTCTAGCTTCTTCTTTGTGTTGATCAGGCTGGTATTCTGGTTAAAATGCCAAATTTAGAAATATTAATACATGAGCGCAAAATCAGGGTGTCCAATGTTCTAATGAACCCACAAGCTAATTAATTAAGGTAACTAATTAGTATCCCTTCTTGTTCCATATATTTTTATAAGACAGTCAACTCTGAATGTCATAGTTCATAATAATAAAAATATTTGTTAATTCAAAAATATTACATATTTTAAACTTTAACCCCCCATATAACACTGTGAATAAATTTTTAAATAATATGAAGATTAGAGCAAGATTTTCATTTCCAGTATCTTTTGCTCTTCTGTTATGCCCACCTGAGTGTGCAGGAGCTGGACGCGCTCACTGGCATCCAGGAGCTCCTGCTCCGCCATCTTCCTGCTCCTCTCCGTCTGCTCTAGGGTGGCCCGCAGCTCCTCAATCTCAGCCTGCAGCAGGTTGGCTCTGCGCTCCACCATGGCCAGCTGCTCCTTCAGGTCCTCCTGGCCCCGCAGAGCATCGTCTAGGTGGATCTGGGTATCCTGTGGAATGAATGATCATTGAGACACCTTGTTCTCAGGGCTGCAGTCACCCACCTGCACTGGGACCATCTCCAGAACCCACTTACCTTGAGGATGGCTTGGGTGTTCCTGTAGTTCTTCAGGGCCTCAGCAGCCATGCGGTTGGCGTGGTTCAGCTGGATCTCCATTTCATTGAGGTCTCCTTCCATCTTCTTCTTGAGCCTGATGGCGTCATTCCTGCTCCTGATCTCAGCATCCAACGTGCTCTGCATGGACTCCACGACTCTAATGTGGTTCCTCTTCAGCTGGTCAATTTCCTCATCCTTTTCAGCAATTTTCCTGTCAATTTCAGACTTGACCTGGTTCAGCTCCAGCTGGATACGCAGGATCTTTCCCTCTTCATGTTCAAGAGATGCCTTAACAACAGCAAGGAGGTGACGTTAGCAGGGAATGGAAGTGTTTAGTATTCTGGAGATAGGAATTAGCTCCTACCTTTGTGCTACCATAATGCATCTTTATTCCACTGTTACAGAAATTTCTGCAATGTGGAGTTGTTGGTTTTATATAATTCTATCTTCCCAGCTATCTCATGCCCTGGAGTTCAGGGCCCTGACCTCATCTTTGTTTTCTCAGTCTCTAGCGCATAGTTCCTGATGTCCAGTTATGCTTGTTGTATGCATGGACAATTTCCACCCTCATATTTACTATTACAGAGTAGAAATTATTTTTCTTTTCTCTTCATTCACCTGTTCTTGCATGTATTTGATCTCAGTTGCTCTCAAAATGGTTTTAGAGTCTACAGTAAAATGTGTACCTCTGCCTCTTCTAAAGCAGCCTGAATTTCAGACTTCTCTTGTTCCACTTGCTTCTTTACTTTCTCCAGTTCATGGATACGTTTCCCTCCTTCTGCGATCTGCTCCGTGAGGTCAGAGATCTCCTCTGTTGGTGAAAAAAATTTAAAAATTCATTCAATGAGGAAAACATTCTTTCAAATTCTTTGTTGAAGAAAAGGTAAGGTGCACTCACGTTGCAAGTTCTTGTTTTCCCGCTTCAAGGTTTCTAGTTGGTCTAAGGACTCCTCATAGGCATTCTTGATCTTGAACAGCTCTGTGCTAAGGGAGCGAGACTCCTTCTGGGAGGCTTCAAGTTCAGCATGAGTTTCTTCATACTTCTGTTTCCATTCTGATAGGATCTGAGGGGCAAGGAATGGTCAAGAAATTTGGGGGAGAAGGTTGGATGGGATGGAACCAGTTTTTCTGGCAGCTTTCAGACAGAGTTGAGATGGTCGGGGACTGAAAAATAATTATGAATGAGAAGAGTAGAAACCACAGGAGTCGCCCCTCCTCCCTGCCTACTTATGGCAGGAGCTGCTAAGCACAGCCCTTGGATGGTTTGAATAGGCACACGGAAGGTGACCAGCTGCCCTCAGTCACACATGAATGCTGAGGCAGAAACTGGTGCAGAAGTTACCTTGTCGAAGTTCCTTTGCTTTTTGTCCAGGGCTGCACAGGCAGCGTTGGTCCTCTCCACGTCAACCATGAGGTCCTCAACCTCATTCTGGAGCCTCTGCTTGGTCTTCTCAAGGGAGGCGCATTTGGCGTTCACAGCTTCTACGTGTTCCTCAGCATCCTGCAGACGCTGGGCCAGCTTCTTCCTAAAATGTGAAATAAATGCTCACACAGATACTCTTCTAAGGCATCCACTAAAATGTTATCATTCCTGTCTGGCTGTACAGTATTCACAGAATAAATGACTAGATCTCTGCTTAAGTTTTCTCTTGAATAAGCAGGTCCCTTCCTTAAACTTTTTGTAGAATAAGATTCTCCCTGTTAAGGTCAGTCTTGAAATTTTGGTTGCATTTAAATCTTTATATAAAAATGTTTTCTTTCTGATTATAGAATTTGATGTCTCCTTTTTAATCTTTAACAATAGATTTCTTTTTCCCTCTACAAGTATCTGTACTTTTACATCTCAAAAGGAGGAGCTGTGGTTTAAAGCCAGATATTATTTTCTCTTACATACCTATCACTTTGGATCAATTTTTCCATTAGTGACTAAGAAGGAGGAAAAGCTCAAGACCGTACAATTGACTCTTACTCTATATACACTTGTGTAGGAATGATGACATCAAAAATTTCCTTTTTAAAAAATAATCATTCAGCTTCCTGTTGCCCATGTCCTTCTTCCTTCTACCCTCTAACTTAATTTCTTTTCCTAGATAACCTAGAGTATTTGTTTTACTTGCTTAAGTTTATGTCATGCATGATCTATTCCTAAGTTTTTGTTTGGGGAGCAATGGGCATTTGTTCATGTGGTACTTAATATCAGGTGCACTTTGATTGTTATCTCTATTTCCATTTTAAGTAAGTCTAGAACATACTTGGCTTCCTCCAGCTCCTCCGTGCGTTGGATGGCGTCTGTCTCATACTTGGTCCTCCACTGGGCCACCTCGCTGTTGGCCTTGGACATTGCCCTCTGCAGTTCGGCCTTACCCTCCTGCTCCTCCTCATACTGTTCCCGCAGCAGATCACAGTCGTGACGGGCTGACTGCAGGGCATGGGCCAGGGCACTCTTGGCCTGAGAACATAGCAATTGGTGACTTAATTTTATCATCTTTAAAGTGATGTTTAATGAGACAGGTGCTTAAGGCTGGTGCACTGGGATGACCCAGAGGGATGGGATGGGGAGGAAGGTGGGAGGGGGGTTCAGGATGGGAACACATGTAAATCCATGACTGATTCATGTCAATGTATGGCAAAAACCACTACAATATTGTAAAGTAATTAGCATCCAACTAATAAAAATAAATGAAAAAAATAAAACATCACAGATGCTCTGATAAAAATAAATAAATAAATAAAGTGATGTTTAGTCCCTAAGCTCCTGTAGGCCACCAGAAGAAAATCTGTAGAAGTAAGCAGAAAACAACCTTAAAAGCAAGTGTAATGACAGAAACAACAACAGTAATAAGTAAGGCTAACCTTTATCTCCTCTTCCAGCTGCCTTTTCAGTTCTTCAATCTGTTGTGTGAATGCTTGTTTGCCCCTCGAGAGCTGAGAAACTAGTGCATCCTTTTCATCTAGCTGGCGTGAGAATTCACCTATAGAGACCAAGAACCAGAAAACTCAACTTTACTTTGGAAATTAAAACTCTTAAGTTTCAAACTGGAGCAGGGGAAAGGGAGCTGGGGTTGAAACATGATGCAGAGTGCAAATTACAGCAAACCACTAATTTCTACTTCAATCCTGGTGAGCACATCCATGTGAAAATGAAAAGTAGGGAAGACTTTAAGGCAGATTACACTCTTCTGAACAACATAAAAGATTTCAGGATATATTTAAAATTGTTTGTTCACAGTAGAAATTGATGAAGAAATATATGAAAAGAAATATAAATCAGACTAACAAAAAGCATTCCAGTTTTTTTTGTCTATGGCAATGGTGTTGTACTAATTTAACTTCCATTGAAACTTGACTGAAACAGAATTTATTCTGTGGGATGTAGGAGATTTTGAGCAGCACCCTTTGAACTGATGTTCAAAGAAAAATCCTGGAAGAATTTTTATATTGAGACAGTCAAATGTCCTTCCACCCCAAGAATGAGTTGGTTTGTGGATAACAAATCAGTTCCTAAACTGTCATTTAAGTTTGTCTCCCATTCTTTAAGCATCATAATTTGAAAATATGCCAAACAGTTGACCCTTGAACAGCCAAGGGATTTCAACCCTTTGAGCAGTTAAAAATCCAGTTATAACTTTACAGTCAGCTCTCTCTGTCCACACCCATGGACTCAACCATCTGTGGATCATCTAGTATTAGAGTACATTTTAATTGAAAATAATTCACGTATAAGTGGACCCACACTCTTCAAACCCATGTTGTTCAAGTGTCAAATGTATTATGTTAAAAAGAGGGAAAACACTTTCAGCACCATTTTTGAACTGATAACCTGGAAGCCTTAGCTCTTTAACATTTAATAAGAAGCACAACTTCCAATTTTTTTCATACCACTGGATTACTAGGAGCAAACATTTAATGAAGAAAAGAAACTACAAGGGGCATTTTGATTCTTTGAGAAGACAATTTTTTCTTTTCATGAAATGTACTTACCACCTTTATAACAGTAATAAAAACCTTACTTGAGTTTTGTTTTAGAAAGAGCAATATTTGAATGAATATGAAAGAGTAAAAGTGGTTCTCCAACAATTTGATCTACCCATTGCTTTGCTGGTTCAAATGACCCATAAAGCAATTTCCATCTCGTTACCTCTCACTTGGGGAGGCAGAACTTTGGTAGAAAGTTGGACAAGTTGGTATGTACAGGGAGGAGTAAATGCAGAGACTTTCTAGTTTGGAGAATCAGAACTCTTTGGACCTCACTTGCATGCTCCTGGTTAGATTGTGGTCCTGAATAGTTCCCTCTTAACTGTGGTGTTACCAGAAATTGTCAAGACTTCAGGGAAAAGACTGGAGTAAGCATTCTTGGACAGGTCATTTCTCTGCTATCGTAATCTGACGTCGTTAAAATGGGGATAACATTACACAGACTAATGAGGGTAAAAAAGTAATTAATGTGTGGAGGCATTTTGAAACGTGAAAGTAAATACTGTTGTTGTTGTTCAGTTGCTCAGTCATGTCTGACTCTTTGTGACCCCGTGGATTGCAGCATGCCAGGCCTCCCAGTCCCTCACAATCTCCCAAAGTTTGTCCAAGTTCATGTCCATTGCACTGGTGAATACATGTCCAAGCCAGTGGTAGCTAAGGTGTTCATATTAGCAGCGCCTCCCATGACCTCAAGTAACTCAGTACAGGGTTTATCAGCCAGTTGAGAATCCAAGGTAAACTGGTCATTCAAAGTCAGGACTGGTAGATGCCCACCTGATTCTGTCTGCAGACGCGCTCTCTGAGTCGTCAGGTCGTTGATCAGCCGCTGCTGCTCATCCTCCTTTGTCTTAAGTTCACTCAGTTGATCCTCTAGAGTGCGGCACATCTTTTCGAGGTTTCCCTGCATTCAAAAAGTGGTAGATGGCATCATCTCCAGTATTTGGATCATGGAAATCTGCAGTAATCCCAGGATTCCATAGGAAATGTACTCATTTCCTTTGAGAATAAGTTATCTTTACAAACAAAACCAACTGAGGCCTTAGACTGTGATGGAAAGAGTCATAAGGTAACAATCTAAACCTACTGCCATGAAATTGTCTTGTGACGCAAAACCTTTACTCAGCTGGCTTATCTGTGATATGAGAATAGTGATAGTCAATGATTCAGCTCATGAAATTTTTTTTGAGAAATTATGTATTTGTGCTTAAGGGGAAAACAAAGAGCCTACTCAAGGTGAGGTGTTTTTAAAATTTCAAAGTATACCATTGAATTGTATTTTTTATTGGAAGGAACTTGAGTTCTCAGGATGCACAGTCTTGGGATACAGCTAGTCTCGTGTAAGAGGGAACATTCGGCCCCATCACACTGGGGTTACCCCTTCCTGCCACTAGCCTCTGGTCATAGTCTCATCCTGCCAGTTGCTAATGATTCCTGAAAGGCTCGCTCTCACCTGTCCCACAGAAATCTCTTTTAAGACTTAAATCATGATTGTACCTTGGCTTTGGAGACAGTCTCCATGTTGCTGGCCAGGTCATCGATCTCCATCTTCATCTCGCTCTTCTCCTTCTCCAGCTTCTGCTTGACTCTCTGCAGGTTGTCGATCTGCTCCCCCAGCTCAGCCACACTGTCCGCGTGCTTCTTGCGAAGAGCGGCCGCCGTGGCCTCGTGCTGCAGCGTGGCCTCCTCCAGGTCCCGGCGCATCTTCTGGAACTCGGCCTCGCGCTTCTTGTTCATCTCAATCTGGGCGGAAGTGGCCCCGCCGGCTTCTTCCAGCCGCTCGCTGATCTCCTCCAGTTCCCGGGAGAGGTCTGAGCGCTGCTTCTCTGCTTTGGCGCGGGAGGCGCGCTCGGCCTCGATCTCCTCCTCCAGCTCCTCGATGCGGGCCTGGGGGTGGGGAGAAGCTCATCGTGAGCTCCTTTGAGATAATTGGTAATTTTGTCATGTTGCATGTGACTGATGGAAACCATGGACTTACCTGTAACTCCTTGATCTTCTTCTGCAGCTGCATCCCGAGGGCCTGTTCATCTTCAATCTTGCTTTGCAGATTGCTCATTTCAAACTCCTTCCTGTTAGGAGGGCAGCATGTTAGCTCACACTGTGTCCTCTTGCCAGTCTTCTTTTCTATGTGTAACTGAACATTTTTGTGTGGCTGGTGATGAGGAAGTGCTAAGTGGGTGTTTTACAAGTCAGAAATGCACCATTTTCATTAAATCAAAAGTCAGAGATGTTATTTTTTTTTTTCTGTGTGCCGTGAAGTAATATTTTTGAGATCCAGACAATGAGCAGGTTACAATCGTATTCTCTCATACTCACTTTTTGAGTTTCTCATCCAGTTGCTGCTTATCATTTTCTATATCCATTGTGGATTCTTGGGCCAATTTTAGGTCACCCTCCAGTTTCCTCTTGGCTCTCTCTAGGTCCATGCGAAGTTTCTTTTCTTGCTCCAAGGACCCTTCAAGCTGAATGTAAATAATGTTGAGTCAAAGAATTGCTTAGCTTCCTTTTAAAGAAAATTTCCTTGACAGTCCTAGACTTACATCATCCACTTGCTGCTCTAGCTTGGTCTTAGCTTTGGTCAGGGTGTTGACTTTGTCTTCTTCTGCCTGCAGGTCATCCAGGGTCTGCTGATGGGCCTCCTGGAGGGCCTTCTTCTCCTTGGTCAGCTTGGCGATGTTTTCATCAAGGCCTGCCATCTCTTCTGTGAGGTTTTTCACCTAGAAAGGTTAAGAAAGAGATTATCTCTGCTATAAAGCAGCCTAATTAGATGGCAGAGTCTCTATATGCTGTATAGAAGTATATTTCATACCTTATTCTCTGTGGCGTGTTTCTCCTTCTCAACCTTGGCCAGTGTCAGTTCAAGGTCATCTATGTCTTTCTTCAGTTCCGAACATTCGTCCTCCAGTTTCCTCTTCTTGGCCGTCAGCTCAGCATTGATCTCCTCCTCATCCTCGGCTCTCTCAGTCACCTCCTTGATCTTAGCCTCCAGTTGGATTTTGGTTTTGATCAGCTGGTCACATCTTTCCTCTGCATCAGCCAAGGCATCAGCTTCCTGAGAAGGGATGGTAGACACTTTTAGCTCTTGTTCGGTGGACCTTTTCAGATTTTATTAAGAATTGAAACCAAATAAGTAAATTGTACTTTAAAGCTTTAGGTTAATTTTTATTAGTTTTCCATCATTTAGGAAATATTTACTGGGTATTTAAGGCACTGGAGATTTTTTTAAAAGGAATTTAAGTTACAATTCCTGGTGAAATTATAATAAAGTAAACTTACTAATGATGAGTTTCAGGATACACTACCCAAAATATGGTACCTTGGCACAATGAATATCTTAAGCTAAAGGAGTTTGAGAAAAGAGCAGAAACAGGAAGACTACTCTGAACTATTCCTCTTGGCCCTTTTCCCTGAAACAAGTCATTAACCTTCTACGTGGAAGGTCCCCTCTCTGTACTGGGAGGGAAGAAGGCATTCTTATTACAAGAGATGGGAAATTTAGTGCTGAGAAGGTTGTATAAACAAATTTTGTTAAACTAACTCTTATATTTCTGTTTCTTCATCACTTACTACCCCAGTCCAGGCCCCCTTGTCTTGTCAGTTCTTCACGTATTTACCATTTCTTTGTCTCTAAAAGCTTCATGTTCTGGTCACTTCTTTGGGTTTTCAGTCTCTTGTGAAGGCTTACATATATACATAAAAATAAAGTTTGTATGTTTTTCTCCTATCAATCTATCTTTGTCAGTTTAATTTTCAGACCTAGCCAAGGAACCCTAAGAGGGTCAATGAAATTTTTTTATTCCCCTACATGATAACCCATGTTTGCAGTCAGATTCTTTACCATCTGAGCCACCAGAGAAGCCCACACCTGATTCCCATAATTTCAATTAACGGTCCTTATTTAGTATTGCTTTCCAGAAAGGTTTAGTAAATGAAAAAAAAGAAATGGTTGGAGCATATTATACTGGGAGGAGTCAATTCCCATGTAATTATCCCTTGATTTTTGAAGGTATGATAAATTTGTCCTCAGTTTGAAAAACCTTGGGCTCCATAAACCACAAGGGAAGTCACAGTGCCATCCCAAGTATTTATAATTCACTTTTATTTTTTCTAGTTATGTGTTTAAAACCTGTGCACTCTCTAGAAGCAATGTAGATTCCCTTCTGGATTCAGAGAACTAGGGAGTAACTTTTAACATTTCTGTTGTTGATTTCATTGGTGGCAGCTGAAATTTTCTTGTCATTTGGGTCACAGAAATGGGATAGACAGTGGTGTTCATCAAATATCTCTTCCCAAGCCTCTGGAGATTTCTTAGGACATCAGAACAAGAGCATCAGCTCATGCTGTGCCTAATTGACACTATTTATAGAAAGTACTGCCATTATCTTGGCAATGATATTATTTTTTCAGGCATTGGAGGGTTCCTAAAGAGAGAGTTGAGAGGGAAGTTGCCAGGGGGCCATAGATTTAAAAATTCACAATATTGGTTTCCAGTTGGTACATTTTTATCATAAAGTCTCCACCCTCTTCACTGTCTATATTGTTCTTTCTTCACTGTTCTTATTTGCATTTTTAAGTGGGGATAATCTTAGGGAGCAAAGATCACTTTATTTCCTGCCCATATTCTGCTAGGAAAAACACCAGGGGCAAAGGAAAATCATTTTTATTAATCTCTTCTCAACAGCATGGAATCCTCTGACAGAGCTGTTCATAGTACTGCATATGAAGTTCTGTGGAACACTTTGAGGACAGGAATTAGGAAAGACTGGTGATCAGTCCCTCAATAAGGTGCCATCTAGACTCTCCCCTAGCAGCTGCTGAATTGGGATTTTAGCATCAGATAGTAGACAGTGGCTTCTGATACTCACAGACTGAACCTGGAGCTGCAGGTCATTTTTCTCTTGTGTCAGAGTCACCATTTTCTCTTCAAGTTCTTTCCTTTTTGCTTCTGACTTAGCCAGCTCTTCTTTGGTCTTCTCAAATTCTTCCTTCATGTTGGCCATTTCCTTCTCTGTCTCTGCGCTCTTGAGGAGGGGCTTGATCTTGAAATACAGCTTCATCCAGGGCCAGTGCTTGACGTTCATGAAAGCACGGACATTGTACTGGATGCAGAAGATGGACTCTCTGTGATAGGAGCAGAAATGTTCAAAGTCAGGTATATCAGGAAACAGAATTACAGGTCATAGACTGATAGGGTTAGAAAGTTTCCCATATAGTACCTCCTCTCCACCATCTTCTGGTACTCCACTCTTGCCAGGAACCCTCTGCACCTGGCCTGGGTTCGGGTAATCAGCTGGGCCAACTTTTCATCTCGCATCTCCTCTAGGAGCCCCAGAAGACCAGCTTTGAAAAAGACCTGTGCATGGCCAGAGTTGCAGATCAGAAACTTTATACAGACTCCAAAGGGACAGACATAGTGCCAGGTGGGCCTTAGAGACTATTACCTTGGTGTGACCAAATTTATACTGGGTGTGATCAACATCAATGGATGCAAGGAGCTTCTCAGAAGCCTTCTTGCTGTCAATGAATTGTCCTTCAGGGATTGCACTTGCATTTAATACCTTGTATCTGTTTGAGCCAAACAAATAAGTTATATAGCTGTTGTCACCAACAAGAACTCTTTCTGCCTTACTACAGAAACGGTTGAACTGCTGGGTAGTCTAACACACATAACCAAGTAATCATATCTACTGCTTTATCTATTCTTTGTATATTCAAAGGCTGTCAAACTTTTGGTATATCAATATGGAATTTGTTAAATTCGTTGCTTTTTCCAGTTGTAGTAGAAGTTATAAAGGATAAGCTTATTTCACTGAAAAATTCAATAACAAGAACCTTGTAAAATAATTCATAGTGAGAAAGTCTGACCTTTGTTTGAAGTCTGCATACAGGATTCTGCTGGGGAAGCCCTTCCTGCAGATACGGATGCCCTCTAGCACGCCATTACACCTTAGCTGGTGCAGGACCAGTTCATGCTCCATGGCCCCTAAAAAAAAAGATATGTTTTCCATAGAATAGTCTTCTGAGAAGTCATGCTGGAGCTTGTCTGGGTATCAGAAGTGCCTTACCAGGAGTTTTAGTTTCATTGGGGATGATGCAGCGTACAAAGTGGGGGTGAGTGCTCCTCAGGTTGGTCATCAGCTTATTCAGATTCTCCTGTGGACCCATATGCATATCTGGTTAAAAATGCACCATTTTTATACATTCATATTTATAGATATAATTGTCACCATCCTTGACATTTGTTTAATTCCAGTGAATAGTATCTAGATTGAATTTGCCAAGGGTTGTCTCTGAAAATAGCTCTACTTTCCCTATCTTTGTGCATTATAAACTTGCTGTTGAAGTGGTTGTTCATTCCTGTTGAATTTTCTAGTATATGTTGTAAATGTATGGCATTTAAACATATGGAAGTACTCCACCCATTATGTTTTACCATGATATGGAGTCTGATTTACAAATTCAGAGTCTTCCTCCAATTCACCCCTTTCTTTCTTTTCCAAACTTTTCAATTGTATCTGCTTCTCTAGCACATGTTTTTTTCTTTATAATTACATAGCTGTGCCCTCCTGCTGGTTTCATAGAAAGGGGTCTTACAATGCCTGATTCTGGGAATTGGCAGAAAATGGACAGCCATATTATCAAGTGTGAGAGATCATTCACCCTATGGAAATCCTGAGTTTTCAGAATAACTGAAACTTCAGTTATTAAAGATAGAATTCTGAAAAGATAAATAAATTTTCCTTAAGAGGTGTTTCTTAGCACACCTTTTCTGATTTCTTATTTTCTTCTTTTAGAACAGCCTTCAAATCCTACCACTATTTTTCTATCCTCACCTTTCAAAATCCACTCATTTTAGTTCTGTGCCAAGATACACCTAAGCCTCTACCTCAGTTAGACGCCCCCAGAAACTCAAGAAAATCTCCTGATTTGCTTTTCCAAGAAGAACCTTTTAAGTATCAAATGACTATATTGCCCAACCCCAATATTAAATTTTACCATCTTATACTGAGTCTGACCTTCTGACACCTCTGTTTCCCATCTGCTGACTATCTCTTCCAAGTTACCCCAGATCTTCCTGAGAGACTCGGTGCTCCTGCCTCTGCTGCCCTGTCTTCTTGAGTTACATTTAGTTCTAGAATATTTGCAAGACTATTTCCCCTTCCCCACACAGTAAATTAATATTTAATTTCCAGAATCTAATTAGAGAAAATGGAGTCCGTACCCTGAAAAGAGCAGACACGGTCTGGAAAGAAGACCCCTTCTTCTTGCCACCTTTCTTTCCACCGCCGCCCTCTGAGGGGAAGAGAAACCACACGCACTCATAGTATAGGCTTTCTTTGTCTCAGTTTTATACCTTAAATAAAGATGAATTCTGTTGGTAATTACCTGCTTCAGCAGATGCCGCGCCAGAGAACAGGAAAGCCAGAGTCTTCACTGAAGACTTCTGGTACAGCCCGACCACCGTCTCATTCAGGGGGTCCTTGTTCTTGTCCAGCCAGCCAGTGATGTTGTAGTCCACAGTGCCCGCATAGTGAATGAGGGAGAAGTGGGCCTCGACCTTGCCCTTGGCAGGTTTGGGTTTCTGGAAGTTGTTGGACTTTCCAAGATGCTGTTCATAAAGCTTGTTCTTGAAGGAGGTGTCTGTGGCCTTGGGGAACATGCACTCCTCTTCCAGGATGGAGAAGATGCCCATAGGCTGAGAGAATGAAAAGAAACATGCCACTTGAATTGTCTGCCTGCAGAAATAATGGGTAGCGTTCTGATCTGACTTGAGTAAATACATTGTATCATTCTTTACAGTTAGTGAAAACTCATTTCTTTGGTCAGAAGTTGTTAAATGGCAAGTATTAGTTGGGTGCCTGTCAACACCCAGGTGTGTGCTGGGCTCTGGGATATGACGGGGAGTAGGATGAGCAGGAAGGACCTCCGGTGAAGTTTGTGTCTTTGCCCCAAAGCCTTGGAGCACTGTTTCTCCAAGTGTGACTTGCAAATGGGTTGTGTCAGAAACACTTGGTAAAAATGCAAATTCCAAGGCTCTACCTCACCCTTACCCAGAAGTATTTCTAGGAGTGAGTTTAGGGGAATGCGCAGGTTTACTCAGTACTTGCAGGGTCTTTGGCACAACTGAGAGCCCCTGCTTTAAAGTACTAGGAACTCCACCTTCAAATGCCAGCAGTGATGACTCCAAAACTGACAAAGAAATAAGTGAATCATGCTCTCCTCAGGGCTCTTTAATAAGGAAAGATGGTTTAAGAATCAGACTTGTCATCAGACTATGAGGAAGGGTAGAGTTCTGGACTCTAGGAAAGACTCAGTCTCCTTCCATCAGATGATCTCCCTCAGAGTTGGCCAAAGGACCTTCCCTGATCTTAGTTACCAATAGAAACCTTTCACCAGAGTGTGCAGTGAGATTTGTGATTTTCTTTTAAATATGGGTCAGCAGGGTGACTGGTGGTCTGAGAAAGGAAAGCGAACCTTCTCGATGAGCTCGATGCAGGCAGCCAGGTCCATCCCGAAGTCAATGAACTCCCACTCGATGCCTTCCTTCTTGTACTCCTCCTGCTCCAGCACGAACATGTGGTGGTTGAAAAACTGTTGCAGTTTCTCGTTGGTGAAGTTGATGCACAGCTGCTCCAGGCTGTTGAACTAAATAAGTAGAAAATACAAATGAACATTTTTCTCGTGATAACAGTTTCTCCTCTAAAGGACTCTTCTTACACAGCCTAACTGCTCCCTGCATGAAAACACAACTTGACTCAGAGCGATGTCCCCATACACAGAAGTCAAAGAGGTTCTGAGACACGGGTCAATCTTGCAAATACTAGGCTGAGCGAAGGAAATCCAGGTTCAAAGCTCTACGTAGTTTATGATGCCATTTACATGAAATGTCCAGATTAAGCATATCCTTACAGACAGGAAACAAATTTCTAGGGGGTGAAGTAAGAGGGAAATGGGAAAGAGGTTGCAGGTTTGCACTGTCCTTAGCACTCTTACTTGAAAACTTGTGTATTACTCTTCATATTGTTGCTTGGCACCAGATTATTCCTCTCTTCCCATGTTGGGTTGAGGATTTCTGAAAATGCTTTTGTTCCTAAACCCAGAAAATCTCATGCAGTGTCCACGAGTGCACTCAGAGAAAGGTGTGGAAATGGGACCTCTGGATCAGACACACCTAAGACACTGCTGTTGGGGAGGAGACTTGGATAAACTGTGGGAGGTATTCTGTCTTAGGCAGATGAATTTGAGTTTCTTTACCATGCCATTTCCATCCCCTAGACTGGCCATATTGGAGAAGGAAATGGCAACCCACTCCAGTGTTCTTGCCTGGAGAATCCCAGGGACGGCGGAGCCTGGTGGGCTGCTGTCTATGGGGTCACACAGAGTCGGACACGACTGAAGTGACTTAGCAGCAGCAGCAGACTGGCCATGGAGGGCAGGTGAGAATCTCTGAATTGTGCTTTGAATTTGTCATTACCTTCCCCATGGCCATCTTTTCTGACATTGTCACCCTCATCACCTTCTTTATCATTTACTAAATGCTAAACTATGTGCTGGGGGACAGTGCTTAGGTCTTTAAATCCAGAAATCTTGTAATGGCAAAAGATTTACAGAAGTAAGTGTGTTATCTGGAGCTTTCTGTACAGGTCCTAGGTGAATTTACCCTGTTTGGGGTCAATACCATTTTCATTATCTAAGTTCACAGAGGTGCAGTTTGAGTCCACATGTGTCTTATCCCAAAGCTGATGTCCTTTCATGGACTTTTGATTTCCTTTCATGTGTCAGTTCAGTTTGTAGTGTAGCTATTTTCATGGATTTCTTAAAACATTTACTGTGGCAGCAAGATTGGTAAAGTTTTCTCCTGCAAAGTTTCTGCTTACTCACATCAAAGATCTCGAAGCCAGCGATGTCCAAGACCCCGATGAAGTACTGCCTGGGCTGCTTGGTGTCCAGCTGCTGGTTGATGCGGGTGACCATCCACAGGAACATCTTATCATAGACGGCTTTGGCCAGAGCACCCACTGCATTGTACACCTTCATGGACAAAGTAATGATCATTGCCATTAATAAAGTCATGAAATGAAGGCCTGGGAAGAATGTGACTCACAGAGGTGGTGCACTTACCTGCTGCACAGTCTGGCCTTTGGTGACAAACTCATTGCCGACCTTGACTCTGGGGTAGCAGAGGGCTTTGAGCAGGTCAGCAGAGTTCAGACCCTGGAGGTAGGCGGCCTTGTCAGCAACTGCAGAGACACAATTCAGACATCTAGCATGGCCCACTGTGGCCCCACAACACCTAGGGGCAGAGTGAGGAGGGAATCACTGCTATGTGGGGTTTGGTTTGTGTGTCCATCAGATGCTCAGGTGAAAAGGAGACATGAGTTTGGAGTTGCCTATTTTCTCTCATTTAACCCAGTTGGGGGTTCATTTGGTACCTTCAGTGCCATCTGGTTCTGCTTGCTCCTCACGCTGCTTTTGCTTGAATTTCAGGTTCCCATAATGCATTACTGCCCCCGTGAGCTTGTAGATGGACACTCTTTCATCGGAAGTGAAGCCCAGGATTTCAATGGCACTCTGCCAGGAGAGATGAGAGGATAGAATTAGGACATAAGACACGAACTTATTCAGGAGACTTTATACTGTGTCCTGAATCACACCTACAGCAGGGTTGTCACTGTCATTCCCATATATAACAATTCATTTTAAAAACTGCCTGTGAAACTTACATCTGTGGCTATCAGCTCTTCTTGGTCATCGATGCTAGGGACTGTGATCTCCCCTTGACTCACAAAGGCGTAGTCATATGGGTTGGTGGTGATTAGGAGCATTTCTGGGTACACAGAATTCAGGGTATATGTTTTGCATTAGAAGGGACTAATAAAGATGTTAGCTTTTAACTTAATACAGTTAAGTTCTTGCATACCAATTAGCTCTGGCTTCTTGTTAGACATGATCTGATAAAAAATATGGTAGCTTCTTTCTGCCTTCAGCTGGAAAGTGACTCTAGACTTCTCCAGAAGATCTGCAAGGGCAAGTGGACATGGGATTAGAGGGAAAACTGATAAATTTCTTGAAGTCACTTTGGTTCTTGGGGCCAGTAACTAAAAATTTCACTGGCCCCTTGTGATTTCAGCTGAATGATCCCATGAGGTACCACGTAATTTTGTCTCTACCACTGTGGTTACTCTTACCACCTCTTGAAGGAAACTCATGTTCTCTTGCTCAAGACATATTCACCTCTCATGCAGAGGATCCTTGACATTTTAGGTATAATTGATTCTTGATAACCTGTTCCTCCTCAGGGTCTCTGCTCACTTTATCACAGGGGGGTTATTACTAAGAGCAACATTTATCAAGTTCACACTAAGGACGAAATTTCATACACTAAACCAACAAATGCACCCCTAATCTTAGTCTTTTCTTAGAAAAATTTGAACTGTCTTGTGAGGCTGGAATCCTTCTGACAAGCCCAGCAACTCCTGGCAGTTTCTGCTTTCCCTGACTGAAGTGGGTGAAACACACCATTCGCTTTAGTTAGACTGGCATTTCCCAGGGGCGTGTTTGGTGGTGAGTGGTGTTGCACAGGCTCCAGGCCCAGCAGGAGCTGGAAGATGTTCCTCCAATCCATCACTGTCACTCTGGATTCTGCTTAGGAGGTCCTGTTACTCACATGTTTCAATATCAGCAGAAGCCAGTTTCCCTGTGGTACCGAAGTGGATCCTGATGAATTTACCCTTGCAAGTGAAAAAGATGATGTTATATATAAAACTGGAAGCACACAGTAAAAGAGATTGAAATAATAACACAGACAGCCATCTCTGGCATCTAAAAGAACACCCTTCTGTGACCAGAGACTTACAAAGCGAGAGGAGTTGTCATTCCTCACGGTCTTGGCGTTGCCAAAGGCCTCCAGCAGGGGGTTGGCACTGATGATCTGATCCTCCAGAGTCCCCTGCCAAGGCAAAAGCAGTGCTCACATCTGGGGCTTGGGAGTTTCTCACCTGACAGCCCACACGCTGACCTGGCAACCTGACCCACCTGCATTTTGCCTGAAGTTGGTTCCTCCTTCTTCTTCTCCCCAGTGACTGCAATTGTTGCAAAGTACTGGATGACACGTTTCGTGTTCACAGTCTTCCCAGCCCCGGATTCTCCGCTGTCAAACAGTTATCAAATATATGTGAGAATTTAAGCTCTATGACAAGTGAAACTGTTTCCCTCATCACCCTTAACTATCCAATGTGCCTGTCTTTATATGCCTTTGTCAGAGCCCCCTAGGTTTTTCTCTTCAGCCCGTGTTTAGCTCGTATTGTTTCTGTTGCTTTGCATTGATGAAAAGCTGAGACATTCAATCATTAATCATGCAGCACTTGTTTCTTGAGTGCTTAAAATGTGTCAGACTCTCTTCTATGTGCTGAGGCCAGGGCTTGAGGAGTCCAAGAAGCAGCTACTCAACCATTATGTAGAAAATGAAATGATTAGTAAAAACTCTCTGAAACAATGCATGCGTTCTTTTGCTTCCTTAGACTAAAGAAACTCCCAAGTTAGGTCTTTGAAGGAATAGACATTCCTCCAGTAAGGCTTGAAAATGAAACACTGGTAATATTCACAAAGTGTCCAACCTTTAGAAGGTGTATATGCTTGCTGTCCAGTACTGGGTTCTGGCCATGTGTGGACATAGTGTTCTACATCTAATCCCTGGAAAGCTCTGAGACTTTTAAGGTTGGTCTAGCAAATGATGTAATTTGGGACATTGCTATTTTACATTCGGATGCAATCCGAACCCTATAATAAATAATAACGATATTTAATTCCGGCTGATTTGCCATTGCTTTAGTATGGGGGCATGAATTAATTATTCCTTTGATTAGTAATTTTCCCAGTGAAAATAAAATTGGAGTAAGTGTCAGAATAATAATACATACGTGATCAAGATAGACTGATTCTCCCGATCTAGAAGAAAAACAGTGGACAATCAGCTTATCTACCAGTTGCTTACACAGAACTTCCTACAGGGAAACATTGAGGGCATTGAGTATAAGTGTCATATTCAGGAGAATTTTTCAGTATATTATTATAAAGGTACATGTGATGTTGTTATATCTCTCAAGTTGGGGAAGAGAAATGTTAAAATGTTGTCATATTTTAAACTCCTTGAACTCCACAGAAAGTGTGTCCTTCTGGTTTAAAGGAAAGAGCAATTCTTTCCAGAGGCACAGTTGTTATCTCTAGGCTCCAGTGGCCTGCTCTTCATGGACAAATGCATATAACTGAGAAATGCACGGTACACTAAGGATTCAGGCTGTATTTCATTGTTCCAAATAGTGTTAATTAGGCCAAGATTGAGATTTAGTTTCTAAATGGATCAATCTCACACAGACATACAAACACACATACACACATCTGTCTGTCTCAAGATCCCAGACTGTAACCTTAACTCTGATCAGGCTTCCCAGAGTAGGCCACTGGGTCAAAGACAGATCAGAGAGGATGCCTTAATCAGAATAAAGTCCTCTGGAGAGGGGCCAGTAGCAGCTTCCATTTGAATGCTGTAGTCCCCCAATACCATTTCATTCAGAGAGAGGCTGCTATCTCTGAAATGGGTTCTGATAATTTTAAAGACATAACAACACTTCTTAAACCATCTAATTCAAAATCAACAAGAAACTTGAGTATTAAAATGATTAAACATATATTTTTCATTTCTGTTCAGACAATACTATTCAGCTCTAACTTAACCTTTTTTGTTACTTGAATATATAAAATGAATCATGCATTTCTCAGCAAGGAGACTGTAAATAAATTAAACTTAATTGTGTTGGAGCAGCAGCGTGGTCTGGTAAAGTCGTGGAGGTGGAATCAGGAGAACCGAGGTTTTTTTTCCCACTTGACAGTATATGCATGTCTGTTCTTTCCTTACTTTTGGTGTGTAACTAAGGGGCTTGGATTTGGATTTGGTTATTTCTAAGGGTCTTTTTATGTTTTACCTTCACCATTTTATGATTATAGATGGTGAAATAATTTGTACGAAAAACAGTCAAGGCTCATACCAGTCAGCATGAACTGATAGGCGTTGTCAGAGATGGAGAAGATGTGGGGCGGGGCCTCCTGGCGCTTTTTGCCTCGGTAGGCCGTCACCACCTCTGCATTGTACACAGGCAGCCACTTGTAGGGGTTGACGGTGACACAGAAGAGGCCTGAGTAAGTCTGCACCATAAAAAAAAGGAATATAATTGTTTCATGAGGACACTAATACTGGTTTTCAGAATGTTAACCGCCTGCCTGAACAGGGGCCATGAAAACAAACTCACGTAGATCATCCAGGCTGCATAACGCTCTTTGAGGTTGTACAGCACAGCGGGCTCGTGCAGATGGGTCATCATGGCCATGTCCTCGATCTTGTCAAACTTGGGAGGGTTCATGGGGAAGACTTGGTCTTCTTTCACAGTTACTGTCTGTCAAGTCAAACAAGAGAAGCCAGGTCAATAAATAAGTGTCAGCTCCCCTAACGGGCAGTGGGGCCCTGTCTCACCCCCTCCAGATGCTCTACTCACCGCTCCAGCTTCAGTCTTGGCTGTCACCTTCCCCCCTTCCCTGCTCTGCACGGTTGCTTTCACAAAGGACTCCTTAGGGTCCGCCACGAAAACCGAGGTCTTGGCATCAAAAGGCTTATTCTGGGCCTCAATGCGCTCCTTTTCAGACTTTCGGAGGTAAGGAGCAGCCTCCCCAAAAATAGCCATTTCCTGGTCTGAACTCATGGCTGCAGTTTATTGATGGCAGCCCAGTCAAAGACCCTGCCTGGCAGAGGAAGAAAACATTACAGAAATTCAGAAACTGGACCATTAGATTCATGTTTAAAAAAAAAAAAAAAAAAAAACCCAACCTTATTCCTTGACAAGTTGAACACTAGCCTCTTGTTGGGTATGACTACCTCCCTGGCTTGGCTGGAGGTGAAATGTCAGCCTCTGTTCTGTACCATTGCTGACAATACTTATTTGGCAAGAGACTGTTGGTTCTGGCTCATCTTCTACACTATATTGTAACTCCTTTCTCTGTTTCTTTTCCAGAAAAGAAAGGAGCCTATCATCAGCTTATACAGAACACAATGCTAAGATGACAGCAGGGATTTCTCAAGTTCTTTCACCTGTCTTCCAATCAGATTACAGGGACTTTGCAGGCTGGGAGTATGTTCCTTCTAGAGCATCCTTCACGCCTCTTAGAACACATGCTGGGTGTGGGTAAGGACCAGAGTTGGCTTTATAAATTAAAAGATTAATACAACTATGTTGCTAAAGTTATAGGAACTATTTAGTGCATGGTGAAAACGTTTTCATTATAGATTTGGAATTTACAAG
Organism: Muntiacus reevesi; assembly: GCF_963930625.1. NCBI lineage: Eukaryota > Metazoa > Chordata > Mammalia > Artiodactyla > Cervidae > Muntiacus > Muntiacus reevesi. Next base: position 32,583,486 of record NC_089266.1, on the reverse strand, counting down.
GACCACCTAATAATAAAGGAAAGCATAAATGTGAGGAGCTTTGTTTTGCATTGTTCAGTTAAAAATATCCTGTTTTTATATCCACTGCTCTTGTTCCTGTGCCACAATTTTGAGAAACTCAGCTTCTTCACCTGTCTTTAGTATTTCTCAAAGACATTAATTATTACTTAAGTTTTCTAGCTTTATTACTAGTATTCTCATAAAAATTTCAGGAAACTTTTTCTTTTCAAAATCTGTCTCTTGTCACTTTAACATTCATTAATCTTGTTAATAAGAATCATATATAACCTATTTTATAATTTTTAAAAAGATATTTTATAGAGAAAAATTCAAAGCACGTGAGTAGTCTTCTCAATATTTTTCTATTCAACTACAGTGGTTTGGATAGCACAATTAAAATCCTTTGTCTAGATTTTCCTGGCAGTGCAGTGGTTGGGACTTCACTGTCCAGTGTAGGGGATGCAGGTTCGATACCTGGTCAGGGAACTAAGATGCCAAATGCCTCAGGGGCAGAAACCCAAAGCATGAAACTGAAGCAATATTGTAACAAATTCAGTAAGACTTTAAAAATGGTCCACAGTAAAAAATATTTTTTAAAAATCTTTTGTCCTACTAAAAATGCTCACAATCATTTTTCGTATCATATATTTTTTTAAATGTTTGTTTTACAGAGTGTGAAACAGCATGCAGATTTCAGCCATTTTTCCAAGTCAAAGATTCACTTCATTTTATTAGTCCAGTAATACCGCATCTCAAGGGTTTTTATATTATATACAGTGGTAAAAGTTGTAGTATAGGACATTTACATTTTCTCTGTAAATGAGCAATAATGGTGTGAAATGCTGTGTTGCATATTGTCATTGAATTATTTAAAAGATATTCTTCAATGCTGGAAATAGAAAAAACAATGTATCTAAAAACTCCTGAAGCATTTTATTTATTGCAAAAGATACTGATTAATGAGAACCAGTTTCCAAAGTCTCCCTCTGAGTTTTTCAGGGAAGCATGAACAGCCATGAAATTGAAATGCTTTTATTTTGTAGCCCTTCCCCTCAACCACTCTCCAAACCACTGCAGAAGGTTTCCTACACCTTGCAAGGAATGAGAAAAACAAGCCAGTGCCTTACCTTGGAGATGCAACCTTGAAGTGGGTCAGAACTGTAAGAAAAAGAGCAAATGTCCTGTGATTAAATGCGAATAGTTCCCAATAGTAGCAAGAATGATTCTGAATTGAGAAGCAGGAAGTGACTGGGAACACTAAAACATCTAATTAAAATTGCTGTGGAGTAAGTTGGTGCTTCGCTGGAAGGGCTCCCAGGGGCAGCAGGAGCCAGGATGTGTGGCATGCATGCGGGCAGCCAGGCATCCCTGCTGGCCCTTCAGACAGAGCCCTGTCCTCACACACACTTACCTTGAAGCTTTATGAGGAAAGACAAGTCATACTCATCCCCAGGGTACTTTTATAGGGTCAAATATGGAAAACACGTCGCCGCCTCCTCTTTCTTAAATCATATTTGGCAAAACGTGTTTTTGGCAATGAAGGTCTCCAAGCATAATTCCCTTCATATTAAAGATGTTTGGATATAATTAGAAATATTTCCTCTCACATTGGGTTAAGTGTATAAATCAATCTCCTATAAATAAGTTGAGATGTTGGCAACCTGAACGTGGCTGCCTTTGGAATAATGTAAGGTGTTGTTTCAGAGGCAGCTATGAGCTGGGTTCCCTGGACTTTGTTGCCTGCTGCTGTTGTATTTCACTGAATCGCCTGTGGGAGTCTTTTCAACTGCCCGCACAATTGCAGATATTATACTAGGGAGGAAAGTTTCTGCTCTTGACCAGAGCATCAGAAAAAGATAGTTTCTCCCAAGAAGCCATGGTTTTTTTCTCCCAATTTATTGTATTTTTTTTCAAGGATGCTTGGAAACTTAATTTTAAAACTTTCTTCATGAAGAGCAGTCAAAGATAGACAGCTTCTTTTGTTTCCTTTGGTTAGTCGCTTCTGATTCATTGTCAAATCATTTTTGCCAAGCCGGCAAAATCATTTTCCTTCACTTTTAATTTTTAAATGCAAGTTGCTTGTGACATCTGTTTTCCTCTATGAAACTTACCATAGAAAACACTAGAAAACAGGGCATTTCTCTGTCTAAATATGTAACATCTGTGACTTCTCTATCAGTTATCTCTGGTATATATTTTACATTTTGCTTACAAACAATGCCGGTACATTATTTTCTATTTTGATTTTTAATTTTGAAAAATTTTGCTTATTGTCTCTGTGGTCTTGCATCTCTTTATGTCAGCATTGTTTATCTGGGACTGAGACAAAATTTGCTTAATATACCCTGTTTGGCAACCATTCCTGTATTATTGTACTGATATTTCAGTTGATTCAATGCAAAGAGGCTGCCTTATGAAAAGCAGACATCTGGAGATACTGTTTGTAACAGTCACATGATTTGATTGCTGTACTGGACTATCTAACCCCTATTCCTTACTTCGCTAATAAAGTAACGGAGATTCCAAGAACAGAAGAGAGTTCACAAATGACACAGCCGTGTAGACACGGGGCACCTGATTGGCAGTCCAGTGTGCTTGCTGGTAACTGAGTAGGTTAAAGCCTTCAGGAAGGGTCCTTGGAGGTGTGAGTCTGAGAGGGGCTTTCCCTAGCCTACCCTTCACCTGCTTTGTAACCACAGGTGCATCATTTGGCTTTTTTACACACTTTATCAGGATAATGTTGCGTTTTCTGGAAGAGAGAACATTTAAATAATGCTCTCAATAGAGTTCTGTGGGAATTTTAAGACAGCCTTTGGACTCCTCTGGATAGAGTTTCCAATAAGTAGAAAATAGATGTTGGTTTTGGTCATTACTGCCAAGTTCTGAGGCACACATGTATTTACAGGTGGTGTGGGAACACAGTGAAAGCGGCCAGGGCAGCGAGAAGGGATTCCATGCCCTTCCTGAGCCAGTGTGACAGTCTGAATCCAAATTACCTGTGCAACTACTTCCGCACATATGACTAAGTCAGTTCTCTCGCAGGGCCATTTAGACTGATGTGCCTTCTATTCAGATGGGAAATCATCATTTAGTCTTTCCTTTATTTTATGCTGTCCAAGAAGGCTATATTTTGGGGTATGCACTGCAATTAAATCCAGCTTAAAAAAAATCTTGATTCTCTTGGGAAACTCCTCTAAATAATTCAGGTTGCTACTATATCTAGCTTTTGCACCAAATTCTTATCATTCTGTGGGTTTAATATACATTTGAATAATTTATTTGGGATCATTGTATTGATACTTGTAATAATTTATTTTGACTCTTTACATAATTATAGGGGGCCATAAAGTCTGGAAACATAGGCTAATAAACAGCCTATTGATATTACATAAGATATAGAACAATATTTTGTCTCCAGACTTTATGGCTTTCATAGAGAGAAGTCACATCTCAGTTTCATGTGGTTACCTATTACCCAGCACATATACTATGAGTATATTGTACACTGGTATTAATGATGAAAATCTTTCTGTGCTAATAATACCCATACTTGGAATTCATATTAATTCTGAATTCAAGGAGAATTAGCAAGGAGAATTCATGATATACTTCAGGAGGCACCCCTGTATGAGAATATAACTAGGGCCATTCCTTGCATAAACCTGGAAAATAGATTCACATTAGGAGAAGTAGGAACTTTCTGAGTTCCTACTAGACCCCAGTATCAGGGAAAGATTAGGAAGAAATAAAAGTAATTTCCATATTTCTGTTCATCAGAATAGGCTTCCCTGATTAGTGACAACCTTATGGTCTTAAAGTATGACTATTCCCCCTAAGTTGCTTCAGTCATGTCTGACTCTTTGCGACCCCATGAACTGTAGCTTGCCAGGCTCCTCTGTCCATGGGATTCTCCAGGCATGAATATTGGAGTGGGTTGCCATTTCCTTCTCCAGGGGATCTTCCCAACTCAGGAATTGAACCCACATCTCCTACATGGCAGGTAGATTCTTTACTGCTGAGCCACCAGGGAAGCCCCAAAGTATGACTATAGACCTAAAATAAAAGCAAGTGCATAATTACTTCTTAGTGGCAGATCAAGTGGGATTGTTTATAACCTATGATTATTTCAGTTTTGACTTTGCTTCAGTAGAGAAAGAAAGGAAAAGACCAGTCTAAGGGTATTGCTTATACAGTGCCCTATGCTCTTTATTTCCTTTGCAGTAGGGTAGGATAGATGATAATTACAGAAAGAAATGACCAAAGACTTCACATTTTGTGCCTCTCTTCAGTCATTCCATAGCATCAGGACATGATCACTCTTCGCTGATGATTTTTGTGTGAACCTCCCGGCTCTTCACCCGCAGCTTGTTGACCTGGGACTCAGCAATGTCAGCCCTTTCCTCGGCTTCCTCCAGCTCGTGCTGGAGCTTGCGGAATTTAGATAGATTTGTATTGGATTGTTCCTCCTGAGAATAAAAATGGAATTGTAAGGAACGCATACTGAACATCTTCGTAGATTCTGTAGGCCTAAGGAAAGAAAGGACTTGGCATCTACGAAGAAGTTAGAATACTCAACAGGAGACATTATTATCCTACCACCTCCTGGATTTTTCTTATCAATGAAATTAACTTTAAGATTTATCTGGGGCTTTATGTTTCATAAAGAATTGCAGCTCTACTTTTGCAACCAAAACAGGATAACAAATATGTACCACAAGTAACCAAAACATGGTAACAAATATGTACCACAAGTAAAGCAAGAAATAGTATAAGAGCAGGAAAGAAGGCAAGGATAAAATCATGCTTGTTAATGCTTGCTGGAAGATGATGACTGTTCACTTGAGTTAGATATTCTTCATCACTAAGGATGCATTTCTTAATAGCTTCTTTAAGTAGAAATAAATATTGGATTTTATCATATATTATTCTGGCACATTTCAAAACAATCACTTTTCCCCTCCTACTTCATATGTAATGATTCTGTTGACAGACTCCTTAATATTAAGTAATCCTTACTTTGTAGGAATTAAATCTATTTAATCACTGATGGACAATTTCCTTAATAAAGTATGGGTTTCAGTGACTTAGTAATTCATCTTCACTACAACTATACTTATGAATAAAACTGCCTTTAGTGTCTTTCCCCACCCCTGTTCTCCTTTGGACAGGTTTTGGTATGAGTGTTATGTGAGCTTCTTAAAATGATTTGGAAAGCTTTTCATCTTTTCCCATGCTCTGAAGTAGCTTACATAGCTCAGGGATTATCTGTTCCTTCAAATTTTGAAAGACATATCTGGACTGAGTTCATTTTCAGAAGTAATTCTGAAATAACTTATTCAGCCAATTTAATAATTTATATTCTCTTATTTAAATTTCAACCACCTTGATAGATATGTATTTTACATTTAAAAATAATCTTTCTGATATGGTTTGTCCCCTTTCTCATTTGTAATGTTGTGAGTTTTTACTTTCACTCACTTTTTCTTTGATTATATAAGTATATTTATTTTTATTAATTCCCAAGATACTACTGAGATTAGCTGTTGAAAATAGGATATACTAATTCATTCATGTCTACATTACCTTTAACAGTACCTCTTCATTATTTTACTATTATTTTTAACTTCTTTATTGGACTGTCAGTTTCTTCATTTATTTTTATTTTTGATTCATAATGAAAGCTTACAAAGAAATGAATTGTCCTTGAAGGACAGCTCAAACTACATTATAGGTTTATAAAAGTCTCATCTTCCCTGAAATTTTATTTACAGTTAAAATTTATTCAGTAATTGTGTTTTTATTTCAAGTTAATCCAAAAAATTTTTAGGAAAGTCAGTTTTTTAACATTTAAATGCTTGGAAATTTTTGTTTATATTTTCTCATCACTTTACAACTTTATCACACTAGGGCTAGAGGATGTAGCCTGTATTATTTCTGCTTTGAGATTTCTTGAGGTTTCTTTGTGGATAGAAAGTTAACTTTAAAAATTAAAAAAATGAGCAAATATTTTTAAGAAGTACTCAGTCTTCTATAATGCAGATAGCTTATTTACTACAAGTAAATAGTAAATCTAATTATTTATGAGTTTTTCTTAACAGAGGACTTTCTTCTCTTTGTCTTAAGAATACTTACAGCCTCCTCAGCTTGTCTCTTGTAAGATTTCACTTTCGCCTGAAGTTTATCTACCAAGTCCTGAAGTCTGAGAATATTTTTCCGATCTTCTTCCGTCTGAAAGATGATAAAAGCCACAGGGTCATAGTTCAAAAGCACACAACTGTTGTATCATTACCTGGGAGCGTTTCCCATATATTCAAGGAGTGCTGAGCTGAGAGAAACTGTTGTTGTACCTGGTAGGTGAGCTCCTTCACTCGCCTCTCATGTTTGCGCAGGCCCTTGACGGCTTCCACATTGCGCTTCTGCTCACTCTCGACCTCTCCTTCCAGCTCACGCACCTGCAAAGGAGTAGGTACTTAAGAACTTTGATTCACTAAGGCGTTGGGGATAAATGGAAATAGGTAGATACTGGGAGACCCACCCTGGCCTCCAGTTTCTGGATCTGCTTCTTCCCGCCCTTCAGGGCCAGCTGCTCAGCCTCGTCCAGGCGGTGCTGCAGGTCCTTCACCGTCTGCTCCATGTTCTTCTTCATCCGCTCCAGGTGGGCGCTGGTGTCCTGCTCCTTCTTCAGCTCCTCGGCCATCATGGCCGCCTGGTTAACAGTAACACAAAACCAGCTGAGAAAGGTGAGAGAGCCCATCAAGATTCTAGCTTGACCACCCGGTGTGGCCCTCTGCTCACATCAGTGATGGCCTTCTTGGCTTTCTCTTCTGCGTTGCGAGCTTCCTGGAGAATGTCTTCCATTTCTCCCTGAATTTGAGTGATGTCTGTCTCTAGTTTCTTCTTGGTGTTGATCAGGCTGGTGTTCTGTTTGAAAGTAATAAGTTATATGCTCTTTTAATCATCTTACCAAAGTACTTAGTGGTAGCCACTGTTTGAAAAAAATTTCAGATAAAAATTTGGAAGTCAAATGCCCTTGAATATTATTCTGTTATGTAGTACAATTAATTAAAATAGAAATGTTACAGAATATTTAGCATCTTCAAGTATATTGCTTATAATTGGACCAAATAGCTCTATAATTTTATAACTGCCATTTACTAGTGAGACCACTCACAAGGATAAAATTATAACATGTTCAAGTATTTCTTTTTCCACAATAAAAATGTCAATATTGATAGCCAGGGTCAGTAAAGATACTAATACAAAAGAATATGGCAAGTCTTAGAATATTTTAAGAAGTTAGTCACTAATAATATGTGCAAGATGAAATAGTGAAAGATTTCTCAATAATGCAGTGAAAATTTGGTAGAAGTATAAAACCTGACTGTTATATAAAAATTCAAGTTTATCTTTTCTGAGACATAGACATTTACTGAAGGTGAATTTTTTGTGCTGAATCTCACCTGGGTGTGCAGGAGCTGGACGCGCTCACTGGCATCCAGGAGCTCCTGCTCCGCCATCTTCCTGCTCCTCTCCGTCTGCTCTAGGGTGGCCCGCAGCTCCTCAATCTCAGCCTGCAGCAGGTTGGCTCTGCGCTCCACCATGGCCAGCTGCTCCTTCAGGTCCTCCTGGCCCCGCAGAGCATCGTCCAGGTGGATCTGGGTATCCTGTGGAATGAACGATCATTGAGACACCTTGTTCTCAGGGCTGCAGTCACCCACCTGCACTGGGACCATCTCCTGAACCCATTTACCTTAAGGATGGCTTGGGTGTTCCTGTAGTTCTTCAGGGCCTCAGCAGCCATGCGGTTGGCGTGGTTCAGCTGGATCTCCATTTCATTGAGGTCTCCTTCCATCTTCTTCTTGAGCCTGATGGCGTCATTCCTGCTCCTGATCTCAGCATCCAGCATGGTCTGCATGGACTCCACGACTCTAATGTGGTTCCTCTTCAGCTGGTCAATTTCCTCATCCTTTTCAGCAATTTTCCTGTCAATTTCAGACTTGACCTGGTTCAGCTCCAGCTGGATACGCAGAATCTTTCCCTCTTCGTGTTCAAGAGATGCCTTAACAACAGTGAGGGATGATGTTAGCAGGGAATGGACACATCTGGCAGCTTTTCTGCACACTTTTCCTTGCGCTAATTTTGTGCCATTTATTCTTCTGTTCAGTGTATGTGGCTAGTTCTAATTCTTTTCTGAATTTGTTTACAGTGTACATTTTGACTCATACCTCTGCCTCCTCTAAAGCAGCCTGAATTTCAGACTTCTCTTGTTCCACTTGCTTCTTTATTTTCTCCAGTTCATGCATACGTTTCCCTCCTTCTGCGATCTGCTCCGTGAGGTCAGAGATCTCCTCTGTTTGGGTGAAAGATGGGAAGAGACTTGATCAGACAGAAAACACAAGAGAAAGGTTCCTCCAAGGCATGAAAACTATTCAAAGTGAAAGGGACTCACGCTGCAAGTTTTTGTTCTCTCGTTTCAAAGTTTCTAGCTGATCCAAGGACTCCTCGTAAGCATTCTTCATCTTGAACAGCTCAGTGCCCAGAGAGCGGGCCTCCTTCTGAGCCGCCTCAAGCTCTGCGTGGGTTTCCTCATACTTCTGTTTCCATTCTGCCAGGATCTGAAACACGCACCAAAAGAGCTTACCTGGCTGGAAAGGATGGAAGACAGTGGTGGAGGCCAGAAGCTGCTGCAGAAGTTACCTTGTCGAAGTTCCTTTGCTTTTTGTCCAGGGCTGCGCAGGCAGCGTTGGTCCTCTCCACGTCGAGCATGAGGTCCTCGACCTCATTCTGGAGCCTCTGCTTGGTCTTCTCAAGGGAGGCGCATTTGGCGTTCACCGCTTCTACGTGTTCCTCAGCAGCCTGCAGACGCTGGGCCAGTTTCTTCCTTGAAGATTACATGTGGTTGTAGAGAGAAGGAAACCAAACTGAGAATTATGAACTGTTACCATGCTGAAAAGTTTGGGGAACTTCATATTAAAAATCTCCATCCATTCAAAAAAATATTGATGAGCTTCTTTTATGAACCAGATACTGAGTACACAGCAGCGAATAGGACAGAAAAGGTCCCTGCCTTGTGAAGCTTCCAAACAAGTGAGAGAGATAAACAATAAACAAGTTAGAAAATGCATAACAACCTATTGCAGATGTAAAGTGCAGTGAAGGAAGATAAAATGGAGTAAGGGGTGGGCAGCTATTCTTAGATATTCAGGGAAGTCTTTTTCAAGGAGGTAATGTTTGAGTCAAGATCTAAAAGAAGTCAGAGAGAGCCAGAGGGAGATCTGGCAGGGGGAGACTGTTCCAGACACAAGAGGGGCTAACAAATTCCTGAAGCATCAATGAGCTTGGTGTGCTTGACAGCCAGCAATAAGGCTGATTATCTGTGTGAGTGCTTGTTATTCTTTGTTTTTTAACTAGATTTTAGGCTCAGAGGGCAGTGATGGTGTTTGCTTTATTCATTTCCTGTTCTCAGGGGCTGATAATGCCTGGCAGATGGGAGCTAATTAATGAATGTTTGTGAGCTAATTCACTGAATCTTCAAAGGTTGTGTTTCTGTGATTCAATGTTCAACATTCTCTGCACATTCTCTCACATCTGCACACGTACTTGGCCTCCTCCAGCTCCTCCGTGCGCTGGATGGCGTCCGTCTCATACTTGGTCCTCCACTGGGCCACCTCGCTGTTGGCCTTGGACAGAGCCCTCTGCAGCTCAGCCTTGGATTCCTGCTCCTCCTCGTACTGTTCCCGCAGCAGGTCACAGTCGTGGCGGGCTGACTGCAGGGCGTGGGCCAGGGCATTCTTGGCCTGAGAAGAGAGTTATATGTTAATTTTACTGAATACTTAGTGTTTAATTCTTAAGTTTCAAAACCCTTTAAAAGTTAGTATAATGGACTTCAATTAGGGTCAGGTGAGGGGGAAATGAGTCCTATCTAGTTACCTTTATCTCTTCTTCAAGTTGCCTCTTTAATTCCTCAATCTGTTGAGTAAATGCTTGTTTGCCCCTTGATAACTGAGACACCAGAGCTTCTTTCTCATCTAGCTGACGTGAAAATTCACCTGAGAGGCAAATGATATGGCACCACTTGTTAAAGTGAAGAAAAGGTTTTGCAAGCTCATATGAGAAATAAGTTGAAAATCTCAACACCCCCTTTTCAGTTGAGTGCTCGAGTGGTTGGATTCTTTATTGACATCGTCATGCTTGATGTCAAATTTCTGATTTTTATGGTGAAAATAACCTAAATGAATAAATACAGCTTAACTTCTCTTTGTCCTCTCCATAACTGATTCTTTCAGGGTTACATTATTGTGCAAAACCTGTTAATAACTGTCAAAGGGAGTTAAACTTTTTAATTCCACATTGGCCCTGTTTCATAAGACTTTTGAGAGACTGGGTTATCCGTTGCCCTATGCAGGAATTTGGTTCATTCTGGTTTAGCTAAAAAGAAGCACGATCTAAAACAGCAGGCCTGGAGCCATGGTGGAAAGACCCTTGACCCCAAGCATCCCCTCCATGTGGCCAAATCCTCAGGGCCTTTGTGGAGCAGAGCTTGACCCAGTCCTATGGAAGTCTTCACCTCAGCGTCATCCCTAAGTGACCTTGCATGTGGGGGAGAGTCTGAGCTGTGCAGTGAATCACATGTTCTCAGCTGCTTTTATTAGGCTCTCACATATCAGTTGTTTTAGACCACATCATCTCCACTTTTAGGCCTCATGGAGGAGGAGAGAGTTACCAGATTCAGTCTGCAAGCGTCCCCTCTGGGCCGTCAGGTCATTAATCAGCCGCTGCTGCTCCTCCTCCTTGGATTTCAGCTCGCTTAGTTGGTCCTCCAGAGTTCGGCACATCTTCTCTAGGTTTCCCTGTGAGAGGAAAAGTGGAAGAAGCAAGTGCAGACATTTTAATAACATTTCTCTACAGCTACCATTTCTTCTAAAATAGAAAAAGATTTATTTTGACATAGAAAATAAATTCTCTTGTATGTAATACATAGGAATTTTTTCCTTTATCTTTTATAATATTATTGCTGTCATAAGGTGAAGACACACATTGGGAGTTTTAAAAAGCTAATTGTGAAGCTTCATTCATTATTCCAGGCATTCCTTGTATTATTGCTCTTCACAGATATCACTTTTTTTTTTTTTAAAACAAATTTAGGGTTTGGGCAACCCTGTATCCAATGTCTATCAGCACTATTTTTCCAATAGCATTTGCCCAGTTCATGTCTCTGTGTCACATTTTGGTAATTCTCACAATATTCAAGCTTTTCTTCATTATTATATTTGTTTTAGTGATTTGTGAGCTCTGATGTTGATACTGTGACTCATTGATGGTTCAGATGATGGTTAGCATTTGTTTTTTTTTAGCAAGAAAGCATTTTTAAATGAAGGGATGCATGTTTTTAGGCATAATGCTATTGCACACTTAATATACTACAGTATAGTATAAACATCATTTTTATATGCATTGAGAAACCAGGGAATTTGAGTGACTTGCTTTATTTTGATATTTGCTTCGTTGTGGTGGTCTGGGACCAAACCTGCAATATCTCTGAGGTCTGCCTGTGATACAAATTAAAGATCATGTACTAAAGACTTTGTGAAAAATGTAGTGACATATTTTCAAAAAACATAAATATTTCACTGCCTACTTATGTACAGTGAAACTGCATGTTGGATAGTTGAGAATTTGGGGGACCTGTGTTCCCCAGTTGGAGGGCTACAGAACATGGACAGCCTGGTTGGCTGCAGATGTTGTCATGTGTTAATAGTGTGGTGGGGCTAATATGCTCAGCTTCTTTGAATTTTAGTTTCTTCTTATGATTGAGTGGAAATAATATAAGTACTGGTATCTTTCTTGCTTACCATAAAGAACAAATGATCTATGTGTAAAGGCCCTATGCAGACTGTGACGTGCACATAATGGGTCATTGCTATTAATAACAGTTTCTCAGACTCTGCGGTACCTTGGCTTTAGAGATCGTTTCCACATTGCTAGCAAGGTCATCAATCTCCATCTTCATCTCGCTCTTCTCCTTCTCCAGCTTCTGCTTGACCCTCTGCAGGTTGTCGATCTGCTCCCCCAGCTCAGCCACGCTGTCCGCGTGCTTCTTGCGAAGAGCAGCTGCTGTGGCCTCGTGCTGCAGCGTGGCCTCCTCCAGGTCCCGGCGCATCTTCTGGAACTCGGCCTCGCGCTTCTTGTTCATCTCAATCTGGGCGGAAGTGGCCCCGCCGGCTTCTTCCAGCCGCTCGCTGATCTCCTCCAGTTCCCGGGAGAGGTCTGAGCGCTGCTTCTCTGCTTTGGCGCGGGAGGCGCGCTCGGCCTCGATCTCCTCCTCCAGCTCCTCGATGCGGGCCTGGAGGTGGGGAGAAGCTCAATGTTAGCTTCTTTATGCTCATAACTGTGGCTCTTTGAGCCAGACTGAGAGAAATATGAACTTACTTGTAATTCTTTGATCTTCTTCTGCAGTTGAATGCCAAGTGCTTGTTCATCTTCAATCTTGCTTTGCAAATTGCTCATTTCAAACTCTTTCCTTTTTGAGAAGTAGTAAAGGATAACAGTTGAGTCCATAGTCAACATAGGAAGTGAGTCCATAAACAATTTTCTCATACTTACTTTTTGAGCTTTTCATCAAGCTGTTGTTTTTCATTTTCAATGTCCATTATGGACTCTTGGGCCAACTTGAGATCACCTTCAAGTTTCCTCTTGGCTCTCTCTAGGTCCATGCGAAGTTTCTTTTCTTGCTCCAAGGACCCCTCAAGCTAAAGACAAATAATGCTGAGTCAAAAGAATTGCTCAGCTTCCTTTCAAAGAAAATTTCCTTGACGGTCCTAGACTTACATCATCCACTTGCTGCTCTAGCTTGGTTTTAGCTTTGGTCAGGGTGTTGACTTTGTCCTCTTCTGCCTGCAGGTCATCCAGGGTCTGCTGGTGGGCCTCCTGGAGGGCCTTCTTCTCCTTGGTCAGCTTGGCGATGGTTTCATCCAGACCTGCCATCTCTTCTGTGAGATTTTTCACCTTAGGAAGTAAAAACACTTTGCATTACATGTTACATGGTGGCTTCAGTTCTTTACTTGGATTGCCTAATAATAATAAAAACGTAAACTTTCCTTGTACATTTCATACCTTGTTCTCTGTGGCATGTTTCTCCTTCTCAACCTTGGCCAGTGTCAGCTCAAGGTCATCTATGTCTTTCTTCAGTTCTGAACATTCGTCCTCCAGTTTCCTCTTCTTGGCCGTCAGCTCAGCATTGATCTCTTCTTCATCCTCAGCTCTCTCAGTCACCTCCTTGATCTTAGCCTCCAGTTGGATTTTGGTTTTGATCAGCTGGTCACATCTTTCCTCTGCATCAGCCAACCCTTCAGCTTCCTTGAGTTGGAAGCAAAATCAAAATTGGGAAGTAAGAATGAAGTATTATACAGTGATAACAGTATAAATCTCCCCCATTGGTTCTTTGGATTAAACTCTTATGAACCACTTGGCATGTGTGCTTGGCATGTGTGCCATGATTGCCAGATGCTCCATATTTTGGGAAAAACAAAATGTATCAGGTATTGTCCTGTTCATTTACAAGAGTATATTCTACAGTAGGTTAGAAAGCTTAACCCCAACAAGCTACCACTAATTCAGAAAGCAATTAGTGACATAAAAGATCAGAGAAGTTGTTTCAGATATGATTTAATGAATGAAGTGGCATTTGAGTTGGGCTTTGAGAGATGGGTAGGACTTAGTCCTGTAGAAATGAACTTATTGGGGGAAGGATCAAGAGAAGGGAAAGCATTCCAGCAGGAGAAGTTTTCAGGTGTAGCCACTACTAGGAAATTATTTCCCTTTGTAGTCTTGGAGGGTGGTCCTGGTTATGATGCTTTAAATTCTAATTGAGGCATTAAGTAATCAAATTCCTAGCAACCTATGTTTCTACTTAAGAGGGTTGGGGGTGGATGGAAATGAGAGAGAAATTGATAGATACATTCATCAGTGAGCCTCCATATCAGTCTTTGGATACATAAAAGAATAAAATGTGCTGCACATAGATGGGTAGTGAGCATGGTAATGTAGGACAGTGTCTAAGTGATTCTCTAGGGACAAGAGAAGAGAATTCAGGATAGCTTTGAAGGGAATGGGGACAGAAAAACAGCTCTTTTCCTTTCTGTAATCTAAAGGAAGGAGTTATTACATCATCCCAACTTGACAGAAGAGACCAATCTTAATCAGCAGGAAAAAATATATGATTTTGTGATGAGTAAATTATAGCAAACCAATTCAGCTCACTTCAAATGAAAGACAGTCTCATAAATTACATTTCAGAGTTGATGAAAGCAGTTGTAAAATGATTGGTTCAGGCATAGCAATGAGCAGGCTGGATGGAGGGAGAGGATTGGGGGCAGGTAGAGCAAGTTAGGCGCTGATGCAGCAACCCAAACGTTATATGATGCGGGACTGACTATGGAGATGGATTGGAAAGAGGAAGTCTCAGTTCTAGAGATCAATAGCAAACAATAATTCAGTAAAAACTGATGTAGAATACTGCCCTTTGTCAGCTGTATACACTGTGATTTAAGATCCATGAACATCTAGAAGTTCAAGGACGTTTCAGAGAAAACAAATCGCTTTCTCATGCTGTTCTCCCCTTTTGTATTTGGGCTAGTTTCATGGTAAAATCCCTTTCAAAGACTGTCTTCAAAGGGAAAAGAAGTCATTAATGCTGTAGTTTGATGAAACTGTACAGAATAGAAGACAGTGGTCAGTTCTAGCTCATTGCCTTGGTTCTGGTTTGGGGGCATTTACTGGGTGATGAAGGAATATGGACTTTATTAACACCATCAGAGCATTTTAACCTTCTCCTGCCAGTGCATGTCTCTCATGCTGACTACCCAGCTCACTGCTACTAGTGACTAGAGTTTTATGTTTGCATCCTGATTAGCAGCAGTACATAGGATGATACCACTACTTACAGCCTGAACTTGGAGCTGCAGGTCATTTTTTTCTTTCAATAATGACACCATCTTTTCTTCCAGTTCCTTCCTTTTTGCCTCTGACTTGGCAAGTTCATCTTTAGTTTTCTGGAACTCTTCCTTCATGGTGGCCATCTCCTTCTCCGTCTCTGCACTCTTCAGCAGGGGCTTGATCTTGAAGAACAGTTTCATCCAGGGCCAGTGCTTGACATTCATGAAGGCTCGGATGTTGTACTGGATGCAGAAGATGGACTCCCTGAAATTTAACCAATGCAAATTAGATGCTGTGTGGATGATGGAATGAGATGAAATCTTGGCAATGAGAGTTGGAGGTTCTGCCCTCCACCATGTTCCTCACCACTTTCAAAAACACAAACGAGAGAAATTGTATTTGGGGATGGTGGTCAAGGACTCATCAGTCATTCATTTCTCTACATTGGTGCTTCTCAAACTTGAGTGTGCATAAGAATCAGCTAAAGTCTTGTTAAAATACTGATTCCTGGGCTATTTCCCTAGAGATTCAGATTCAGCAGGTATGAGATGGGGCCAAAAATGTGCATTTTTAACAAGTTTGTAAGCGATGCTGATGATACAGGCCCAAGGACCACCCTTTGAAAAGTACTGCTCTGCTTCAGTGCTTCACACACTTTCCTATGTGACCACCACTGAGAGCGGTGAAGGGAGAACCAGACCCCTGCCAGGTGTGATGCACAGGATAAAGAGAAAGCTCAGTTTCTTTGAAAAATTTCTGCTTTTATATTTTAATGTTGTATGATTTTTACATTCTATTCTTTAATATCACATTTGTTTTAATATAAATTATTTTTAAAAATTGCCTTCATACATAGGCAATTGCCCAAATATATATATATATATATATATATATATATATATATATGGGGGTTATGACCAAACTTATTTTTAATGAAATTGAATATAGTAGAAAATATTAGCAGAACTACAGGTGATAGAAAATCTGTTTCATGTAAATTATGTATTTACACACATAGGTATGCATGTATACAAGTATCAGTGTAAAATATTCTCCCTGTGGATCCCATTCATATGTGTCCTACAGTTTGAGACACCTGATCTGTAGCCTTAGAGCTCTGTCACTGCATCAGATTAGATCACTAAAAAGTGAGATACCTTGGTGAAATTGTATTAACTTATTGAAAAAATTCTTTCACCTATTTGCCCTTAATACTTTAAATTATAATAATTCAATAATATAAATGTTCAGACAAAGAAGTTGTTTCTGCACTTTATGTAAAACTGCTGTTGAAAATAAACGTGTGCTCTGCAGTTCAACATCTTTTTTAATTATCTACCCAGTAAATTCATATTAGAATCAAATGCTGGGGCAACATTTTGCCTCTGCTTGCTCAATGGTATGTTTTCTCAGTAGATGAGACTTACACATCTCTCTCTGTCTTTTTTATTATGCTTCCCTCTCTTTTAAATTTTTTACTTTTTCTTTTTTACCCACGCATTCAGTTTATTCCATAGTGATTGCTACCTTAAGTGCTTTGGTATATGTATATCTCCAGTTCAGCATCAGACTCTTATTCATCCCTCTTACTCTAGTGGACTTATGATATCTGAATCTTAATTGTAAGCCACCTCAAATGTGTCTCTGAAGAAGGAAAGTATGACTAAATAAGCAATATGTTTGTATACCTCCTTTCCACCATCTTCTGGTACTCCACTCTTGCCAAGAACCCTCTGCACCTGGCCTGGGTTCGGGTAATCAGCTGGGCCAGCTTTTCATCTCGCATCTCCTCTAGGAGCCCCAGAAGACCAGCTTTGAAAAAGACCTGTGCATGGACAGAGTTGTAGATTATCAACCTTAAATAAACTCCAAAGGCACAGGCAAGTGTCAGGTGGGTCTTATAGACAATTACCTTGGTGTGGCCAAATTTATACTGGGTGTGGTCAATGTCAATGGATGCAAGGAGCTTCTCAGAAGCCTTCTTGCTGTCGATGTATTGTCCTTCAGGGATCGCACTTGCATTTAATACCTTGTATCTGATAAAATAAAGACAGTTTTGTAAAACTTGGTTTATTGCTGAGACTAAAAGTAGTGAACGCTAAACGATTGATTTTAAAAAGTCAGAGCTTTAAAACAATTATTTTCTTCACAAGAAGGACATTGTATACATAGATGGCCAATCTAGGATCTTCTGTCTCTTTTTATTCCATTTTACCTTTCTGCTCAGTTGCAACTTTCCTTTCTGCCTCATCAGACCCTGTTCTCAGGAAAGGATTCTGTAATCTGGTTCACATGAATGTGTAGATGACCAATAAATGCATTTGCTATTGATAGTGCTTAATCGCTACTGTTTTTGGAAGGATTAAATGAAATAACCCAAATATATTAAGCACTCCAAAATGATGTTCCCTAATTATTGAAATTATGGTAGACATCTGTGAGCTAAGCTGGGAGCATGGTAAATCCAGTGAAAAGCCCACAGAGTACCCACCATGTGGTATATCTGTATTTTAAAGGTGCTTTGAGGCTTATAAATTTTTACACTTTCAGTGGCAAATTAAAGATAACAAATAGAGGCATGTTTTTTTACTAAATTGCTTTGCTTGCACTAAGCATATATATACTGAACTCCAGGACACCCCATAATTAGGAGAGGCTGACCTCTGTTTGAAGTCTGCATACAGGATTCTGCTGGGGAAGCCCTTCCTGCAGATACGGATGCCCTCCAGCACACCGTTACACCTCAGCTGGTGCAGGACCAGCTCGTGCTCCATGGCCCCTACAAATAAATGCTCACGTCATTGCAGAGTTTTGTTAAAGGGAGGTATGGCACTCATGCTTTTTTCTTCATCTCTGTAACATCTTACCAGGGGTCTTCGTTTCATTGGGGATGATGCACCGCACAAAGTGAGGATGGGTACTCCTGAGGTTGGTCATCAGTTTGTTCAGATTCTCCTGTAAAATCAGGAAACCCTGTTATCTGAGTTTTAGACATGCTTATGAACGTTTGGCAATGTCTATAAAATCAGTGTCCATGACTGAATTGAATGACTCTTGTGGACCATTTTCACTTAAGGTAGCACCTTGGTAAGCTTCTCCTGAGAGGCAGTTTCCTCCTTACTACCACTTGTTCCACTCAAATTGGCAGGAGTTACACATATAAAGCAGTCTTGAGAGCTTAATCTTTTCAGTATCCAAGCACTATCGTCCTCTCAGCCCTGGCCCCTGGCCACCCACAAACCTTCACAAAGCCATTGGCTGCCCATCCTGGACGGTCACCCTTTCTTCTGCTAAACTCTATGGTTCTCCGTAAGGAAACATGCCTGCACTGCATTTGGACAATTCTCATAAATATAGCTTCCCCTTTTCAACTCTGTCAGCTTTTGGAGCATAAAGATTATCTGTAAGGAGAACCTACCAGTTACAATTGAGAATTGACTAGATTAAGAGCAAGGATACCATATTAGTTTCCTTAAAGACTAGCTGTCAGATTTTCATTAGAGCTACTGAGGACTTAGTCTTAAGAGTACATAAGAGTATGTACCATTGCTTATTTCCACAACTCAATTAGATTATGAATAGCAGAGCATTACCTTTTATAATATATAAAATATTTTTTAGTATTTGGCTTAGCATAAAAGATGACCTAATAATTTCCAAGTAATTTAAAGTTCTTCTCTCCAGAACTCATTAACAGAAGTCATTAGCTAAGGTCAGTCCTTTCCTAAATGACTTGTGCAGTTAAAAACAAATTCACAAAATAACAAGAGAGTGTCAAAAACAGTTTCCTCCTTACCCTGAAAAGGGCAGACACCGTCTGGAAAGAAGAGCCCTTCTTCTTACCACCTTTCTTAGTTCCACCACTAGCCTCTGGAGAAAAAAAATCAGAAAAGATGTCATTCAAATATAATTTTAAATTGACAGTTGCCCATTTGTTAATTTCTGTGTTCAGATGGATTTCTTTTAACGCAGTTGGCCTCTCTGTTTGAGCCTGAATGAATCTTATATGTCAATTAAGTTCATATCCATTTTTTAGTGATACTCAATAAGCAGCAGATATGGAGGAAGAAGCAGGAGAGAATGATAGAAGCCAAGCCTTTTCATTGCTTAAGATGTTGAAAGTTCCTTTCTGGCTCTTGGCAGCAGGGCCTTCATCAGGGCTGGAGTGAATGTCACGGTGCAGCCTGCTTCCTCAGAACTTGGAGGCACAATGGATTTGGCCATAACACATCAGCCTGGGCTGGGATATCACTAGCTTCAATCTAACACTATGTTTTGTAGTATCAGGAGAAAACATTGGGATTTTTTTGAGCTTTACCTGATTCAGCAGTTGGAGTCCCAGAGAAAAGGAAAGCTAGAGTTTTCATCGAAGACTTCTGGTACAGCCCAACCACGGTATCATTCAAGGGGTCCTTGTTCTTCTCCAGCCAGCCAGTAATGTTGTAGTCCACGACGCCAGCATAGTGGATCAGGGAGAAGTGGGCCTCGGCTTTGCCCTTGACCACCTTGGGCTTCTGGAAGTTGGCAGACTTGCCCAGGTGCTGGTCATACAGTTTGTTCTTGAAGGAGGTGTCTGTGGCCTTGGGGAACATGCACTCCTCTTCCAGGATGGAGAAGATGCCCATAGGCTGGAAGCAGCCCGTGACACAATGTTACAAGTCTATGTAAGCATTTTTGTCTGTCTATAGGCTTAAACAAGATGTGTGAATAATTTAGTCATCACAAAACATAGTTTCTAAAACTTGAAACAGACCTTCTCAATGAGCTCAATGCAGGCAGCCAGGTCCATCCCGAAGTCAATAAACGTCCACTCGATGCCTTCTCTTTTGTACTCTTCCTGCTCCAGCACAAACATGTGGTGGTTGAAAAACTGTTGCAGTTTCTCATTGGTGAAGTTGATGCACAGCTGCTCCAGGCTGTTGAACTAAATAAACAGATGGGTTTACTTTTCTCTCAACATATTGGACATTTTAAAATATAGGACTTTTTAATTTAAAAATGTATATTGAATAGCCTTTAGAGTATAGATATCAAAATCCTTGGGGACCTATGAAATCTATTGTTTCTCTGCTGTCATTTTATCTAAAATCTTAAATCATTAGTAATTATTTTTTCTTGTACTAGCTTAAATTGACTCAAGTGTTTTTCTGAGTTCCTGCTTAATCATTCTGTACTTATTTCCTTTATCTTTTGCATTTTCTATTGACTCACTTAGCAACTAATTTGCAACCTATTAGAAGCTGACTAGAAGTTTCTCTCTGTTGTGTGGAAGCAATCATAGTCAGCATTATGAGGGAGCAATAATCACCACCTTTATTTTTTAATGATATGAAAAAAAATCAAGTATCTAATATTGTGTACCATATGTTAACACACACTCATATTTTTTTGGAAAAAAAAAGCCAAAATGTTGACATTAAGTAGATATGTATAGTGGAATCCCTGGTAGCTCAGCTGGTAAAGAATCCGCCTACAGTGTGGGAGTCCTGGGTTCGATCTCTGGGTTGGAAAGATCCCCTGGAGAAGGGAAAGGCTAACCACTCCACTATTCTGGACTGGAGAATTCCAGGGACTATAGTCCATGAGGTCGCAAAGAGTCGGACACGACTGAGTGACTTTCACATATAGTGGAATCAGTGTGGAATTCTTTTCTTTGATTTTCAATGATTTCTGCCATGCCTAAGTTTTGTGTCTATATTTAGAAGAATATAAGCTTCTTTAAAATTATAAGGAAGAAAAACTGTATTTTATAATCAAACACGAGTTTTTATCCCATATCATATTGAGAATTGAGTTCCTTGCACTGAGTTTATTAATGCTGGCTCTAAATTACTGACCCTTTCTCAGCTCTTATCATCTGCTTATATGTTTCTGAGTGGTTTCTCTACCATATATTGAGAGCATATTATACATTGCACAGGTTTATTTTTATGTTTTTATATTAACTTCACTTTGCATTGTGGGATTTTTAGAACTCTCATTATACCAACCTAATTCCTGACTTCCTTTAGATCATGTAGTGAGTTAAAGCATCCTCATTAAGTGGGTTATTTCTCATAGTAGTGGAATTGCCACTACAATAAATAATTAGGAGTTGCCCAGTCACTCTGTTTTAAATTTTAGCATAAATTTTTGACACTGGTAATAAAAGGCTGTAATATTCACAAATTTCTTCTTACTGATATTCCATTGCTTTACTGTAAAAACCCCTTATGAACTGATTACCAACTCACATCAAAGATCTCGAAGCCAGCGATGTCCAAGACCCCGATGAAGTACTGTCTGGGCTGCTTGGTGTCCAGCTGCTGGTTGATGCGGGTGACCATCCACAGGAACATCTTCTCATAGACGGCTTTGGCCAGAGCACCCACTGCATTGGTTACCTTGAAAGAGAAAGGAGTATTTTTTGTGGTTGACAGAGGACTGTAAAATGCCTGCATCCCTGGTCGTGAATTTGAATTATGTGCCTACCTGCTCTACAGTCTGGCCTTTGGTGACATATTCATTGCCAACTTTGACCCTGGGGTAGCAGAGGGCTTTGAGTAGGTCAGCAGAGTTCAGACTCTGGAGGTAGGCTGCTTTGTCAGCCACTGAAAGGAAGAAAGGATAGAATGATGTTATTGCCCAAAGCAGTCCACTTCCTTAAAAAAACAAAAAAAAATAAGCTACAGGCATTTTGTGCAGTGTTTTCAGAATATCTTTTGAGTATTCTTACCTTCCCTCCCCCTACTAAGTTCAAGACCTTGATTATGGGTAGTGTTCCCTAAAGAATTTAGAAATTGTAGCAACATGTGTCTAATACTCATGCCACATATATCTTATCTAGGCATACTTTCAAATGCAATTCTTGAAAATGAATTTGTCTTCTCAGGAGAGCTCAAGGGTAACAAGTTAAGAATGTGATTTTCAAGCAGACATGAAGTCAGGTGGGTGATTCAGTCGATACCTTCAGTGCCATCCGGCTCTGCTTGCTCCTCACGCTGCTTTTGCTTGAATTTCAGGTTTCCATAATGCATCACAGCCCCCGTGAGCTTGTAGATGGAGACCTTCTCTTCATTAGTAAAGCCCAAAATATCAATAGCACTCTGCCAATACAACCAGTAGAATAACTGTTAAGTTAGGATCCACATGTTTACTATCAATACTTCACATATGGATTCCTGATTTGTTGGTCAAACTGAGGAAACTGCCAGTACTGATGCAGAGCAAGGAACTCCTTAGATTCGGCATCTAGGGAGCTGGTCAGTCAGGGGCCAGCACAGAGCATGGGAATCACAGGTGCATACCTTCTGAAGATGCCAAAAGTAAATTTACAATAGAGAACACGGATAGTTATTTAACTTCTTGTTTTGGGAGGTGGAATAGATTCTTGTAAGATAACATGAAGTGATCCAAATGATTGTTTCTAAATTCTTAGAATAAGTGGGAATATAGAATGAGAGAATAATGACTCTGCATTTAACTTATTTTCTGGATTCAAAGGAAAATTGTTTAACTTGAATCAAATTGCCAGTTTCAAAATGACTGATAGACAAGAAAAGGAAAAATAAGCAATCATAGCAGGGCACTGAAGTGGCGGGGGGAATCATCCAATAAAAGAGCACTTATTAACTGTTACGAGCTTCTCAAGTGGCTCAGCAATAGAGAATCCACCTGCCAATGCAGGACCCATAGATTTTATCGCTGGGTTGGGAAGATCCCCTGGAGGAGGAAATGGCAGCCTGCTCCAGTATTCTTGCCAGGATCATCCCCTGGAGAGAGGAACCTGGCAGGCTACAGTCTGTGGGGTTGCAAAAGTGTTGGAACGACTGAGCAACTGAGCACCCACACAGATTTTAAAAAATGATTTAGGGAAATTCACAAAGGATAGACCATTAAGACTATTAAGGGAAAGTGAGATGTTGTAGGAGCACATGCTAGTCTTTTCAGTTGACTCCAGGTCATGCCCATCTTTGAAGCTTCTTTTGCAATTTCTACTAGAAACTGAATGTTTATCTAGAGGGACCATCACTCCATCCAAAGTAATCATTCTAATTTTCTTGTGTTTTACTTACATCTGTGGCTATCAGTTCTTCCTGATCATCAATACTGGCCACACTGATCTCCCCTTGACTGATGAATGGGTAGTCATATGGATTGGTGGTAATCAGAAGCATCTCTAAGTAAATGGAAGAAAGCAAAAGTAAGCAGAAATATCCTCTTCATTAAAATGAGAGATTACAAAAAAAAATAAATAAATAAAAATAAAATAAAATGAGAGATTATGAGACAAATTCTAAGGCACTAGAACGAAAAAAGCCATGATATATTATTGCTCAGTAAAAAAGGTAGATGATGGAAGAGCATGTAACACTGATTCTAGTTATTGTATGTATGTATATATTTAAAGATATATGTACAGAAAATGACTAGAATTATATTCATCCAAGTGTTCATAGTGGTTATTTCATAGTGATAAGATTTGGAGGTGTTTTCAGTTTTCCTTTTGAATTTTTATGAAGAACACACATAAATTTTTACCAAACTTATAAAGCGATTTTCAAAATAAAGATAATGTATACAGTTAACAAAATTCCATCATGGAATACCAAGTTGACCAGGTATTGATAGGTGTAGGTGAGATAAATTTTGTAAAGAAATGATGACATTTCTTACCAATTAGTTCTGGTTTCCTGTTTGATGTGATCTGGTAAAAAATATGATAGCTCCTTTCAGCCTTAAGCTGGAAAGTAACTCTAGACTTCTCTAACAGATCTGAAAAGAAATTAAAAACAAACAAGAAAAATTCATATGAAATGCAAATTTTATTTCTGTTCAGTGTTGTAGGTCATAAGAAATAGAAATGATGGTAAAGATTATCCAGGCACTTACATGTTTCAATATCAGCAGAGGCCAGTTTTCCTGTAGTACCAAAGTGGATTCTAATGAATTTACCCTTGAAAGAAAAGTTAATATTACTGCTTTGTTCTTGAACCATATCAAATCTTTGAGAAACTCAAAATACTAACATTAGCACTAAGTGCTAATGTTTTAATAGTAAATCAATTCAGACACTATTTGTATCTGGTTAAAAAAAAAGGTGTATCTCCTATTTTGTAGATAAAATAATTTTAACTTAAAAATCTGTGAATAATTGTAGGTAATGAAAGATAAGAATTCAGATATAGGGTTACATTTCTTTTTAGACAAGACTTGGATCCATGTTATTACATGCTCAGAGGAAAAGGAAAGAACCCTGGTATAATGAGAATGAAAAAGACTCAGAGAATGTATTCACAGACATCCCATAAATCTTGACCAGTGAGTAGTGTCCGTGGTAGTGTCCAAGAGACTCACAAAGCGAGAGGAGTTGTCATTCCTCACGGTCTTGGCGTTGCCAAAGGCCTCCAGCAGGGGATTGGCACTGATGATCTGATCCTCCAGAGTCCCCTGCAGAGAAACACAAGAGCAGAAACACAAGGAAGTCCAGAGCTTCCTGAGCGCCCTGCCCATCATGATTCTCACATGCCCATCAGACCCACCTGCATTTTGCCAGGTTCCTCCTTCTTCTTCTCCCCAGTGACTGCAATTGTTGCAAAGTACTGGATGACACGCTTCGTGTTCACAGTCTTTCCTGCCCCGGATTCTCCGCTGTCAAACAAAAACCAAGTCAGTAGAGTTCCTAAAACCAGCAGTCCTGAAAACAAAGCATCACGTCTACTTACGTGATCAGGATTGACTGGTTCTCTCGGTCTATAAAAGAGAAATTATAGGCAGTCAATACCATTTTTTAATATATTTGTAAATGGTAAATTAATAAAATGGCATGAACCTAGTATTTTTCAGCAATCCTGATGACTTGGTGGTCCCCAGGCCCAGCACCTTTTCCAGCTCCCCTCTCTCCTGCTCCCTGAGGCTCCCCCCATCACATCAGCTTACAGACCACCGCTGAAACAGAATGCTGCAAGGAAGCAGCAGACTTTCTCTTTTTATTCTCCACACTAAATGCACACCAAGTGGACTGGGGTTTTCAGATGGATTTAGATGACAAGTTAGCAGCATGTTTATTGTAAGTACAAGAAGTAATGAAAAGAAAAAGGCATTAGAGATATTTTTAGCATGGGAGAAGGAGTCAATATAGTAAAGGTGGTAGCTTTGGAAGTAATCATGGCCTTAGTCGTATTTTCAGGGAAAACTAAAGGATCATTTTGATGTTCTGCTCTCTCTGAAGAGGAAATCTCTCAGTCCTTTTCCCAGGGTGCCATTGTGCCTTAGAATGGTCTAGCTGAGACAGCATTCCAGGAAGAAGATTCATAATATGACCGCTCTAATTCTAGATATACCTTATAATCTGGAGTATGGTTTGGTTGGTTCTGGGCAAAGGGCGATGGCATTTAGGGGACCACCTCGAAGAGTGTGTTGAGATGAGCAGAGTCTCCTTCTCCTATGGTTAGTCTCTCTCTCCTAGAGTCTCATCTCCTAAAAAGATGCACATGGAAAACATCCAACTCACCAGTCAACATGAACTGATAGGCGTTGTCAGAGATGGAGAAGATGTGGGGCGGGGCCTCCTGGCGCTTTTTGCCTCGGTAGGCCGTCACCACCTCGGGGTTGTACACCGGCAGCCACTTGTAGGGGTTGACGGTGACACAGAAGAGGCCCGAGTAGGTCTATGCAAGCAAATAAGAAGGAATAACTAACCAAACACCTTTCCTGTTATTTGCACAGCTCAGTTATTAAATGAATTTTAACATCAGAAGAACTCTCTTAAGTAAGTGATCTACATATCTTCAAGGTATCAGCATCGAAACTAGTTGAAAGGTTCAACAAGATAGCGAAATCTTGAGGGTGAGGAATACAGTTTAGATTCTTATTCCACTTGGGATTTGTCACAGTGATTTTCACATAGTAGGAGCTCCAAAATTGTGGGTTTGTTTTTTTAATAATGTTTAATACATTTTTACTGTAGTTTAGAAAATAGGAGTATATTTCTTTTAAGATAGTTCAAATTCATGAAAACATAAGTTTGGTACCTAAGTACTCAACAGTATGAAATAGGTGAACTATGGGAAATCTTCTGAAAATAGTATGATCCAGACATTTAAAAAGGCAAACATGAAGGTAAGCAGCAATACTGGGGAAATATTTGTAAACTACTATTGAGTTGTGAAGAAACAGAACATAGAATGATGGGAATATATTACAATTACAATAGCTGGATTTCCAATATTTTTGATGTCTGGTCTAGGATAACTGCCAACCAAACAGAATGGATTCTGACGCTAACCACAGGTACACTTGTGTAGGTGTTGTCCAGCTGAATAGCAGCAGTGACTACACTGTTCAGAAATGATGAGAATTCCCTGATGGTCCCTTGGTTAGGTCTTTGAACTCCCAGTGCAGGGGGCACGAGTTCAATCCCTGGTCGGGGAACTAAGGTCCTGTAAGCTGTGTGGTGGGGCCAAAGCAGCAACCACAAAACTGTACAGAAATGTCAACCTAACATAGTAAATTCAACCAGAAAGTATACTGAGTTTGTGTTATGTGAAAAGTCTCTGCAAGGCCCTAAGAATGAAATATAAATGTTATTTTTCTTTGAACAAATGATACTGTTCCTTGAGGAATTCCCAGTCTATGTAGGAGATGGACATGTAAATGATTCATGCTGAAAAAACATTGTCAGCATTATTGCAGGGCAGAAACAACAGGACACAGTGTTGAACTCTGCCTAGGGAAGTTGGCAAGATTTCATCAAGGAAGTGTTCCATACAAAAGGAACCAGAACACAGAGATACAAATTGCTGTTATTTTGGAGGACTGAAAATTGGTCTTTAAAAACATTACTTTTAAGTGTTGAAACATGTGTTTATATTTTTCCTCTGGATGATTCTGCAGCAGGAATGGGGATGAGGGGAGATGCAGGCATGTGGTTGAGATGTAAACAGTAGCTGCTACCATGTTTGTTCAGGGGATCTGTGGCAAACCCAGTCCATGTGGACGGTGGCTTTGCCTGGCTTTGGATGGGAAGACAAAGGATTATGTGCCATCTGTTGGGTTGGGCCTTACAGTAGCGATCGTGAACCTCTTAATTAGTTACACTGCTAGTAAAAGTGCAGTGAATCACTATCTGTGACCCATTTGTAGTACAGTGAGCTGACAGAGTCCAGTGATCAAAACCACTTTGGGATTTGGGGAGCACTCACGTAGATCATCCAGGCTGCATAACGCTCTTTGAGGTTGTACAGCACAGCGGGCTCGTGAAGGTGGGTCATCATGGCCATGTCCTCGATCTTGTCGAATTTGGGAGGATTCATGGGGAAGACTTGATCCTCTTTTACTGTCAGAGTCTGGTAAACAGGAAGGATAACTGTTTATGTCAACCAAGTGGCCAAACAAAATAATCAGTAGCATGTGGTCATCCCCTGGGACTACTCACTGCTCCTCCTTCGGTCTTCACTGTCACTTTCCCACCTTCTCTGCTCTGGATAGTCCCTTTGACAAAAGATTCCTTGGGCTCGGCCACAAAGACAGATGTCTTGGCATCAAAAGGCTTATTCTGGGCTTCAATGCGCTCCTTTTCAGACTTTCGGAGGTAAGGAGCAGCCTCCCCAAAGACGGCCATTTCCTGGTCTGAACTCATGGCTGCTGAACTCAGAGGTCCTAAAGGTAATGAAGCATTTCTTACTAGAGATTCTGAATTGTCATCTATACCCATAAATCTCTACCTTGATGATATTTCATGGGCCCAGTTGGAAATTTCACCAGGCAGATGCACTGTACTCCATGCTGTCGTTATTGAAGCAAACATAATCACAAGAAATCACAAAGACTCAAAGGCGTCCGGGGTCACTCTGTACCCAGCAGTGGACTCGGGGCTACCTTCTTTCATCCTTCAAAACTGATGTTCTAATAAGAGAGCTGAGGGGTAGCCTCACAAGCTGCTAAAGAGCTTGTGACCTTGGGTTGCACTTGATCCTCTGTGCCTCAGCATCTCCATCTTTAGGGATCACAATATTGCCTTTTGTAATCCACAGCCCATGAGACAGAGTCAAGACAGTTTGAGAAAAAAGTTAAAATTTGAGTAAGAAAGCATTTTGAACAAGTTCAGGCTATGACAGAGATAGAAAATGTACTTCATTATAATGTAAGAGAATTCCATTTCTTGCCATATAATATGAGACTTTATTTCCTCCTTTAGGTGTTCAGCCGGAAGTGCTCATGTTCAGTGGATTTGGCACGAGGTCAGATTATAATTTTATATGTTTTTTTTTTTTTTTAGTTAGGTGCTTAGTAGAATTTCTCTGGCATAATTTCTTTGCATATTAAATCCAGTTAATCAGCTTAACCCAGTTAAACTAATTGAGGATAAAAGCCACAGCAAATATTATCCTCATTCTTCCACACTGAAGACTCCCTTTCCTGTGCCACATTTCCTTCTGAAGGACACAGACTCAGGCTGCTTCATTCAGTGTTGTCTGCAGATCACCGGTGGCATCAGTAGAATGAAAGGCTTGGCAGATGATGTTACTTCAGTCATTACATGATCGAGTTACTTGAAACTCACTTTAATCACCTACCCACCAGTCTCTCTCTTTAGAAATGCAGTGTGTAGTAGTGGGCAGACTAATACCTTCATTATTTATGTAACAAAAATTTCAGTGTTCTGGTTTCATATAACACTTAGCGTTGGGTAAGGTAACTTTTTTAAAGTCTTCACAGAAGTAAAAGCAGCCCGCTTTCCTAGGTTCTTCTTTTCTTACTTGTTGGATATCATGTTTGCTAAATGAATTCTAAAAGCAGGACACATTTTTACAAATTTGAGATTTTTAACCAGGGAATCTTAGTGCAGATTTTTCCCCCTACAGAAACAATATCCTTTTGACAACCTTTTCCTTGCTAAAATGTCATCCCATCAGTGCCAGAGTCCTAAGACTATGTGCGTTGTTCTAAAAGGCAAGTCCTCCATCCCCTTCTCCCTCTCCTGCATCTTTCCTGAAATACAGTTGTTAGGTATTTACTGAGACAAGCACTTTCTCAAAGGTTGCTAAGTGACACACATCCATCCTAGAGGCTCTTGCCTTCTCCAGTCCAAACCTTACCTTGTTAGCAAGTGAGAAGATGCAGCCTGGAAGTGAGACGGTTCTATAAAAGAAGGAAAAGCACTTGATTAATTAACCAAAAAGAAAGCAAACCAAAAACCCCATTCGCTACATCACTGGCTATTGGACACAGAGGGCAGCTAAAGCCATGGATGTAAAATGTGCAGAAGGAGCAGTACCCCAGACAGCAGCTGCTGCCGACACGGGGTGGTGCGGCTAGCGTCCCTCTTGAGAGTCTGGTCCTTGTTCCCACTTACCTTGGAGCTTTTTAAAGCAGGACGAGTCAGCCTCATTCCAAGGGCTCTTTTATATGGATAGCTATGGAAACAATGCAGCTGCCTCTTCTTTCTTAAGTCAAAAGGAATTGTTTGGCAAAAAAGTCTTGGCAATCTTGTGTCCCCGCATAATTCTCATTCATGTTAAGAATGGTTGGATATAATTAGAAATATTTTTCTTATTGAGTATGTGGATAAATCTCTTATGGATAATTTGAGAAGATGATCTGAAAGGAAGGTTCAGGCTGGTGGATAAAGGCAGTGGCCAGGCAGCCAGAATACCTGGCTTCTCTCTTAAATTCCTCCTGGCCTTGCTGGGCATGCCTTTCGGGCTTGTTGCATCACTTTTCATATTTGACAGATTAAATGGTAGAAATAAAATACAAATAGTTATTTTAATTTTGTGAGGGTTAATTTTCACCTGTTGATCCTTTCCTTCCAGCCCTGCAAAATTATGCTCCATGCCCTCCATGATTTAAAAAGAAAACCCTCTTTTCTAGTCTTCTTGTCATTTGGGGTGCACCCTCACTCTCTCACCGTCTTGTTTTCGCCCAACCTGGTCCTTACATAGCACACTGTCTCCTGCCCACCTACTCGCTTGACTTGCCTGCAAAAAAAAGAAAAGCTGAATATTTCAAAGGACTTTTCGGGCATACACCCCAGTGTTTTTCATGTCAGCACACTGGGGAAAAAATCATGTTTGGGAATTTGCTAGAAAAACGTGAGTGTGATTCAGTTATGTATTAATATATACAGGCCATGGTGAGAATATGTCTTTATACTTCTTTATGTGATAAAAATAGAATAAATATACACAGCATTAAAGAATATATTAAATACTGAATGTGTCTAAAACTTCCAAATAATTTTGAAAAATCGTATAAGGAGAAATTTCAGCTTGATGCCATGAATCAAACTTGTTTATAGCTGAGTTTGTACTTGAAGCCGTGACATGTTTCCTCATCAAAAATAGTAAATGAGAGCGTGGAGCATGTGCATGGCTGATAATTACCATTGTAGAGTAACTTTGCCCATGAAGGCTATGCTAACATAAACCTCTGTGTGTGTGTGTGTGTGTGTGTGTGTACACACACGTATATGTGTATATTTTTTTAACACCTGTTGAAATTGTAAAAATTTATAGTTCTTTTTCCTTAATTGACAAATATAATGCTGAAATTTGCAGGATAATGAGAATAAATTTTGAATCCACTTGAACTCTTTTTTATGTCAAGTATTTCAAAAGGTGATGAAGCCCTCATCTTCACGTGATAGAGGACTCATCCTGTAGCAAGATGGTCATCACTGAAACGGCACCTTGGCCACAAATACAGAGAAGTGCCCGAGAGAGTCAAAGTCCAGAATTTGGAGCTACCAGTTGGAGCTGTCTCCACTAGAACAATCCCTTGGCCTTCCAGCACCCCTGCGTTGGCTGGCAGCTCTCTGGCTGCATGCCCTGTTCCAGGAATCCTGGAACAGTAGCCCTCCCAGAAACTCCAGGGGTCTCCTGCCTACAGCTGGCAGCATCACACTCTCAGCTGGCTCTTAAGTACATGCCCTTCTTGGTTCCACTCAGCACATGGTAAATGCCATCACTGTGCTTGCCTGCTTTGAGGGTTGTAGGGTATAGTATCCATTCAACTTTAAGTCAGCCCAGACTGACCTCTGAGGAACCCCTGGCTAATGTCTCACAGCCAGAGACCACCTCCCAAGACTCTGGCCTCTCTGCTCATCAGCCACCCTGTGACTGCTGGAATCATTATTTCATGGCACATCGGTAGCCTTTTTGATGCTGAGACTCACTGGTTGACAGCTCTGCTTTAAGCGGAACTGTGTTTCTATTTCCCCATACTAAGCAACCAACTTTTATTGCCCAAACCAATATTTTGACATGTCTTGTTCAGTTCTTGCTGCCCATAGGCATTTTTCCCCATGTTTTATTAAATATTTCCTGTCTTATGTTCTTTGCAAAGCATCCTTCACTTTTAAGTCTGGTTATATATTCTGCTTTCTCGGTTTGTAAAC
The DNA here is from genome assembly GCF_963930625.1 of Muntiacus reevesi. Taxonomy (NCBI): domain Eukaryota; kingdom Metazoa; phylum Chordata; class Mammalia; order Artiodactyla; family Cervidae; genus Muntiacus; species Muntiacus reevesi. Next base: position 32,552,174 of record NC_089266.1, on the reverse strand, counting down.
TCCTTTGGCGAAGATTGTATTTACTGACAGAAGTGTCTAACATATATATATTTTAGTGTAAAAAAGAAAGTGCAAAGCCTCATTTCCAGTGGATGAGAAATACTTCTAATTGTCCCCTGTGGAACTGTGTGGCTCATGATTTGTCTCTGGTAGATGTTCTCTGAGAACTAGGGCTTAAGGAATATGTCTACTATGATAATCAGTTTTTCCAGTCTACAAACAAGTCAAAACATATATTCTCTTCTGGAATTTTTCTTGATTTCAACATTTTGGCCACTGATCTAACAAGTCAGGTGCTTTTGACTTTCCATTGCTTACCCCTTGAGATATGTGTCACATTTGGATCTAGTGACAACTCAGGAATAGGGGGATTCAAGAGTGAATACTGGCCTGTGCACTTAAAGGGAATGTCAGGCACTGATTGTCTTCAGAAGTCACACTCTAACTGGGAAACCAAAAAAAAAAAAAAAAAAAAAAAAAGCTTAATGAAGTGGCTTGGATCACCTTCTGAATGATGCGATGGCAGGTTTAAAAATACAGCATACAAGTTATTTGCAGGGAAGGAGCCATATTTTAGCCATCTATTTGATTTTCATCAACACCTAGAATAGTGCAAATGTATAGAAAGTGCCCCCCAATTCCAGCTTACAAATTCCTGATATTCTAGATTTCTTTAATCATTCTTGTTCCCAATAGCAAATTGGAATCTGGATTTGCCTTGAATACACACAAGCTGGGTATTCCTGGATAGTTACTAAGCCTCCCCAGTAGACTCTGTTTCTGATCTATAGAATGGATAAGGAAGTGATATGTCATAAAGATGTCTGAAGAATAAATAATACAAAACCTAAAACCATAGAATAGTGTCTGAAAACATTATTAATTCAAAGGATATTAACAATTGTGAGTTCTCTGGCCCAACAATAATCTGTTGTTATTTCTTATTGTAAACTCTCTGTTGCAGTGAAGTAGTTTTCTTTCCTGATTCATGTCTGAGACAAGACATGCTCGTCTCATTGATTATTTCCAGTAAACATTTTCAGAACATTCTTCTATAAGGCTCTTAGGTAAGCTCCCCACTGCCACTGTAGAATATCTGCCTCTCTTTTGTTATCACTCATATGTCTCATGTATATCGAAATCCAGCCTAGGACTTACCCAGACATTTCTTTCAGTTATCCTACCTGATAGAGGAAGGGTAGTTTGGCCTGCAAAGAGACAAACTGGTGTAAGAGACAAACTGTTACATTACGATAGTTGTGAAGAAATGGAAATCCAATCTAGAGAACTGGTGGTAGAAATGAAAAGAAAGGATGTTGAAGAAACTGGTTCACTGGTACTTTCTCAGGACAATGGAGATTGACATTTGATAGCAAGGTCGAAGGGAGACTGAGGTTTCAGGCTATACCTTTCATACTTTTTGACTTTTGTGCTGGGTGTGTGTTTAACTGCTTTAAAAGAAAAAAATTGATTATTGGTTAAAAGAGGGTCCCTCTAAAAAACATAGCAAGGGAATGAGTGTAATTGAAAGATGTTTGGCCACAGAATTAAAGAGATGAGAGACTGAAGAGTCAAGATCCTAGAAAGTTCTAAGTGGCCACTTCTCTTTTCCACAGACGAGACTCGTTGAACCACATGTTGAAAACTATCGGTGTCGATGTTGTTTTCTCGGAATGTGCAGACTTGCTTGTTCAGACTGATCCCTTTGCACTAGCAACCCACATGTATGAAGTCCCATTGTAAAAATCTGCACTTTCAAATATGTAGTTGCAGAATTCCCTGAGAATTTGCTTTATAAAGAAAAAAGAAAATGGTTAGCAAGAGCCCAGTGGGAGTGCTCATAATTGAAAGTTGTTCAGAGAGATGGTGAGAATCATTCAAAAGCCATTTATAATTTGGTTTGGTCGTGTATTACGTGGTTCTTTTTCGTAGCTGCAGATTGGGCTTTGAAATAAAGCCTTCGTTAGTCCTACTTGAAAATAGGTGTGGGAGAGGGAAAGTTTGTATCTGTGAGCACTGGTGGGTAGAGTGATTCAGGAAGTTGCTGGAACTGTGCTGCGCTGAAATGCAGGAATCCAAAGGCTTGTTGTACATGAAGCAGCCTGTTGAGTGCTTAGGAGAGAGGAAGATGGGCCATGTCTGGTGCCAACACCCAACAGTCCCACCAGCACAGAGCATGGAATCTGTGTGCGGATAAGGGAGCTTCGTGAGCATCCTTGGAGAAATTTGGGAGAAGAATAACTAACTCCCTTAGGACCAAACCAATGTTTGTTTTCCTAATTACAAAAGTAATATAGGTATGTGGATATTCTGGAATTGGGAAAAAGAATAGCAAAAGAATGAAAGTCAAGATTATTTATTTCTCAACGTTGGATGCAGAGAAAAATGCATTCACTTCTGTACATCTCAACATTCACTTACCAACTTGCATCAGGTTAATTTGATTATGCAGTTAAGAGGTATAATAAGTATGTTTTGGTCTATATTATTCTCCTGCTTATCAAATAGTAGACATCAATTCATGTTAGTTGAATGATTAAAAACAACATCATTTTGATAATGCCAACTATATACTAGTATTTTACAGCCTGTAAATATCTTGTGGGCATTATCTTACTTTCGTATTCTGAAGCTCTGGGGTGTGGATGGAGCAAATACACTCTACCCATTTTATATTTGAATTAACCATGATTCAGAGGGAGTGTCAAATGGTTGCCTGTGCAGAAAGGAGCTCAACTAAGGAGTCTCTGCTCCACTATCTTCTGCTTATAATGCCTAACATGTGTAACTCCAATTGCTGTTCATTTCAGAATTGCTCTAACTCCTTTACGTAGACTGTTGAGATGTACATTAGTCAACAGCTAGCCTTCATCAGTCATCATACAATCCTTCTGGGGAGGTAAGATGATTATGCCAATATAAATTTACCACTAGTTATTCTGGAATGCAGACAGTTTGAAGTGTGCACCCCAAGAGGAGATGCAGTGAAATAATTCTCACCCCCAACCCTTTGCTACCATATGCTCTCAGTCACCTCCAAGTTAGTGACTGCCTGTAACTGAACACACTCGTCTCACATGCAGAGATGGGATCTAGTGGAGAGAGGAGGGAAGGCTTCATAGAAGTGACATCTGAGCTGGTCCAGGAAGGAGTGGGTAGGATTTGACAGGTGGAGTTCCAGGAAGAAAGAAATTCTGTAGGCAAGAATGGAAACAGAAAGATCAAAGCAGGAAAGAGGGGAAGCTTAGAGTCTGCCTGAGGATGAGGGAGCTGTCTTGGCTGATGTGAGTCAAACAGATGTGTAAGGGAGACGTCTGGGGAGGCAAACTGAGGCCAGTTGTGTCAGAGGCTGTTTCTGTGACTAACCTATTGAGAACAAAATGTCTTTCCTCCAAAGTGCAACTGAGGCTGACCATAGCACCTCCTGCAGGGGTTCTGCCTTTATCCCCAGACCACTGACCAACCCCCAACCCAATTTCCTTAGTTTTCATCCGGTTCTGCACTGGGTTTGTTTTCCCATCCCCCTTATCCTCACTCACCATGATAGCCTTTCACTTTTGGGGCCCTATTCTGCCCTTGATCTGCCTTTGAGCTCTTCCTCCCTGGACTGCCCTTTCTCACAGTCAGGACATCTGACTTTCACCCTCTCCCTTGACCATGGCCCTTCCTCACACTGATGTCTCTTGAAGCTTGAAACAGTTGTGACTTCTGCTCTGCTCCTATGCTGCCCTCCCAAACCCACTCACAGCCTGTGACCACAAGGGGACTTGAAGGCTAGACAGAAGAGTTTGACATGAATAAAATAGATATTTAGCCTCCTAAATATGGGATATTAACCAAAACAACAGTCCATGAATCCAGAATGCAATACTGTTGAGCTCTAAAATCTTCTCACACATGGTTTAAAATACCCAATGTTTCTCTGAGAAAATTTTATTTGACTGTGATGGGATTTTTTTTAAGTCAATTTCTAAGAATGGAAAAAATATTCAATTAAGTCTTTCTTTGCCTTTGTACCAGTTGCAATGAAAAAAGCTCAATCAAAATAATTTTTGTTCTCTCCTACCAAGATCATTCCCCTCAGAAAAAAATCCCCCCCAAAAAGTGAATTTAGAAAAGAGTGTGAGTTTGGGATGAGAATGGAATTCTCATGGTCAAAAGAAGAAAGATTTTTACTCTTTCTGTGAACTTGATATTTCAAGGAGAACTGGCTTCCTCAAAACTGCTCCTTTTTCTTTGCTTTTGGCTTGTTCAAGTTGAGCAACTGGTCCAGTGGACAGGTGTTGATGAAAACAAGGGTGAGCTCCAAGTCTGAGGAGTATTTTTAGGTCTTGAGGAGGCAGGTTTCTTTATTTGAAGGAAAGGATGATAATGTCATCCAAAGTACTGGTCCTGTGTAGAAGCTGGCTCTTGGCAGGACTCAGGGAGAACACTTCAGGAGAAATGTAGCCAGGGGCCAGGCATCCAGAGACCGAACGTGGTAGAGACCCAGTTGTTCTAATGGCCTGTCCAAAAAACCTGACAGCAGACTTTTGAGTGAATTTTCTCATTCTTTGTCTCTCTTACACACTGTGAGTGAACACAGGCATTGGCTGTGTTTTGATTGTCCCATGGGAGGCTCGAGCCTCATGTTCTGTATTCTTTCCCCCTTGAGCAATAAGAATAACCATTGAAACCCCCAAGTCATGTCATATTGTCATGGCATGCTAGCTGACCAATCTTGAACAGTCCTCAAAGAAAAAGTTCTGTGAAGAAACAGTGGATTGAAGATGGAGGCCTGTGTGTGTACACACTTGGGTGCAGTGTGAGTTTAGTGTCCCAACCTCAGACTCATCACAGGGTAGCTGGCTCTTTAGATAGGACTCTCCCATGAGGTCTTATAGAGCAAAGGATTCTAAGTTAGCATTCAGGGAAATGAATAATTTAGGTGAAATAAGGAAATAGGAGTCCGAGAAACTATCTTCAACTGAAACTTTTGATGTTTGTTCAGCTCCTCAGGTCCCATGGGCAAAGGCTTATGAACAAAAATTCTTTATCTGTAGATTGCCTTAAATGGTCTCTTGTATTTTGGGGAAGCTTTTCCAAAGATATCAGCTTTACTCAAAATATATCCTTAGGACTGTTAGTCCAGCATGACTGATGATTTAGTGGTCACATAAACTTGGGACACACTGCCCTCCACATTCTTCTCCTGAAGAGTGACTGTGCACACTGGCATGATAAAGCGTCTGAGCATAAATCTGATTTCATTGCTCTAAAGTTTTCACTTATCTACTTAGCATGGGACATTTATTTTCTTTCCCACTTTGTACTTGCACCATATTGCTAAATGCAGAAAGTATTACGACACAACGTGTGTGGTGTTCAGTCACTAAGTTGTATCTGAGTCTTTGAGACCCCATGGACTGTAGCCCACCAGGCTCCTCTGTCCTTGGGATTTCTCAGCCAGGAACACTGGAGTGGGTTGCCATTTCCTCCTCCAGGGGATCTTCCCGACCCCGGGATCGAACCCACATCTCATATGTCTGCTACATTGGCAGGCGGATTCTTTACCACTAGCACAACCTATCGCTGTTCCTGAACTTGATTTTTCTGTGTATGTGTCATTAATTATATCAGAGATAATCAAAGACGGCTCTGTGTGGATGGGCTGCTCTATGTGCTGTGTATGTGTTTTCATAAGCTCTCCATAGAATTCGTGTCTATGCCAAAATCTGAGAAGTCCCATTGCAACTATTCAGTCAGAACTGAGACCAACAACTACATCTTAAGGACAAACAGTCCACCAACCTTGTGGACTCTGTCCTTGGTTTTTAAGCCCCCACCCAACTCTCCACCAGTCCAGAAGTAGTTGACTTCTATCCCCGACTCTGCACCCTGCCCCCCCCCATCTCCTGTTCTTCCTCTGCTCTCACGGCCGCCCAGCCTTGCTAATGCCGTCTTCACCGGGTTTTGTGCCATAGGCCCCATCCCAGAGTAATTGTTAAATGCATACAGTGAAACATGTAAGATTTCAAGAGAAACTTACACTAAAGTTGTACTGAAATACAGTTATCAAAATATTTTAAAAGGTACATTGAAAAAAAAATAAAAGCCATACTTGCATTTCCTATAAGATCTAAAGGCAGACCTGTGACTGTTATAATTTCACAGAGGTCATGTCTATAAACAATATTTGAAATATCTATAGTTAACTGAAATATGATATGAAAATACCTGTAGTTTCTTTTGGTGACAAAGTCACAGGTGCTGCTACTAGTCCTGGGGTTTGTCACCAAATGGACTCAGTTAATTTTTCATTACTGTGGACTGTGTTAGTCACTCGGTCGTGTCCGACTCTTTGTGACCCCACAGACTATAGCCTGCCAGGCTTCTCTGTCCATGGAATTCTCCAGGCAAAAATACTGGAGTGGATTGCCATTCCCTTCTCCAGAGGAACTTCCCAACCCAGCAATCGAACCCTGGTCTCCTGCCTCTCAGGCAGATTCTTTACCGTTTGAGCTACAGAGAAGTCTCTAATTTTTCATTAAAAATTTGCCAATTCCTGCCTGCCTATCCATATATCACTTAGTTTTCAAGACCCAGCAGCCTTTTTAACCCTCTCTAACCTCCACAGAGGATACACATTTCTGGATGTTTTGTGTAAATGTAACAATACACCCAGAAAGGCACTTCATTTGTTCATAAAATTCAGCTGTGTTTTATCTCTCCTATCTCACTGTGGGTTTCTTGGAAGCAGAGATTGGACTTGTGTTTCTTTTGAAATTCCATTATCAGTGGCAAACAGCATGGTGATGGGCAGATGGTACTCCAGTGGTTCTTAACCTTGGACACCCATCAGAATCACTGCAGATGCTTGCATCCTGTGCCCTAGGCCAGTGGTTGTCAAAGTGTTGTCCCCGGACTAGCAGCATTGGCATCACCTAAATCTAAATTTGTTAGAATGCAAATTGTTGAACCCTACCCTGGAATAACTGAATCAGAAACTCTGGAGGTGGAGAGGAGAGCAATCTGGTTTTGATAGGCACTGAAGTTGATGACTGTCCTAGGGATTCTTATTCAGAAAGTATGGGGTGGAATTCAGGGAACTGTATGAAAAAGCACCATTATTCAATAAACCCCATAAACTGGAGGGTATGGTTCAGCTTTGCTCACCATTCTTTCTCGATTGCCTGACATATGGTCAGGGCTCAGAATTATTTGTCAAAAAAAGGAAAAAGAACCAAAATGTGATGTTTCTGAAGCTCTCTAATTAAGTAATAAACAGCTGTATGTCTCAGTGTCTGATGACTTTTATAGGAATTAGGTGAAACAAGCCTTTTGGAAGATGAATATGTCCTTCAAAGCTGCCATTTATTGCAGGGCATCAGTTATTTAATAAAGGATGCATTGTGGCTCATCTAATAGTCACAGCTACTGAGTTAGGTTGTGGGAGAATTTTGAGAAACAAGACTGGAAACCTAAAAGTTTTAACCAAGTTAAATTTTGCATTATTTTCTTCTATCAGGAGAGCTTGCCCTGCTGAACTTACTACCAAACTGAACTGGGTCCAAAGCCTGACATGCAACAAAGTGAATCTACGGACCCCAGCTTGTGGAGAAGGTAAATACAGCATTTATTTGTAGAGCACTAAGCAAGGAGAATGGGAGCTCATGCTCAAAGATCTGAACTCCCCGATGGCTTTCAGGAAAGGGTTGTTGAAGAGAGTGTGAGGGAAAGGGTCACAGATGTGTGATCAGCTGGCACACAGTTCTCTGATGGTTGATGACAAGGTAAGAGGGTGCTGTTTTAGGAATCTCAATCAACCTTCTGTTTCCAACCCTTCTGAGGTTTCTGTGCCAGTGGCCAGCAATTTTCATCTGGTAGGAGTTTGGTTTCTGTAAAAACAACCCAAGGATATGGCTAGGGATATTATCTGTAGCCCTTGACACACCAGGAATCCTTGACTTTGTTTTATAGCTAAATTATTATTATTCTCTTTTACTTGACTGCTTTCCTTTGTGTTTTCATTTTCTCACTTCTCTGATTAAATTTGCTCTTTGGAACTCAGAAGACCTGGGAGGCTAAAACTTTTCTATTGATACAAACAAGAGGCAGGGGACACAGGGTGGGGGTTTTCCCCATGAAGGCTCCTGCTCAGTTTCTAATTCTTTGGGGTTTTCTGACCTTCCTGACTATAGTGAGTATGATGTGAGCTCTTGTACCCTACAGAATGAAGGACAATCCTTCTGCATTCCACCTCCAGATATAGGTAGAATAAACTACAGCTAAAGGGGTGTAATTTCCAGAAAACTGTAATTTACATTCGAACAAAAGGTTGTCAGAGCATATACTTTGCTCTTTAAATAGTCTGTCACTGACGTATTGATTCTGCTATGAACAAATCATTGTTTAAGACCTTCAGGGAAATCTGAGAAATATTCCTTCCCTCCAAGAGCTCACAACCCAGGAGGGAAGGTGAAGCAGGAATACAGCTCGAATCCCTCCTCATCCTCTTTAGTGCTCCCCAGGGGCTTAGCCAGTTGATTTCTTTACTTTTCATTTGATTGTGGCAGAGCATTCTTTTCACAGTTGAGCACTATCGTGGTTTTCTATCTCTTGCTTTTCTTTTTCTTGTAAAAATCGTTGTTGCTGCTTATTTAGTCACTCAGTCGAGTCTGACCCTTCGTGATCCAATGGACTGCTGCATGCCAGGCTTCCCTGTCCATCACCAACTCCCAGAGCTTGCTCAAGCTCATGTCCATTGAGTTAGCGATGCCATCCACTATCTTGTCCTCTGTCATCGCCTTCTCCTCCTGCCTTCAATCTTTCCATGCATCAGGGTCTTTCTAATGAGACTGTTCTTCACATCAAGTGACCAAAGTATTGGAGCTTCAGCTTCAGCGTCAGTCCTTCTAATGAATATTCAGGATTGATTTCCTTTAGGATTGACTGGTTTAATCTCCTTGCAGTACAAGGGACTCTCAAGAGTCCTCTCTAACACATTGGAAAATGCAAATCAGTAAACATTAACTAATCCTGGATCTGGGCTAAAAGAGTCTTCTTATTCCTTGAAAACTACTTCTTACTGGGGAACTGGGCCTAGGATGGCAAAGGGAACAAAAAACCCTGCTGGCCAGGGAGGATCTGGCTGTCACTTAGCACTAACGTCCTTCTCTTGTGACAGCCTCTCGCAGACTTGACAAGCCTGTCTCCAGGCCTCCAAGGCTCTTCTCTCAGGCCTCTTTCCTCCTGCCACTACATGCTGAAGTTAGGTGAAGTTAAGGTTTTATTTGTTTGTTTGTTTGAACAGTAAATAATGCATTGCTCTATGAAGTGAAAAGCTTTTTAAAGTGAATTCTGCAGGGTAAAAGTGAACCTCCTCCTCCCCTCTCTCCCAGGTTAGCAGTTAGAGCAAGCCCTCCAGATCAGTTGGTTTGCAGCTTCAACATAAAGACATCTTTCTGTGCATCTTGCACTACATTTTCCGAATCTTTTTAAGTCAGAGCATATGTAAATATACCTATTCCGTAGCATGAATGTGCATCATGTAACTTCTGATGGACATTTCTTTATTTGCTGTCTTTCTCACTCTCTCCCTTTGCTGTTACAAAGGATGCTACACACACACACACACACACAGATTTCTGAAGAAAACTTACAATCTTATACAATTAATGAATCTTTAATGTAGCTAAGTTTTATTTTAATGCATTAATGTGATGTAACCATACTTTGAAAGAAATAGATATCCTTTGTTCCCAACCATCTATTTAATAGACCCTCTTGTTCCTGTTGGTCTAAGATGTAAACTGTATCTTGAACTAAATTTTCATGAATACCTGTTTCTGACTCTTCCAGTGATTTGCCTTTCTTTAGATTTATTTGTCTAAACCAACCATACTTTCCATGTCATACAGTTAGGATAATCTTATAGGATGTTTTCAAATTTGGTGGGACAGGTCTTCAAACACTGTTCTCAAAATATTTTCTTTTTTTTAAAATTTCAATTTATTTATTTTAATTGGAGGCTAATTACTTTTCAATATTGCAGTGGTTTTTGCCATACATTGACATGAATCAGCCATGGGTTTACATGTGTTCCCCACCCTGAACCCCCCTCCCACCTCCTTCCCCATCCCATCCCTCTGGGTCATCCCAGTGCACCAGCCCTGAGCACCCTGTCTCATGCATCGAACCTGGACTGGCGATCTCTTTCACATATGATAATATACATGTTTCAGTGCTATTCTCTCAGATCATCCCACCCTTGCCTTTTCCCACAGAGTCCAAAAGACTGTTCTATACATCTGTGTCTCTTTTGCTGTCTTGCATATAGGGTTATCGTTACCATCTTTCTAAATTTCATATATATGCGTTAGTATACTGTATTGGTGTTTTTCTTTCTGGCTTACTTCATTCTGTATAATAGGCTCCAGTTTCATCCATCTCATTAGAATTGTTTCAAATGTATTCTTTTTAATGGCTGAGTAATATTCCATTGTGTATATGTACCACAGCTGACAAAGAATTAATCTCAAAAATATACAAGCAACTCCTGCAGCTCAATTCCAGAAAAATAAATGACCCAATCAAAAAATGGGCCAAAGAACTAAACAGGCATTTCTTCAAAGAAGACATACAGATAGCTAACAAACACATGAAGAGATGCTCAACATCACTCATTATCAGAGAAATGCAAATCAAAACCACAATGAAGTACCATCTCACACTGGTCAGAATGGTTACTATCCAAAAATCTACAAACAATAAATGCTGGAGAGGGTGTGGAGAAAAGGGAACTCTTTTATACTGTTGGTGGGAATGCAAACTAGTACAGCCACTATGGAGAACAGTGTGGAGATTCCTTAAAAAACTGGAAATAGAACTGCCATATGACTCAGCAGTCCCTCTACTGGGCATATGCACCAAGGAAACCAGAATTGAAAGAGACACGTGTACCCCAATGTTCATTGCAGCACTGTTTATAATAGCCAGGACATGGAAGCAACCTAGATGTCCATCAGCAGATGAATGGATAAGAAAGCTGTGGTACATATACACAATGGAATGCTACTCAAAATATTTTCATTATTCTTGTTCATGTTTTTTCCCTTAGAGCTGAGCTTTAGTGTTAGTTTGTCAAGTTCCACTTAAAAATTACATTGGACATTAAAAAAAATTAACATATAGTAGAATTAACTTTGGGGGAAATGTACAGTTCTGTGAGCACTGACGTATGCAGATTTGTGTACGCACCACCCCAGCCAGGATATGCAACACTTTCATCAACCCTTTTACTGTCAGACCTTCCCCCAACCATAGCTCCTGTCATCCACTGTCTATCCTCTGCCACTATCATTTTGTCTTTTTGAGGATTTTATATGTATGGAATCGAATAGTATGTAGCCCTCTGAGACCGATCCCTCAGTCAGCATAGTGCCTTTGAGATTCACCCAAGTTCTTGAGTTTGTTTCTTGCATTGTAAAGTAATATCCCATGGCATGAATGCATCCCAGCTTTTTCATTCTTCTCTGCTGAAGGACACTCAAGTTGTTTGCAGTTCGGGGCCACTCTGAAGAGAGAGTCATCTTAAACACTCATGTACAGATTTTCATGTGAACATAAATCTTCCTTTTTCTTGGCTAAATACCAAGATGTGGGATTTCTGGATTACATGCTGAGCTTATATTTAATTGTAAAGACTTCCAAACTCTTCCAGAGCAGCAGTCCTGTTTTGCATTCCCCCAAGTCATGTTTGAGAGTACAGGTCCCTCCATTACCCTCATCAACCCTTGTTGTCATGAGTACTTTTAATTCTGTCATTCTGATCAGTGTGCAGTGGGATCTCATCATGGTTAATAATGATTAATAATAATGGTTAATAATGATTAATGATGCTGAACATCTTTTCATGTCCTTATTTGCCATTCTCACATTCTCTTTGGTGCAAGTGTCGGTTCACATCTTTTGCTCATTTTAAAAATGGGTTATTTGGTTCCTTATTATTGAGTTTTGAGGGTTTTTTATACATTCTGGGTTTTTTATATATTTTATATATTTCTGGGTGCAAATCCTTTGTTGGCAAGGGTGGCTTCATGGGAGTGTGATCCGTTTGGTCACACAGACCTATGCTCAGAGGAGCCCCATTTAATGTTCTGCTGTTGCAACTGAAATTCTTAATAAGTTTTCTACAAGAGGTCCCACATTTTCAATTGGTACTGGGCCTCATAAATTATGTAGTTCATTTTATTTGTTGGTATAAGATTTGCAGATATTTTCCCCCATCAGTAGCTTGTCTTTTTTTTCTTCTTAACAGTGTCTTTATAAGAGCAAAAGTTTTACATTTTGATAAAGTTCAGTTTATTTATTTATTTATTTATTGACTGACTCTACTTTTGGTGTCATGACCAAGATCTCTTTATTCCCAAAAAGTTTCTTTTGTTATCTTATAAATGCTTTATAGTTTTATGTTTTATATTAAGATATATGATCTGCTTTCAGTTAATTTTTGTGTAGTATATATGATTATGATTTAGGTTTTACATTGAAACTTTGATTGACAATGTTTTTCATTTATAGATTCATTTAGGAAGCACTGGTAGTACTTTTATACCCAAGAACATGATCATGTTTTTTAAATGATTCAAGTCTTTTATGTCTATAAAACTTTATAGTTTTACTCACATATATCGTGTTCATTTTTAGTAGTTTATTCCAAGATATTTTGGAGTTTTTGTTGCTACTTGAGTGAGATTGTTTTCCATTATGTCGATCAATTCCTTTATAGTTGATGGGTATAGTTGAAAAGAAAATTATTGTTTTTGTGCTTTGATCTTGTGTCACAAATGCTTTACTAAAGGGTCTTGCTCATTGTTTTCTTTAGGCAGGTTTCCAACATTCCCTTCCCTCCCACTTCCTGTCTTTCCCTTCTGTCAGCTAGGAGTGGGAATGGGGTGGGGCGTTGGTCCTGTGAATTCTGCTGAAATGACAGATGCTGGCCAGCACCGAGGGTCAGGAACTGACCCCATTGGCTGTGAGGTGCTTAATGCCATTGTCCTCAGCTCTGGGATTTAAGAGCTAATTGCATCAGATAGACAAGAAACACATTTTATTAGCTCATATTTGATTCAGCTCAAGTAACAGACTAGTTGAGTGACATTTACTTTTTAGGATGTGTTTTGTTTTTCTCATGCAACAAGAAATCTGAACGCAGGCTGTTGCTGGTGTTGGTTCAGTGCTTCAATAATACCACTAGGAATCCAAACTCTCTTAGACTTTTTAAAAAATAAACTTTTTACTTTGAAATAATTTTATATTCACAGGAAAATCACAGAGAAAGTACAAAGAGTTCTCATATACCCTTCCCCGAGTTTCTCCTAACATTATAGTCTCATATAAAGAAATTTGTCAAAAGTAAAAAGTTGGGACATTGTTATTAAGTAAACCATAGTTTTTTGGAATTTCATCAGTTTTTCTACTAATGTGTTTGTCCTATTCCACAATCCAATCCAGGTATCACATTGCATTTAGATTTCATGTCCCCTTAGGATCCTTGTGTGTCTCTAAGCCTTCACTTGTTTTTCATGACTTTGACACTTTTTGAAGATTACTAGCCAGTTTGTAGATGGTTCCTCAACATGGTTTGGCTGGTGTTTCTAATACTTAGCCTGGGACTGTGAGTTTGGGGGAAGAATGCCCCAGAGGTGGAGTGCCCCTCTCATTGCATCATATCGGGGGCTACATGACCTCGACATGATTAATCCCCTGTGATGTTAGCCCTGTGACTGTCAACTGGTAGCGTTAAGCTTGATTACAGAAGTAGTGTCTGCCAAATCTTTCAGTCTTTTTATTATGGAGAATTTGAAACATACACAGAAGTAGAGAGAAGATGCTTGTATGTCTAACTTCAACAGCTATCTATCTATAATCTTGTTTCATCTATACTTACACTCACTTTTCCAACAGCCCCCACTGAGTTATTTTGAAGCAAGTTGTAGATATCATAGTAGTAGTGTATAAACATTTCAGTATGGATCACTAAAGTATAAGGACTTCAAGAAAAATAGTTACAATATCACAGGGCTTCCCAGATGGTAAAGAATCTGCCTGCAATGCAGGAAACCTGGGTTCAATCCCTGGGTCGATATCACCATTTCTTAAAAACTTTATAATCTTGAAGCTGTTTCTATTTTCCCACTCTGCCCTCCTTGGCGTGTGATTCTTTATCTTGCTGTTTAACAGTTGCAAGAAAGCTGCTCTATCTTCAGCCGTCCCATCAAAGTTCAAGGCAAGACACCATGAGGCAGAGTAGCAAGAAATCATCTTTCCCAGCCCCCTCCTTCCTCCGTCACACCCACAGACCTCAGAGTGAGGTCCCGCCTTTCATCAGCCAGAACTATGTTGGTGGCTGCCACAACTAACAGGGGAAGTTGGAAAACTGAGTGTTTGGCTTTCCAGCCTCTATAATAGAGGATTATATGGGTTAATAAGGTGGAGGACAGCTGTTAATAAGCCAACATATAGTATCTTTCACACTAGTTTTGGGAAGAGAGAAGTTTCACTTGGCACCTCTCTCCATTCTGTGAAAATAATCATTAGGACTGGACGAGGACAGAGAGGAATTGGCAGCAGGAGTAGCTGAGCTACTGAGCCGTGGCAGTGATCACGTGTTACTGCTCTTGGTCTGATGAGGCCTTCAGGCTGAAACACGAATGAGCAGATTAGTGGAGGAGCCCCAGGTGTGGAAGCTAGAGCCACATGGGGCTGGAGCCTGACAGTCATTGTAATTTGTCTTCAAACTTCTCAGGGACATGGGTGTTAAAGAATGTCATTCCATAGGTCATAAAATTGAGGCTTTTCTAGATTACTGAGTAGGCCCAGTAGGGAGTCTGAGAAAAGTTTGATTTTGATAACTTTAGTAAGAACTTTGCAAAATAAAAAAAATTAGAAAGAAGATACCAATTTTCAATGAATCTAAGATGTACCATTAGTTTATATACTTCTAGCAACAAAAATATGCTGCCAATAAACCATGATGTGCCATTGAGTATAAGGCATATCCTGACTTCAGAAATGTTAAAATGTGTGGAAATGTGTCTTAGTAGTGATGAAATACGGTATTTTAATTATGTTAGACAAGTAAATTTCAGGTTTTATACATCACAGCGTTTAAATTTTGTAGAAATTGAGGCATAATCGGATCAATGGAATTTTACCTGTACTACCACCAAGGTTAATATATAACACTTTTTCACCATCTCAGAAAGTGTCTTTGTGTGCCTCCTCAGTCAAAGCCAACCGCAAAGGTCACCACTTGCTGATTTTTCCACCACAAATTAGTTTTGTTTGTTTGGGGACTTCATATAAATGTAATCCTTCAGCTTGTTCTCTTTTGTGTCTGGCTTCTTAATTCAGCATAATGTTTTTGAGATTTATCGATCTATATAAAAGTATAATCATTGTTATCTATTCTCCTGTTGATGGACATTTGGGTTGCCTACATTTTGTTTTTTTTTTACTATTGTAGTAAAAGCATCTGTGAGCATATGTGAACAAGTCTCTGTACAGACTTGAGCTTTTATTTCTTTGGGATAAATACCTGGAGTGGAATTACTAGATCATAGGGTGGTGCAGGCTTAACTTCGCAGTAAGGCACCAAGCAGCTTTTCAGTGTGGTTTTACTGGCTTATACTCTCAGCTACAAAGTATAAGAGCTCCAATTTCTCCATGTCCCCCAAACATTAGAAATTGATAGTCTTTTAATAAAATTTTAACTAAGTAGTAGGTATTAAGAAGTATCTCATTGTGGTTTTAATTTGCATGTCCCAGAGGGCTAATGAAATTGAATGTATTATCATGTGCCTTTTGACCACTTGGATATCTTCTCTTGGGGAATTCTCATTCAAATCTTTTATCTATTTTTAAAAATTGAGTGATTTGGTTTTTTCTTATTGAATTGTAGGAATTCTTAATTCATAAAGATTTTCAGGGCAGACAGAACACTTGTGTCCACCCTACCTCCTCTTCCTTCCTGCTCTTCCAGTTATGTGAGACTTTGTCAGGGTGTCCATCTCACATTAAATCTGATATCATCATCTTTACCTTCTTTTTGATAAAATTGACAATTACTAGTATAATTCATAGTCATTTGCTATCTAGGTAAAGCCTTTTTGTTATGATTCCCCAAAATCGAGAGAGTAAATGACCCTAAATAGGAACCAAGTCTATTAGCGGGACATGTGATTTCAAAATCTTTGTATCCAATAAAATTAAGAAACTTACCTACTAATTGATCATTTAAAAAGTTTTTTGCATACCACTTTATGATTTTAGCTATATGACCTGTGAAGCTAATAGTAAAATATTAATTTCTTTGATAGAATCTCTTTTCTTCTGTTTATTTATATGAGTGGAGTTTCAGCACTTACATCTATAAAAAGAAAAACAATAGCAAAAGAATTCTGGAAGCCTTTTTCCAAAATTAGTAACATCTATCCCTGGATTTATGAACTAATTAAAATATAAAAACAGCCAAATCCATCTCATTAAAAAATACCTTTTGTGTACAACTTTACTATTTATGTTTGGTCATTACTCATCAAAACATCATATATTTAGATTTTTTTAATTAAATTTTTACTTACAAAAATTGTAACAATAGCAATGTAGAAAAACCTTATGAACTTTATGGTTACAAAAAAATTAATCTCAAATAATAGACATATTTTATTGCACAAAGGAAATATAGCTCACTTAATAGCAAAAAAGAACATTCATTACATTGTGATCAAACTCTAGGGAAGAAATAGAATAGAAATACAATTTTAAGTAATAAAAAAGAACAGTGGAAACTTTGGCCTGTTATAGAAGAGCTTGTTCACATATTTTAGATATTGGAAACCAGATGCCATGACATTTAGATTCTGTTGTAGCCACATAAAAGAGTGAATTAATAGTTTTATTTTAAAATGTCAAAAATTACACAAGATTATTTCTTTTTCAGCCATTTATAACTGATAATGAAAAAAAAAACTGATAATGAAAAAAAAAACTGATAATGAAGGATTTGGGATGTCAACCTAAAAATATAGGAGGGGACTCAGTTTTTCAAAATTCCTAGTGGTACATGAAGGATAATAACAAATTGATCACGGCTTCAGTTTTGGTTCAGGCCACATGCCCCCTCCATCCCTGGAGGTAGCAGGGTGGGGGGAATCACCTTCTCTGGAACTGTCTAGACACACAAACAGAAAGCGGAAGGGCTTTTGGGAAGGGCCAAAAGAGGTTGGCTGATTCAGAGGCAAGGAATCAACAGGTATAAGGGGAGAGACCACTGAAAGGTCGGTACAGTCAAGGTAAGCTTCCCCCCCTACCCCCACCCCGTCTTCAGTAGGAGTATATGTGCTTGTTTGAAGGCAGAAGGGAAGAAGCACTGGTTAAATGGGGTCTAGGGGTCCAGTGGTGATGTCCTGGGGGAGGAGAAGAGGGGAAGAGAGAGACAGTGGGTATGTGACTTTGTAAACAGGTTGTGGCAATTGACACCCCTGAACTTGAACTGCCTGGTAGATGGACGGGCACAGCTGGTTATGGCTGAGTACAGTCTCCTGGGGATTCCTGTGGTAACAGAGGAGCTTTTTTCTGCAAGGTCTACCCCCAAGCCACAAGAGAGCAAAACACTCTGTTGAATAAATGGATACTGTTCAAACAAAGGGTCCAAACTTCCAGTTGTAAGATGAATAAGTTCTGGGGATCTAATGTTTAGCATAGTGATTATGGTTAATAGTTCTGTATCATACACTTGAAAATTGCTAAGTGAGTAGATCCTGTATGTTCTCACCACAGAAAAGAAATGGTAATTATGTGACATGATGTAGAGGTGAGCTTAGGTTATGGAGGTAATCATTTTAAAATACATAAGTGTATCAGGTCAACACATTGTATACCTTGAACTTACACAATGTTATATGCCAGTTGTATCTCAGCAAAGCTGGGGGGAGGAAAGGGATATTGTTGTTTGTTATGCTTAGGCATACCCCAACAAATAAAAATGAACTTCCAGGGCCTAAGACTGGGTCCCTGAACTTATTACTCTTTCTTGGTTTCAGGCAACAACCATTGCAGTAGTTTGACTGGAAAAGCTCTTGGTAAATCATATCCCCTTGGTAAATCATATCAGAAAGTGAAGTGAAGTGAAGTCGCTCAGTTGTGTCCGACTCTTTGCAACCCCATGGACTGTAGCCCACCAGGCTCATCCATCCATGGGATTCTCCTAGCAAGAGTACTGGAGTGGGTTGCCACTTCCCTCTCCAGGGGATCTTCCCGACTCAGAGATCGAACCTGGGTCTCCCGCATTGTAGGCTGACACTTTACTGTCTGAGTCACTAGGGAAATCATATCTTAACTGTCTATATCTCCTGTATCTTTCTATGGAGATAGCATGTTTAGTTTTTAAAACTCTTTCTGGAAGTATAATGTAAACACAGAAAGGTAAATGTGTCATAAGATTATTGCTTGACGAACTTTTATAAACTAAATGCACCGGGTAGTCAGCATCCAGGAAAGAGAGAGCATCGCCTGCACCTGCAGCCCCTCCTCCACATTAATCTGACAGTGTTTAAGTTTAGCTTAGACCCAAAGCTGGGAAAACAAAAAACAAACAAACAAAAATTACAGTCTGCCTTTGAAATAACAAGACGGTGGTTTCAGAGTAAACTGTTAACTTAGTTCTCTGAGTATTTCACTGCTGGAAAACTGATTTCAGAAACATATTGGTCCTAAAAACCTCATCTTTAAGCAAAAATCTGAATTGCTCATAGAAATGATTTTCTTCATTTGATATGTCAGCAGAATCTGTCAAATGAACTGGTAGATTGGAGAGAAGTAGAGGATGTGAGCTTTTATTAAGCAACAATGAATGAGCAGAGAAGCAAAATATTAGCCAAAAAAGTGGGGACTAGACCTTAGTAATTTGATCTAGGATCCTGCTTTATAAATGTGCTCTGTGAGTGAAGTGTACCTAGCAGCTTTGTAAGGTGTTTTATTTTGTAAAGGGGATTATTGTTTGGAGAAGCCCTTTTTTTTCCACCTTGTTTTATACTATAATAATATCAATAGTATCTAGTCACAGTATCTAGTTTTATATTTTTATAGTGTCAATACATTCATTTTCATTGTTCTAATTCTTTCCTTTTTTATTTTGTGTCTATACAGATCTGATGTCTATCTTCATTTGTTCTAATTAGCATACCCAGGCCTATGTCAGTGGAGGGTGAGGCATATGAGTGTGGGTATGGCACCTGTCTTTTATAAAACATTGGTGTAGAGCCCCCATGGCGTTTTTTTTTCCTGGAGTAGGGTAGAAAAAGCAGTTGAGGGTTGGAATGGGAAAGGGCATGATGGGAAGGGAAGAGATCAGAGTCCAAAAAGTCCTGGCAGTTGTTCCTGCTGAAGTTGTTGGTTAAACCAGGGGCCAGATAGCCAAGCAGAGGTAGGCGGGACACTTCCCCCATGTCCTGGGCTCCCTAACCCCACCTGGCTCTGCTGGGACTGAGGGCTAGGAGGCAGCTGCCATTGGCTGGTGCCCACCACTTCCCTTTCCTCTAACCGTGCCGTGGCTCCTGGGGCTGGGCTAGGTCTTTTATATGTACACTTATTCATCAGTGCACACCCTCAGCCTGGCACATCTAGCTATTAGGAAAATAGCATTGACAGTTGTTTGCTTGATTATCAACAGTAGCCAGAGAAGTCAGGTGAGTGTCAACTTTTTTTTGGTAGTTAGAACATTTAACATGAGGGTGAGAAAAGTCAAAGTGTTAGTAGCTCAGGTGTACCCAACTCTTTGCAACCCTATGGACTGTAGCCTGCCAGGCTCCTCTGTCCTTGGGATTCTCCAGGCAACAGTACTGGAGCCATTCCCTTCTCCAGGGGATCTTCCTGACCCAGGGATCAAACCCAGGTCTCCCACATTGCAGGCAGGTTCTTTACCATCTGAGCCACCAGGAAAGCCTGTTAATAATTTTTTAAGTGTACAATAAATACAGTACTGTTAGCTCCAGACATAATGTTGTACTGCAGATCTCTAGAACTTTTTCATCTTGCATGACTGAAACGTCACACCTGTTGACAAGCAGCTCAGCATTTCCCCCTCCTTACAGCCCCTGGCAACCACCATTTTGCTTTCTGCTTCCAAGAGTCTGACTATTGTAGGTTCCTCATATAAGAGGAATCATGTAATATTTATCCTTTTGTGACTTATTTCACTTAGCTTGCTGTCATCAAGGCTCATCCATGTTGTGACAAATGGCAGGACTGCCTTCTTTTTCAAGGCTAATATCCTATTGTGTGTATAGTATGAAACACATTTTCTTGATCCATTTATCCATTGATGTACATCTAGGTTGTTTGTACATCTTGGCTATTGTGAATAATACTGCAATGAACAGGTGAGTGTAAATACCTCTTTGAGGTCCTGACTTCAGTTCTTTTGAACAGATACCCAGAAATGGGATTGCTGGATCATATGGTAGTTCTATTTTTAATTTTTTGAGGAACCTCCACAGTATTTTCCATAGCAGCTGCACCATTTGTGAATATATGATATGTTAGCTTAGGTTACTTAAGTAACTGTCTCATTGCAGTATGGTCACCATGCGTACAATTATCACTTCTCAAGAAATACCTACGTCAGTAGTTGTAACTTTGTAGGCATTTAATTTTTGATAAGAAAGAAACTTGAATATCAGAAAGGAACTTGGAAATTGGGAAGATCTTGCTCTTTGATTTAAAAAAAAAAAAAAAATATATATATATATATATACATTTTCTATCAAAGGTAGTTACCACTAGCTTTTCCTTTTTCCTTCCCAATTCAGTATTTTAAGTTTATTACTTTTTGGCTTCATTTAAATGTCCACTTAAACTAATTTAAATGTAATACATGGCCCTTGACACTCTGCTACTTTCTGTCAAAATGGACTATCAAAAATGCAGCCTTTCAATGGGAAAGGTTTCTGCCCACAAAGAGGGATTGTATCCACACTCTGTGAAACAACATGGACTCAGAAGCTCAGAACGGTAGGCTACTGACATGTTGAGGTCAACAAAGTTACAAATGTGTTCCCGTTAATGGCAAAGTGTGAGGGTGCCTGGTGATTGGAGATCAAGTTAAATATGGAGGGAGGAGTTAAGACAGTGGGCTGAGAAGTTGGAGGGAGGAGGCTGTGGGAGTTGAGGACCAGTATAAGTTTTAGGAGGGAGGACACTGGTGATGGGAGAGCAGGGCTCAGAGAGTGGAGAGGGGAGGAGAAGGAGGCAGACAGGGTGAAATTAGAGAGAGTGAAATGAGACGAGAGGTGGGCCCTGGAATATGAGAGAAGAGGACATCATGATACTGTAGGAGGAGGGATGGAAGGGGAGCAGAAAAACCAAGGATGGCAGGACAGGTAGATGTGGGGAGGGGCAGTGAAACGAGTTTCCAGCAAACCCACCAGCATCCTATCTGCCTGTAGAACTATGGCCTTGAAATAGTTCCCATGGAATGCTAGAATATCTAGAAAGGTAATTGGATACAGAGTATCTGTCAGTTTACTGAGCTTGGGAAAGGCAAGAGCTTGGTTTCCTGACTTGTGAATAAACATTTACTCCACTAAGAAAAATTCAGGGACTCTACTTCATCCAAAGCAAAGTGAGTCCTTTTTTTTTTTTTTTTTTGATCAGCTTAAAAAAATATTTTCATTTGTCAAGGGTTCCAGACATAGTACATAAGAATATTGGTATTATATATTTTGCTAGCAACCAGTAATATTTATATCAGGCAACAATCTTAATAGAAATGAACATGTCTTATGTAGAGATTTCTTCTTTATTAATCAATCCATCAAAATAAAAGAGTTTAGCCAAAGAGTTAAAATCTCCCAGCTGAAATGTCCTCACTGTTAACTGTCCTGAAAGAATAAAATAGGTTGATATGCAGGAGAGATGCCTCCATTTAAGAAATGAAATGTGTCTGCTAGTAATGAAAGAATACTGCCTGCCCTATATCTTCTGAGTCTTTATGCTGCCCAGGCACGTCCAGAGCCTAGAGTGCTAAGTAGAGTGTTGCCCTTGGGCGGCTCATGATCAACTCGATGAAAGATGACTTGTGTTGAAAGACATGCCACCTTCATCTGGAACTCGTAAATTTGAGCTGGGGACACATTTGTCACATAGCGACCTTGAAATAAACAGGGTGGCTGCTCACCCAGGAAAAAAGTTTTCATATGCTGAGGGCACTGGATTAGATGATCTTTCTGGTCTTGATACAATTCTAGTCCTCTGTAGCCCGTTCTTCTGCCTTTTAAATATGCCTGTGGTGAGGGGTTCTCAACTCGTGCTGCTGTTGGTATACACTGAGGCAGTGTCTATAAGAGGGCAACTTGGGAGTATCTATCAACACTTGAAATGCACAAATCCTCTGGCCAAGAAGTTCTGCTTCTAGAAATTTAAATTGTACCCTTAGTCACATCGGTGCACCAGTATATATGCTGAAGACTCGTTGTAGCAGTGTTTGTAACAGGAAAGAAAAAAACAAGATGGAAAAGGCCTATATACCCATCACTGGGAGACTGAATGACTATGTCATGAATACGCATTCAGTGAAATACTACTAATCCATCTAATCAGTTTTAGAAAAAGTATGAGATAAATTTACTTGTGTTCTTACCTCTGTTAAGGCATATATTTTTGTCTTTTCCCTCTCCAACACTTAAAACAGTACCCAGAACATAAATAGGTACTTGTAATTATTTTAAGTGACTAAAAGAATGATGAATAGGTTTTTTTAAATGAGTTTTAAAATACCTATTATAAATGCCCAAAGAGCACTCTGTAGTTCCCAGGGCATTTCATAATTGGATCCTTGGTCTTTTCCAGTTGTAATTGTAGGAGGTATAAATATTTTACACTACTCTATCCTTGAAGAGTAGTTTGTTTTGTTTAGTAGTGATTAGGCTTCATCCCAAATTCCAGTGACACGCCCTGGAGCTGTAGGCCGTGAAAGAACCACTGAAGAGCTGCACAAACACTGCTCACCATTCAGAGCACTCCACAGACAAGATGCTTACGGCCACAGGTGGCTTTAACTGTGCTCGAAAAATGAATAGGAAAGAGATTGTCAGCTGTTCCATTTAAAAACATTTCCCTTGATTCCATGTTCGTTTTAACACAAACTCAGCAAAGTTCTCTCCTTAAATGAGAAAAAATATTTCAAAAGAATGTGTGTTTGCAGTGAGCATGATGAAGTTTCCTGTCAAAGGGTTTAAAGTGTTAAGAAGAACCATCAAGCCCCAACTGGAGTCACTCAGGCAAAGTCCCACCAAGACTGAATACCTAACCTCACTTGCAGTTTCAGCCAGGAGTAGAATTTTAAACCAGGCAGACTGGAATTTCCTAGTCAACACTAGTGAGCCAGTCTGCTGGAGATGACCCCCTGCCCGCCCCTAAGGGCACATGACCTTGCCTGAGATAATCCACTCCTTTAATCTCTCTGTCTGTCCTTCCTTTTGCCTATGAAAGCTTTCCATTTTGTACAACTCCTAGAGCACTCTTCTCTCTGTTAGGATGCTCCCTTATCAGGACTCTTGAATAAAGCCAATGGGATCTTTAAATTTACTTGGTCGAATTTTGTTTTTTTACTAAAGATATATACTGAGTGAAAAGAAAATAAAAAGTGTTCTTTTCTTGAATAATAATGTAAGAAACCTTTAAGTCCTATTATGAACATATTTGTTACTGTACTTTGAAAGATTGGAAAGCATGATTTCCTTCCCTTTTGCTATTTCATTTCTTTACCTCATGTTTATTTTTATTTTTCTACTCTGTGCATTTCAATAAAACACCTGGGGATATACTTTTACAGGAACTTGAAATGTATAGGGCCACGCTCTAAGTCCTTTGTAGAAGAAATTATAAAGCCAGATAAACACAGCCACACCTGTTGGTTAAAGATCCATGTTACAGGAAATAGAGCTGCCACTCATTTTCCTTTGCGTGTTTGTGAGAATATTTAAGGACCTGTTTCAAAAGAACTGCTGAAAATGTAGAAACCTAACATCATCATAAAACTTGCTGAGATGCTGGGTGCTAGGTTTACAAATACACTCCCTCAGCACCCTCATTGCACTGGATAAGCCAAGTCTTGGCAGCCTGTTGTGGCCACTGAAATTGGTATGACTCTTGTATAGCCTGACTTAGAAACTTCGAAGAGTATAGCTTTGGATTGGCAGCTCTAGGACCGTAAGGACCATGATATTGCCCTCCACACCTTCTTATTCGGGGAGACAGAATTGAAGGAGATGAACCACGTCACTGCTTACCATGAGCTAGATCCTGCTTGCATATCTAAACCTTTATAATGGACTAACTGAGGAATGTGAAGAAATGTGTTGGAAATTTAGACTCCTCGTATAAGTGGAGCCTACGGCCCCTTTGTCAGTTTATTCTATGGCAACAGTTCTTCCCACTTCCCCACCCCCACTTCTTACGCCTTTAAAATATCCAACGGACTTTAGTTTTTCACCTCATATTCCTTTCGTGTTCCAGGAGCCTGTGCGGCACACTGCATTTTGCTGAGTTGTTCATGACCCTTAGGCTCTTCTTGGCTCTGACAGTTTCTCAGACTTCACTTGCTTTTGATGACCTTGACAGTTTTGAGGAGCACTGCTCTAGTGTTTTATAGGATAGTCCTCTAGTGTCTGATGTGCTCTCATGATTAGGTGGGTTTGGGGTTGAGGATTAATATCCCAGAGGTAGAATGCCATTTTCTGGTAACACTGACTTTATTGGCCAGGCTCTCCACTCTAAACTCTTCTTTCTGCTGCCTGTACTGTGTTCTTTGGAAGGAAGTCACCACGAGCAGCCCACACCCAAGGAATGGGGAGTTATGTTCCTCCTTGTTGAGGGCAGAGTATCTACATAAATTACTTGGAATTTTTCTGCTTGGGAAATTTGCTTCTTCTCCCTCTTTATTAATTTGATCAATCATTTGTTTATATCAGTATAGATTCATAGATATTTTATACTTTGAGTTATAATCCAATTCTATTTTTTTGTTGTTCTTGTTACATTATTCCATGTTTGGCCATTGGACGCTCTTTCAGTTGGCTCCGGTGTCCCTTTGACATAATTCCCATGATTGTGTGTGGGGGGGTGGGTATTGGTTTTATCACTTCCTTACTTTCTAGCACCAGGGATGCCCCAGGCTCATTCTATAGTTCCCTCCCAATTCTTCATTAAGCTATTTCTCCAATAAAATCCTTGTTCCTTTTGTTGGAGAATGCTATTGGAAACAAGTGTCTGGGTGTAAGGTGTGTTTGTTGCTCCTGGGGTCTTTTAGGCCTTAAACGGCTGGCAACAAAGAAATACATGTGTATCTACTAATCTGTGTACATACACATTTCTGTATGTAACTATCTATCTAGTAAGCTAAACATGAGTTCTTCCTGATGAGCCTTAATCTATTACCCCAGGGCTCATTCCAGCCTCCTTCCTTTGCTTATATGTAAACTCTCAGTCCAACAGGAGACACTTGGCTCCCGATATTGGCCATTTACTTCATTGTTCAGCTTCAGTATACATGTGTAGAGGCATCAGCATTATCACCCTGAACCCCCATGAAACAATTTTATCAACTGGAGCACCATACTTATTCTGAGTTCCGCTTGCTTTTGGTCTTGTAGACTCTATTTCCAAATTACTTAAGTCAGCACTTTTTAGCCTGACTCCCTTCAGTGAAGTTGTTTCATACATTTGTAATATAGATACAGTCTCTTACAGAGACTTACAGATCCCTTCTGTAAGGGAACTTACAGATCCCTTCTTTACTGGGATCCCCTGACCTCCTAAATGTTTTTTTCCCCCCAAACTGCATACATCAAAGTTCCCTCTTCATGCTATAACTTCTATGGGTTCTGACAAATGCATAGTGTCCAACAAGCAGGGTATCATGAAGAATAGTTTCAGTGCATGTCAGACAGAGAAAGAAAATACTGTATGATATCACTTATATGTGGAATCTGAAAACCACAACAAACTAGTGAATATAAGAAAAGAGAAGCAGACTCATGGATATGGAGAATGAACTAGTGTTTACCAGTGAGGAGGCAGCCCGGCATAGGGGTGGCGGAGTGGGAGGTACAAACTGTTGGGTATAAAACAGGCTTATAAGGATGTATTATGCAGCACAGGGAATGGAGCCAATGTTTTGTAATAACCTTAAATAAAAACAAAAACTTTTGAAGTAAAACCTTAAATGTATACAACAGATATTGTAAAATGAAACAGTTGTTTCACTGGCCTAAATATCCCCTGTAATTCCCCTGTTCATGACACTCCATTTCCCTGAGCTCCTTGCAGCCACTGATCTTTTTACTGTTTCTACAGTTTTGCCTTTGATAGAATCCCATATATGTAATTGGAATCACAGTGTGTAGTCTTTTTAAAGTTTTGTGTTTTTTTTTTTTTCACATAGTCATATGCATATAAGTTTCCTTCATGTCTTTGTGGTTTGGTAGCTCTTTTGTTTTTATCATTCAGTATTCACACCACAGAGTTTGTTTATCCATTCACTTATTGAAAGACAATTTGACTGCTTCCAGTTTTTGACGATTTCATACAGTTGTTGATATACATTTACATGTAGGCTTTTGTGTGGAGATAAGTTTTCACATCAATTAGGTAAATTGAAACTCACGAAACTCACAGAGAAATGTGAATGTTTTTAATTTAACAATGATAGGAAAGGAGAAGCCACTTTCCAGTGGTTTATGACTATTTCTAAGTTCTTAAAATGGCCATGTGGTCGACATTTATCCTGTTCTTCTAACCACCATCACCTTGAGTTTTAACTAAACACAGTCGTACTAAGACATTCCACAAGTGGTTAGGACTGAGTAGTTTTGATAGTATCTATTTGAGTATGAGTACCTCAATTATAATTGACGTAATGATGGACAAATTTAGTTCTTTCCTAGCTACCCTGCCTGCTAAGCAAAATCTGCCTGATGCAAGAAGCCTCAAATGAGAAAATTCTCCCATGGAAATGCAATAACCTATTCTGGGTTCCAGTTAAAGGGGTGAGAGGGTCTGAGTTCTGCCGATATTTCAAGCTCACCTTTGTCCATGTTCCCTTTCCCTATAGTCTCCTGGGTAGTGTTTTCATCACACTAACTCCCAGGGTTCTCTCTCATGATAGGCTCCCTGTTGTGGCTGGGGAGAGAGAGTTACAGTCCTTAGCCCTCACTGAACTGTGATGTTTGCCTAATGCTGCATCCTGGTGAGGCCTCTCCACGCCCAAAGTCAGGAGCCATGGGCGACAGGAGGCCGAAAGTTCAAGAAGAGAGTCGTCATGAGGGAATCCAGAGAGGAGTACTTCCAAACTGGGGAGGGGGGAGCTGCATCGTTATCTTCTGGGACTCCTGCTCACTGTTAGAGCTGGTGGTCTGCTGTGGTACTGGGAGAAGATGTGGAGAGTGGCCTGTGCAGTGGTGAGCTGGGTCGTAGCCTATATAAGCCTCCGTCAGAGCCCTGATCCTTCAGCGTGTGCTCGAGATGTCCCTCGCCTGTTCTCAGGATTGTCACAGTGTCATATTGCAAGAAAATTTTCCCAAAATTCTGGCTGTCAGACTGATCTATATACTACCTTGGGACCCTACAGAGATGTAAGGAAAAGCTGGAGTTTCTTTCAGTTCTACTGTGAAATCTTTCATTCAACATCACTAGCAGGTTATGATTTGTATTCCATATTTATAAGCACACAGTTTGCTACATTGCCTTCTTTTTAATTTATGTATTTATACTGGTGTTTCAAAGCCTCTTTAGCAATTCATTTCATGTACATACTTGGCAACGGTAACGTCCTTGTTCTGTAAGAAATTGTGGCTGACCCTATCTCCAGATTAAATAAGACATTATTTAAATATCTAAAAACAGAATATCAACTTCTAACTTACCAACAGTGACACCACTGAACTCTTTAAATAATTGTAATATGAAGCATATTGTACATATAATGGCATGTACAAGGTATATGCATAGTTTAAATAAAAGTAAGTTTTCTTCACTTTGAAGTTGTGGCCTTTCATGATGTAGAAACACCCCATCCATGTCACCTTGGGGTCTGCAGAGGTTTTCTGACTTCCAGCAGCAGAATTGGAACCTGGTTCCACTGGTTCTTGATCCAGTGGGCTTTCACTGTTCAGCTATACAATATTATTATATCTTCTTTCTCTTTCAGTTTTACTGAGATATAGTTGGCATGTAAAGCATAGTGAATTGACTTACATATGCCGTGAAATAGTTACCACAGTAAGTTTAGTGAACATCCATCATCTCATGTAGATACAAAAAAGAAAAAGAAAGCAAGCTTTTTCCTTGTGATGAGAACATTTAGATTTACTCTCCTGACAACTTTCATATATAACATACTGCAGGGTTGATTATTTTTATCACGTTGTGTATTACATCCCTCATACTTACCTATTTTATAACTGCAACTTGTGTCTTTTGACTGCCTTCATCCAACTCCCTCTCCCCCTGCCTCAGTTAACCACAACACTGATCTCTTTTTCTATGGATAGTCTGTCTTAAGAAGCAAATATTTGACATTAATTCTGAACAAGGACCATCTTTCAAGTCAAAGTAGATACCTAACGATTATTATCTACAACCATTCTCTATTACTATTTTTTTTAAATTTTATTTGATTAGTTGGAGGCCAATTACTTCACAAAGGAAGCTGTGGTACATATACACCATGGAATATTACTCAGCCATTCTCTATTACTTTTCACTTGATATAAAAGTTTGCTTGTTCTAGACCCTCAGAGGAGCAAAGACCCCCAAACTTTTATCTCATTGCATAATGAAGGAAGTGAGTGAATAGAAATAGTTTGTAAAGTCTAGAAATGATGACCACATGGCTTTCAAATAGTGACAGATTCTAACAAAGTCCTACTTAGAAGCCTCTGTACTCTGGAGATACTCAAAGGTGGTCCACAAACCAGTAGCAACCATATCACCTGGAAGCTTGTTGAACATGCTGTGGCCCTGCTGAGTCAGAATCTGCATTTAGCAAGACCCCCAGGTGATCCTCATGTACCATAAAGCGTGCTTCCTAGTCCAGTGTCCAGGATGCATAGTCAGACATTCACCTAATTCACATTTAAGGCACAGAAGATGCTTCCCCAAATTCTAGAGTCTCGTGAGGAAGTATGAATGGGGTTTTCTAGAATGGCTTTATCTCCTAAGATGTTGTTTCTTATATACACACATTAATGTATACCTTAGAGTGAGTAGTCAGTTTCTGTCTTTGTCACCCTTCTACTTGGCCACCTGAAGCCATCCTGAGATACATACCTAAGAGTAGGAGCCAGTCTTGTCTCTGCAGCGCTCAGGACTAGAGAGAGAGCCTATGAAATTGCAGCTTACATCAAATAAGCTGGAGTCAGCTTCATTCGGTGTCCTTGTTAAATGACAGCTTTGAGGATGTGGAGATAAAATGAGGAAATCTGTTGAGTCAGCAGGGCAAGTCTCAAAAATGAAATGCTCTGCAGTGTGACTGAGAGTATGCATCTCTAAAATTAATTCTCATGTCTGAATTTTTGGTTGTCAATCATCCATCAAACCCCGAGCTGTAAGTCAAGAGTTTCATGGGTTGTTAGCAGATTGACTTGAAGTAATGCTTGAAAACCATTTCAACATCTTAAAACTTTGATCTCCCTCTTCCAGGGTTTCTCAGCCTCTGCCCTGTTGATGAGGTCATTCTTTGCTGTGGGGGCAGACCTCTCTTTGTGCAGAGTGTGTTTAGTAGCATCCCTGGCCTTTCCTCTAGGAGACACCAGTAGCGTCTCCCCTCCTGAGATGTGACACAACCAAAAATGTCCCCAAGGGTGAGCAAAATTGCTCCCAGTTGAGAACCACCACATGTGAAAGTGAATATTCACAAGAAAGATAATGTCTGTTCCTTGGGAGTTCTGCCGAGGTCATGACCACAATATATATACCAGTGAAGCTTCTGCCTGGTGCCTCTGCAGCCATTATAATCAGGAGATCCTGGGAGACAGCTGTCAACCAGGCAGGGCGTTGTTTGGATATGCAGAACCATCAGTTCTCAAGGGCAGAATGGTGACTCTTTCAGAAGGAGCCTCACAGCCGTGGTGACCCTTGGTCTTGGCTTCCTTGACCGTAGCCCCGGACTCCTGGTGACCCTATAATTTCTTAGTCAGTTCAGGCTGCTCTAACAAAATAACAACAGTGTTGTATTAGAATTGAATCCAATCATATATTCTAAAATTGTCCCCAATTCTTAGATTTTACATCCAGTCCAAATATCCTCTTTGAAAAAGCTTTAGGGATGGCTAGTAATAGCAACAGCCCCTAAAATGACCTCTGAGACTTTTGCCCTTCTTAAGACAGATCTGCCTTGGTCACTGCAATTCCCGTAAGTGCTGACTCAGAGGGACTGTCTTCTTAGATGTTAGCTGGGTCGAAAAGATCATCCCCCTAGTCCCTTTGCTCCACTTGAGACCCCTCTGGTTCTCCCACATTCACAGTTACTCCCTACTTCATTTACCTGACTGATGCTTTTGCTCCTTGCCTGTTATTTGCCCAAGACTCATCTCTGTTTTCATTTGTCCAACTTCTCTCCTTTGAGATCCCACTCCCACCCCTTCCCAAGATGCTTGTGTGAAAGGAGACTCTGAGACCATCACTGACCTGTCCTCCCATCCTGGGGAGAGCCTCCTGTGCCCCACGTGTGAACATTGATGTCATCATCCTCTTCCTGGGGCTCTGTGCCTTGAAGGTGGGGACCGCTCCCGACTGCATCTCTTCAGCCTCACCGCACTTATCCTTCTGACTCAACTGTGGCTTTTATCATTTGTGTGAAAACAGGGGGAAATTATATCGCTCTGATGAATAGTTTGCACAGTTGACTCTCAATTTTTGATGATTCTACATTTGCTAGTTTGCCTGGTTGTGACAATTAATTGGTACCCCACTCCCAAAATAAGTACTCATGAACTTTTGTGGTCATTTGTGGATAATGCTCAGGGTGGTGAAAACTTTGAGTCACCAAACTTGGACATTCTCAGCTGAGGAAGAGCAGGGCTACACTCTGCCTTCTCACTGAAAGTATCTTCTCAGGGTCTATTTGGTGACACCTTTTTTTGGAAACTTTTTTTTTTTGCATTTTTAAGACTGTTGGTGGTCTTGCTGTTTAAAATGGCCCCCAAGCATAATGATAGTGTTCTGTTTCATGTTCCAAAGCACAAAAAATGCTATGATGTGCCTTATGGAGAAAATAATGAGTTAGATAAGCTTCCTTCAGTCATCAGTGATAGTGCTATTAACTGTGGTTTCAAGATTAATGGATCAACAATATGTATTAGACAAGGTGTCTTTAAGCAGAAATACACAAAACATTACTTATTGATTGACTGATGAAAATATTGTGACCAAAAGTTTGCAGGAACAGAACCTTGTATTTCCTCCTAGGAGCAATCAGTCAGTATTCACTAATTTAGTGTTCACAGCAGCAGTTTCATAGTACATGGCAACCATGAATAACAAGACTCATATGTGTATATCGGTGTGTATATGTGTGTATGAGTGCTCACTTGAAGGATATGCAGACCACTAGTAGCGCTGATTGCTTCAGAGACAGAACCAGGCAGCTGGGGAACAGCAGGGAGACTTTTTACTATAATACCTTTGGGTTTTGTGCCATATAATTAATACCCATCAACAAACTAAATTAAAACAGTTCAAAAGCAAATAATGAAATGAAAACAATACAGTTTAATCATTTTCTCTTCCGTTTTAGGGACACAAAGCAGCTCCCACCAAAACTCCAATCACTCAGACTCCCTCCCTGGTCTCCTAGGCCCTGCAGAAGCCACCCGCATGCTCTGCCTCCCCAGCTGTGCTTCTCACCACCCCCTTCGTGAGCATCTCAGGCCATCCATCTGGTCTGCTCACTGCTCAGTACTCTGGTGGCTTTGCCATCGCTCAGTCCATACTTGCCATCAGAAACGCTTTTGTCCCCTCTTCCTAGCAACACCTTGCTCTTCCTTCAAAGTCTTTGGCAATTTTCCTGATTACCCCACCCAAGGAGGTCTTTCTCTTTTCCTTGTTGGAACCCCTTAGAGAAGTCCATGGCCCAGGAGTTTTCCCTAGTTTGGTGATTTTAAAGTCTGGTCCCCAGACCAGCAGCATCAGCATCACCTGGCACATCTTAGAATTGCCACTTCTAGGGCCCCACCCCAGACTCACTGACACAGAACCCTCCGAAGGATTCTGATGTATATAGTAAGGTGTGAGAACCACTGCTCTTGAAAACTCACGGAAAAGAAACACAAATAAACAAAGGAAAGTCAGTAAACAAATGAAAAAGCACTCAACCTCACAATTAGGGAAGTAGAAATGAAAACAACAAGGAGATATACTTTTTAATCTTTCAGATTGGTAAAGATTTTAAGGACTGATTAAAATCTCATGTAGCAGTAGGAGCCAGGAAACAGATACTTGCATATCCCACCAGAAGCATAAACCAATATAACATATTTGGGAGAGGGGGGTGGTAGTTGATTTTAAAATTTAAAATATGCCCATCTCATGACCAAGCAATTTCTCTTCTCAGCCTCTCTGCTAGAGAAACGCTTGAATCAGCGCATAGACAGACACACACAGACATTCGTGTGCTGCTGTTGGCAGTGGGAGGAAGCTGGAAACACCCTAAACATTTCAGTAGAGAAGTACCTAAGCACCCCAGCACAGCTACGGAGGAATATTATGCAGCAGGTGAAAAGGATGGGGTGGATGTATATGTACACATGTGGGACTTACCCTGAGACATCACGGAATGCAAAAGCAAGTTGCAGAAATATATATAAAATATGGCACCATTTAAGTTAGAAAAAACATACCCAAGTGCTCTAAATTTTCTCTGAGTGTGTAATTATGAAAGTGCATAGAAAAGTAGAACAATTATTACCTCTGTAGCGGGCAAAAGTAAGGAGGACAGATCTGGAATGGAATTTTAAAAAGACTTCCAATTTAGCTATAATTTTAAAATTTCTTAGAAGATTTGTGTATGCAAGTATTTCTTGACCAATAAACAATTTTCAATAGTGAAAAAAATACCTTTGGAAATAATATACTAATTTTATGGTTCTAAATCATTTTTTAGTCATGACTTCTGAGATTTTAATGAAGATTTTCCCCCCTAAATTCCACAAAGTTATAGAAGTTTTAGTTTCATTTCAGGGAATTTCTAGATACCCCAAAGCCCACCCCTAGAGCTCTCAGGCTTTCTGGACCCTGGGCTAAGAGTTTCTGGCCTGCGTGAGGATCCATCTTTGCTTTTTGCTCTGGGCTCCATGACCCTCTTTGGCGTCCGTGTCCCGGAGGAGTCATAACGTCTGACAGCTATTTTTATGAGTGTCAGCAACTCTTCTTCGACAGATTAAATTTCCCCAGAAGGTAGATTTTCGCTGACATCTTAATACTTGGAAAGGAGCGGGTGATCCTTGAGGAGTGAGTGAATATAGCATATGGGTTGCTGAGCCACAAACAGAAGCTGATCTGTGTCAAGGAAGCTCCAAGCGCCCTGCATTTGATCTTGGAATTCATCAGGTTCCTTTTTTAAGTCCTGCCGCATCATTCTCCCATCACATGCACGCAGACCCTTTTACAGTGTTTTCCACTTGGCTGTAAAAATAGATTTTGGTTTTTGCTATTATGTTTTTAAAGAAGAAAAGGTGAAGAAAAGTGCTGACCATTAGCCCTTTGACTGACCACCATTTTCAGTCCTAAAATTTTAATCAATTTTCTTTCCACTGTTTCAAAATGGTTGCCAAAGAAAGGTTTTTATTTGCCCCTTTTAAGTGTCCTTTAAACTGTATTAAGTGACAGAGTCAGTTCTCAGAAAAATAAGCTCCCTGGTAACCTACTTCTTGGTCTGTCTGGGAGCTGCCAGTAAATTTATGGTCCTTATGTGCCGAGTCTGATCCTAAATGTGCTATGCATACCTTTGCCATGCGTGCCTTGCACACAGGCTCCCTGGGGAAGCACTTTGAACCTTCTCTCTGTACCCTGCCACAGTCCCCACACCATGGCAGGTTTAGGGGAGCTCTGGAGAAGCTGGCTGTGGCTGGATTTATTCATCCTTTCCCTAGCTTCTCTTTGATTTACTTGCATCCTAAGTAGGAAATGAGAGGTCTACACACTTATTTTCTAGGAAATGTGGATGGGCATGCCTTTAAAACAATAGCAACAACTGTGCACTCTATTCAGTAGGAATGCAGCTGAATATCCTCAGGTGCTTTCTCCTCTTGGGGAATATTTTCTGCAGGTGGCATGGAAGCCTCTCCACAGGCTGCTCTGACCTGTCTTTGCAGGCTGACTGCTTGCTTCTATGAACTCTTGGGTCTAGCCACGCTTAAAAAACCCCTTCCTGCTTCTAAGTTTCTGCTTATGCCCTTCTGACCCTCCCTCATACAGCCTCTGAAATGGTTTTATTCATCATGACTCAGATTCCCATCTGAGTTTTTCAGAGAGTATTTGCAGATGCATCCAGATGACCATCCTCTTTCTCCCTTGAGTGTTTACAGAACTTCTGTCTTCCACCCACAGAGGACTTCTCTGTGGAACATTCCTTGTAGCTGCTGCTCAACAAATGTGCCTTGTTTGGTAAGATACTCGGGAGAGTTTCTGTGAGGAAAAAGCATCTGAGTTGAAATCTGTGTCATCAAAGGTACCAGTTATGCAAGAATCAGAGAAAGAGCGTTAGGTCCAAGTAACAGTAGGTGCAGAGGCCTTGAGGCAGGAAGGAGCTTAGCATGTGGGTGATCGAAGGTTTCCTTTTTAAAAAGACTTTTTATACAAGAACTATATCCCCTTACAGCCTCTAGCATGTAGTAAGGCTGCTAGACTGTCATCTCCATGAGGGTAGATTCCAGCTCTGTCTCACTTTTCGTGACCAGGACAGCGGTTGGTTCATACCAGACACTCAGACTGGTGGAGGGATGGATGGCTGCTCATTGAGTAACTGAACGACTTCTCTCTGGCCTGAGGACAGTGTTGCCTCAAAGCCAGAATGGACCAAAGGACTCCTTCCCTTCCTAAATGTGGGTTCGTGCTGAGCCAGCCCCCTTCAGCTCTCTGTCTAGGTGGCTCAGAACCACCAGGCATTCAGTGAAATAAGAACAGGGCACTTACTTCCTTTTTGGAGCGACATTGTCCACATGAGTGAGATCTCATCTACCAAATGTTTGGGACTTTTGGAAGCTGCTCAATAAATTCAGACAATTCCTACAGCATGGCTCAGCCAGCAGGCAGCCAGAAGTCATCGTATGTGAAGTTTCACCCCAAGAGCATGGGAATCCACTGTGACAGTCCCTGCACTCGCCACTGTAGGATTCCAAAGCCTGGCACCTCTTTTAAGCTTTTGGAATGTGGACAAAGCATTCCATCATGTTAGCGGGGCACTCTCTCCCATGCTGCTCGGCTTATTGTTGTGGTCATTCCAGGGCTTCTGTCTGGCCATTGTCTTGCATTCTCTCATGGAGAAGCCTCTGCTACAATCACTCAGAGTAATCCCTAGTGGTGTGCTTTTAGTGAATTGAGGAGGCCGTCCATTCACAGAAGCAACTCTGTACTAAGGTCAGTTTTCAGGAGCATCAGGTCTAATAAAGAATATAATCAGGAGCTTTGTTAAATAATGAGCCTCCCTACTAATACCTTCCCTCTCAAACAACAGTAACAAGCACAACAGTTGAAACTCCAGGCCTGCGTCAGCATTCAGGATAAGTATCAGGAGTATAAACTACTCTAGACATCCAGATGAGGATAAGTGCAATTTATCCTTTCAGTGCGTTACTTCTCAGTATTGTTTCAGGGTTATAAAATAGTAGAAATAGTGGAAATAGTGGTCACTTGTTCAGATAGCTGAGTGGGTGAAGCACTTAGATGCTCTTGCTCCAGTGATATCAAGACATCCCAGTTCACCCCACCAAGGGGTCAAATCTTCTCTAAACAGCAAAAAGAAGTGCTGGTGGAGTGATAGCTTTTAGAAAGAATGCTCAGCCCACTGCTATTTGCAAACCCGTCCTGTTGCTGTTAACACTGCCAGGGGCAGTGCAGACCAGAGCGCAAGTGCAGAGAT
Source organism: Muntiacus reevesi (assembly GCF_963930625.1). Classification (NCBI taxonomy): domain Eukaryota; kingdom Metazoa; phylum Chordata; class Mammalia; order Artiodactyla; family Cervidae; genus Muntiacus; species Muntiacus reevesi. The sequence goes on along the minus strand of NC_089266.1, from coordinate 32,515,996 downwards.
CATCTGTAGGCACACAGCCTGTCCTGTAGTTCACGAGCCAAGCTAAACTCATGGTTCAGCTTTGTTTTTGCACAGCCGCAAATGACCTGGGCTGTTTTTCAGCACACAACCTAGTTGTTTTCACCATTCCACTTGAAATGTCAGATCCAGCACTGACCTGGTATAGTAGTAAGAGGCACACATTGTATGCGTGCTGCTGCTGGTGGTTTATTCACTAAGTCATGTCCAACTCATGCAACCCTGTGGATTGTAGCCTGCCAGGCTCCTCTGTCCATGGGATTTTCTTTACTATTGTATAACCAGCAAGGGTGGGAAGAAGAGACAGGCTGCAAGGGCAGCCAGGGTCCATGCCTCCTGGCTTAGCCTGATTTGCCATCTCCCGATTACTGTCTCAGAGGGCATTGCCTGAGATGCAGTTTGAGCTTAGACATATGGTAGCACTGGATCTAATCATATGACCCTTTTTGCAAATTGAATTGGGGGAGGGGGTCAGTTTGGCAGCTGAATTCCCCCCAGTGTTCCCTGGTGCACAAGTCACATCTCCAAAGCATTCCCAGCCTCTAACAATAGAGGGCCTCTACCTCCCAGGATTCACAGTCCAGATGCTGCAAGGTGAGACCACCGATGTGCCCAGGGTAACCATGCTCTGGGGTCTCTCTAAGTAGAGTCCAGTTTAGAATGAACTGAAAAGACCCTCTTAGCAGCAGGAGGGCACATCATGAAAGACTATTATTTGTCCCACAGTTATAATAAAACTTGTTTCTAGCTGGTTTCTATTTATTTCCCAAAGAAGCAATTTTCCCTCTTTCTCAAGAGGTCCCAGGAAGGAATTTTGACTCTTAATAGTCAATAGATAAGGAAAGTCTCCTTGAATCCTTCAGGATAAAAATCTTCCCTTTAGACCCTTATGTGTCATCAAACAAACTCAGTTTTAAGGGCATACTTTCCACCTGTTAGGGCTAGTTTTCATAAAAATAAAATTCATGACTAGGAGACTGAGGGTTTACTCAATGGACTATTTTAGCTTTTGCCTTTAGTTCTTTTGTGATTATATAATGTTAATATGACTCTGAACCAAAACTGTGAGCCTTAGAGTCTTCAACTTCAAACCAAACCCTAGGCTAACAATGCTCTCCAAAGTCCTAATTGTATTTCCAATTAAATTCAGTATATGCCTTCACTCATACAAGGTACTTTGAGCACCCAGTGTAATTAGGTACTGTAGTACTAGTATTTGTTCACCATAAAGATGAGTAAGATAAAGCAAGAGAGAACAGCCATTGTCTTCGTCGAGTCTGGTGGGAAAGACAGACATGAACACAAAATGATAAAGAGCAATACGCCAGGGGCTAGATTTGTGGGTCTGCCACAGCGTGGTAGGGAGAGGAAGAGTCATTCTTATGGGACTAGGGGAGGTTTTGCTGAGACAAGGACAGAATTGTAATTTGTTCTTGGACAGGGGCTTTGCCAGACAGAGACTAGATAAAGCGCATTCCCAGTGGGGAAACCACATGGGCGGGATCTGCGGTGTTGGAGCTTCAGGAGAACTTGATGTGTCTGTGCGGCAGGAAGAGAGCGCAGAAGTATCTGGAGACATACTAGAGACAAGAGACAAAGGGCCTTCCCTTAGAACAGTTCTGGACACTGTGACACATAAGCAACCACTACTGAAGCCCAAAGGGCTCTCCCGTGCAGTCTTTTATTATTATTTTTATTTATTTTATTTTTTTGCTTCTCTGGGTCTTCATTGCTTCACGTGGGCTTTCTCTAGTTGCGGTGAGTGGGGGCCACTCTCTAGTTGTGGTGCACAGGCTTCTCATTGCGGCGACATCTCTCGTTACAGAGCACGGGCTCTGGAGAGTGGGCTTGGTAGTTTCTGGAGTGTGGGCTTCATTGCCCCACAGCACGTGGAATCTTCCTGGATCGGGGATTGAACCCATGTTCCCTGCATTGGCAGGCAGATTCCCAACCTCTGGACCACTAGGGAAGTCCCTCCCACACAGTCTTACCCATGATGTTATTACATTATCTGTAAAATAGGGGTAAGAGTAGCACCTTCTTAACTGGGAACATAAGGAACAAGTAAGAGAATGTATGTGATGTGGTCAATCAATGCTGACTGCTAACTATTCACAAATACTGAATTTATGTTAAACTAAGACTAATGTTATCATTTTGTGGAAAACCTATGATTGATGATATAGGTCAGGTTTCCTTGGTCAGGTCAGTGCAGAAGTCCGGGGTCAGGTAGATCAGTTAAGGTCAGGTAACTCCAACACTTGGTTTCTGAGAACAGTCTCAATGGGATTTACAGCTTTGGCCCCATCTCTTGGCCAAGTTTGCAGAGTTGGGAGGACACTGTGCAGCTCATTCTGTCCTCAGGTTTCTTTCCACGTGGGGATCAAGGAGGGGAGCCCAAGCCTTGGATCATGAAGATGCCCTCGCCTCTCCTTGTGTAAGATGATAATGTCAAGGGTGCCTGGCACCAGCAAGGGAACGTTTCCTCCTTCCAAGGCTCCTCATCCCCACCATAATGACTAGGTGCCTTCTGATATCAGACCTTGCGGACTGCCTGGAGCCCTTGTTTCTCTCCCCTTTTTTCTTTGTTTAATAGCTGTATTGTAGAGTGGGTTGTGTTTATGCCTCCTGGCAGTGATTATTACCTTAAGCAAATTTTTAGTAGGCTTTTTTTTTTTCCTTTTGATCTATCTTATGTTCACAGCAATTTGGGCAGAAAGCACAGAGAATGCCCATTTACTTCTTCTCCCCTCAAACACACAAGAGCCCTCCGCCACTATCAACATCCCGCACTGGAAGGTACATTTGTGACGGCCAGTGGACCAACAATGACCTGTGATTATCATTCAGATTCCATACTTTACTTTAGTCTTCACTCTTGGTGTTATACCTTCTGTAGGAATTGCTGACTTTACACGAGAAATTGTCCCCAGGAAAGCCTGTTCAAATGATTTAGTGTGAGGCTTGTGAGGCTAGCTTATTCTCAAATAACCTGATTTGGAGGAAAACATTTAAGGTGGAGTATAAGGGGAAAAGAGAGAAAGATAGACATGTTGGAAGGAGGGAAAGAAAGAAGAGAAAGGACCATCCTCTCACCCAGGCAGTTCCCATCCCCAATCTCAGAAGCTCATCACCAATAGAGGTTAATGATTGTTCTTGCCTAAAATGCCCGTACTTTTCTCCTGTTTCCTAAGTCTGTTTCTGCCGTCTCACAGTGTCTCTGGGCCTTCCTCTTCCTGGAGGGAGAATTCTGCCTTTGAATCTTTCCTTGAAGCTTTTCGCACACATCCTCCCGGCCTCCGTGATGAGGCCCCCAAAATGTGAAAGAGGAAAGTTTTATTTTGAAAGAGAAGGCTCAGAAACAGATTGAGACAGTTCTGGAGAGATTTATTTCAGCACCTAAGATAGCTTATTTTAATTGCTCTTGTAAAGTTCTTGTGAGGAAAGCTAAGTCAGCCTCCTGAGCTGACAGATGAAACCTTCTGAGAAGCTAGCTGCCCCCAGAGCCCCGGGCAATGCTGAGACGTCCTTCCAAACAGGGAGCCAAACAGCTGAAGGGCTCCAGTTACCCAAGACGTGAGTGACGTGGACACTTGGGCAGTTGGAGAAGAGGAAGGAGCGGGCGAGGGAGCTGGGGGAGAAAAGGTCAGAGGAGAAAGAAGGGCAGCGGCAGGGGGAGGGGCGGCGAGGAGGAGGGAGGCAGGGCTGGCTGAGCCAAGGCTGTCCGTCAGCCTGAGGGGATCGAGCTGCCCCCTGACCACACCCCCGCTGGGCTTTGGGGACAGGGCCCCCTGCTTTGAGCCTCAGGGTGTGATTGGTTGTTTACCAACCCTGCTCACGCCTGAAGTAGGAACCCCTCTGGCCTTCATCATTAAAGTCCCCTCATGGCAAACAACCGCTGTAAACGAAGCTGGCCGTCTTGGAGCCAGCAAGCAGAGTTTGCACTGAACCTTTGATTCAGGATTTAAGATGTTATTAAGTTTTTTTCCAAACAGTGCGTTAAAGTGCACTCCCATTAAAAATGTTTTTATTTTACCCCATTTCTGCTCTTTTGCACTTTCTGTATTTTTCTACAATGATTGTGGATGGCACTGACAGTGGTAAAAATAAATGATTGATGTTAAAAACATTGAATTGGCTTGAAAAAATTCACAAAATAATTTGTAAAATTTTATAGAGAAATCAAAAAGTTAACCTTGGTTAATGTGTGAGATGGAATCAGAACAAGGGATGGGATTTTCCAACTTTTAAACCATGTCTATATTGTTTGACCTGGTAAAACCAGTGTATATTAGTTTTATCATTTATTTTAAGGTAAACTCAAGAGGAATTTTTTTATTTTTGTCATCTGAAAAAAAAATTGTTGAACAGTATTTTCTTGGCTCTTTAGCAAATCTTTTCTGCCAATTTTGCATGTGTTGGACCACCTGACAAAAATTGAATTTGGCATTTGTCCCCTATATGGATCATAGAGGCCTTTCTGTCACAAGCAGATGTTCACTGTATGAATTCGTATGTGTGCATTAATTCAGAGCTTCAATAGCTCCAGTAGCTTTATTTCAACTATGAAGTTTCAAGCTGACAGAATAGTCTGGAAAATAATTTAACAAATGTTCCTGGTCCACCATTTAGATTTAACAAATGTTATTTTTCCATACTTGCTTCACATCTTTAAAAAATAGTATAAAATACTACAGTTATTTATCCTCTGCTTTCATCTCGGCAGCATCTGTTTCCCTGAAGTTGGTGTGTATCTTCCCCTCCAGTGTTTCACACTTTTATGTTATGTGTATATCCTCAAACAATATGCATTATTATTTCATGTTTAAAAGTGAAAGTTGCTCAGTCATGTTCATCTCTTTGTGACCCCATGGACTGCAAGTCCATAGAATTCTCCAGGCCAGAATAATGGAGTGGGTAGTTGTTCCCTTCTCCAGGGGATCTTCCCAACGTAGGGATCAAACCCAAGTCTCTTCTCCAGGGGATCTTCTCAACCCAGGGATCGAACCCAGGTCTCCCGCATTGCAGGCAGATTCTTTACCAGCTGAGCCACAGGGAAGCCCAAGAATACTGGAGTGGGTAGCCTATCCCTTCTCCAGCAGATCTTCCCAACCCAGGAATCTAACTGGGGTCTCCTGCATTGCTGGCAGATTCTTTACCAGCTGAACTACCAGGGAAGCCCTATTTTAAAACTAAACCCAAATATTTTGGTGCTGCATACATAATTACTTTTTGCTGTTTTTCATCAACTTTTTTTTGAGATTTGTCCAAGTAAATATATGTAGCTCTGGTTCATTCATTTTCATTGCTGAATAGCTATTCTATTGTATGACTCTATTGTAACTTATTTATCCATTCTCTTATTGATTCAAGACATTTCTGCTTTTTCCCATTGTAAAAAATGCTGCATTGAACATCTTGTCTGTCTGTATCTTCTTGTACACTTGAGTCAGAGTACATTCCTGGGTTGTCTGAGTAGTGGAACTGATGGGTCACTGAAACACCTTTCAAAATTTAAGAGGAAGAGAGAAATGTGCATGGTCTTAAGTTTTCTTCTGGAAGCTTGGTTTTAATAATAATTCTGGGTCATTTCATTTCATCTGAGGATAAATTCTTCACTTCCATTCTCTACTTCTTTCCCAAAGTTGAAAACTGGGAAACCTCTTAATCAAAGCCCAGATTATGAACAATCTATCAATCAGAACTCCAAGAACTGGAAATTCCCTGGTGGTTCAGTGGGTTTAGGACTCCTTATTTTCACTGCCCAGGGCCCAAGTACAATCCCTAGTCAGGGAACTAAGATCCCACAAAGCCACATGGTCAAAAAAATAAAAATAAAAAAAGAACTAACTCACCCTGAAGCTGAAGTGGAGACTGGCCAATAAGTTACTTTTTCTTTCTTTTTTATCCAAATATTGCATAGCAATTTGAAACATTAAACAAGACACCAAGATCAATGAGCTTATTCAAAAAAGAAAATAGATTTTGGTAACTAGGATGATGGATTTAGAATCCCAAATGGTTCTGAACCAGATTGAAGGACAGCCCCATGCTGTTTCCTGATGGGGGTCCCATAATGGTATTTTCCCCTCCTTCTAGATCAATTTCATTATGTTGGCATCAGCAGATTCCGGGTGATGGATAGGCAGCTTCATTTTAATAGCCTGTTGGTTCCAAGTGACCTATGGCCTTTCCAGAAGAGGGAAGATAAATCCTGCTGTCATTGCCCTGTTCCTGCCTCACGCCAACCCTGGTCTCCATCACGCCTCTCAGTCTGAGTGCCCCAAGGCTGACAGACCTCTGAGGACCAGTGGCTGCCTGGTACTGGTGCTCGCCTGAGCTTGCAGCTCCTCCCCATGTGAGCAGCTGCCCTGAAGGTGTGCAGCACCTGTTCCCAACCTTCCTGAGACTTCTCGGTGCTGCTGGCTCCTCAGCCCATGCGTCCCGAAGAGTGCCACATGCACTAAGGCATGACAAATGTGGACTCTCGTGGCCTCGGGCTAAACCTGTTGCATTTCAGTAGTTACTAATTTCCAGGCATATTTCACAAATTTTATTGCTGAGGACAAGGCTAAAAGGTTAAAATAAGCATTTAAGTTAAAAAAAAATAAGTAGTTTTAAAGAAAAATATTAAGTGCGTAAAAGTGTGTGTCTGTGACAAATGCTTTGAAGAGGACGTGCAGGTAACTAGATTTAGGAAACATCGCCTGAGCCAGAGCAGTCTGGGGTAAGGACTCCAAGTCACTGGGTTTCCATGCACATCAGACTCATGTGAGGGTTGGTTTGGGCCTGTCGCTTCGATTCTCTGTTTACCAACCTGGAAAATATGGGGGTTGGACTAGTCAGTGATCCTTTGCCCCGTCTTTCCTTTTGGATCTCCTGGGCAGTGTTTGAGTGCTGATCCTCCCATCCTCTCCAGACCCACTCAGGTATCAGCTCTAGCTCAGCGTTCAGAAGCTTCTCCAGGTAGCTGCAGGCAGGTGAGGTGGAGACTCACTAAGAGGACAATGTCTGAGGTTCCTCCCAGGTCCAAGGCTAATTGATTTTCTGAGGCTGCAGATGGAAAATGAATGCCAAGTCGGTGCCTGTGCAGTCACAGCAGAGGAGGCTCATGGTCCCCTCGGGCTCAGCCCCACACGTGTCATCTTTAACCGCTGCCCAGGCCTGGGGCGCCCCGAGGGCAGGGGCCATGTCCGTCCTCCTGGTTTCACCAGTTTCTATGACAGCAGTTGGTGTGGAGTGGAGAGGTTAATAGATATTGGATGAAAGAATGATAAATTGAAGTTCAGGAACACGAGTTCATCGGGGCATCTAGGATTAATCATGTGATCAGAGATGAGTAGACAAATACACAGGAGAGGGTTTTTGTACCATAATTCCAGTTTATCAGTGTTTCAAGGGGTCTCTCCTTGGGTCCAAGAAGTGGAGCCAGTCTTTGTCCCCGTGTGGTCTCTTCCTGGTGAATGGGATCAGAAGGATACTTGGTGACCACACAGAAAAGGTGGACCTTATGTATGTGCTATTTCTGTGTGGTTCTGGTGATCCCATAGCCGGGCCTCCATTTCTTTAAGGCTGTTTTTACATAAAGGGTCAAAAATCGATGATCCAGAATCAGAGTGCCTGTTGGACTTCCTGGTGACATGCTGATAGATTTTCCTTCTCCAGTTTCCCTTTGTGAATATTCACGCAGACCCTCACCCCGCCGTTTACACTTCACCGCCTCCTGAGTGTCCGGTTGTTTTGGGTTGAGTTGGGCTGCTTGCTCACAGCATACTTGGGACAGGCGCTTTAATCTCTGCAGTAAGTCGCTCAGATCACTCTGCAAGACAGGTTACTTCTGGAAAGCCATCCTGGAGACAGCTAATCCTGTCCTTCTTGCAGGCTTGACTTACAAGGATGGCATCTGCTGATCTCGCTTTCTGAGAGCAGTCTTATTTTGAGTACTGCAGTGCTTCATCCACCTTCTACAATTACCACAACTAAAAATACTTCAGAGGGTGAAGAATCTTCAAGGGGACTTTGCAACCTAGCCTGTCCTCCTCATGTCTTGATGCCATATTTCAAGGCAGTATCCCTGTTGCTGTGTTAAGCTGCATATTACCTGCTAGACCAATATTTCAGGTGAGGGTTGATTGTAGGCCAGTCTTTATGCTGACCTTTCTGATCTTTTTGCCTTTTCCCTACAAGTGTACCCAAGACTCGTTGCTGTGATTGTCATGAATGCAGTACGACCACCATTTTGACTCAATGTGCAGAATTAGCCACTTTCCCAGCGCCTCATGCCAAAGCTTCATTTTCTCACATAAATGTGAGCGTCCATCCATGTGTGTCAGCCATGATAACCCTTCAGGCCCCCTCCCTTCTCCCACCACCAATAGTATAATTTGGGAGCTTCCAGAGAAACCTAAGACCAGAAGAACAGAGATGTATTTATGTTGCACAGTTGCTATAATTTTCTGGAGAAAATTACGAAACATGCTGCTGCAAGTCCAAACTGAACTCTGGGTGCTCCACATCCCTGTTTGCCATTGATTCTGTTACTGAAGGGAACTTGAGTCTGCTCTCCCAACATGCAGCAAAGCCAATCTACTGATCCCAGGTTGTGCTGAAGGAAAGTATAGGGAGCCAAGCAAGGAGAATGGGCAGCTCACGCTCAAGAGATCTGAGCTCCCTGATGACTTTCAGGGAAGAGTTTTTAAAGACAGGGTGAGAGAAGGGGTCACGGGTGTACGATCGGCTTCTCCATAATTCCCTGACTGGTTGATGATGAGGTAACAGAAAGATGTTTTGGGAATCTCAGTTTTCTGGTTCCAGCTGGTCTGGGGTCTATATGCTGGTGGTCAGCATTCAGCTAACTTCTACCTGGTGGGGTTTTAGTATCTGCAGAACAACTCAAGGATCTGGCTCAGGGTATTATCTACAGCCCTTGAGGAGCAAGTAAAGGTCCTTGACTTTGCTTAATTACTGAACTCTTATTGATCTTGTCTTGTTTGACTGCTCTCCTTTGTTTCTGCATTTCTCACTTCTCTGATTAAATTTGTTCTTTGGAACTTGGGCAAGTTCTGGGAGGCTAAAGCTTTTCTATAGACAAGAGGTAGAGGACACAGGGATGTCTCTCCCGGGGAAGGCCCTATAGGTCTTGCTTGGTTTCAATTTGACGAGCTTTGTGAGTGTCGCTCAGAGCCACTCACATGCCAGTCAGTTGCCAGTCCTGGATTTCAGGCATATATTTGTCAGACTCCACCACCTGCTGCCCCTGGTTTTCAGTGTGATAAATAAAAGCAAGTGCTTGCACTTATAAAAATGGAGGAATGACTTTGGGGACTTGCTCTTGTGTTAAGGAAAATCTTTCTTAAACTTAATTTCTATGTTTCTGCCTGTACTTGTGGTCTAATTGCACCGTAGGGAGAGGGTGTATCTGTAGGTCTTTGCATGTGATTAGAACATTTAAAGGACATACAAAAAAGTGGAAAAAAAAAAACAACAACAACAACAAAAAAACAAAACAAAAAAGTGGAAACTGATTACTTTAGGGAAGAGTACTGATGAACTGGGTGGAGTGGGAAAAGGCATTATTTTTTTTACTTTACTTTAAACTTTTTGTACTGCTTTAGACTTCTTTATTCATTAAATAAGACATTATGTCTGAGGTTATAGGATCTTCTGAGTCCCTTCTCTGCATGTGTGTTTAGTCACTCAGTCGCGTCCAGCTCTTTGCAACCCCATGGACTGTAGCCAACCAGGCTCCTCTGTCCATGGGATTTCCCAGGCAAGAATACCGGAGTTGGTTATTTCCTACTCCAAGGAATTTTCCCAACCCAGAGATTGGACTCATACCTCCTGCATTGGCAGGTGGATTCTTTACCACTGAGCCACCTGAGGGGCAGTCCCTTCTCTAAGAGTTTGTAATTCTCTTGCACGAGGGTTTATTTTGCACTTTCTTTCTACAGTCTCTTTACTGAACTCAATTAGGTTGGTTATATAGAAACACCTCGTTTTTCCAGCATTACCTGAGAATGAAATTTTCCACACTGTGAATTCTCCAGGTTAAGGATTATATTGTTGAAGTTTGGAGTAATTACTAATGGAATACTTGTATTACATACCTTCCTACCCTCTTTTTATACAGCTTTATTGAGAAACAGTTCACCCACCATAACATTCACCTATTGAAATTTGAGTGGTGTTCAGCATATTCACAGAGATGGGCAACCATCACCACAGTCTAATGTTAGGGCATTTCAACACCATGCAAAGAAACTCCATACCCAGTAGGCTGTCAGGCCTGCCGATTGTAGTTCTGTCTCTATGGACTGGCCTATTCTAGACATTTCACATAAATGGAATCATATAATATGTGGTCCTTTGTTCCTACCCTCTTAAACAGATCAGAGTTAACAGCATTTTACCTTTTTCTGATAATTTTGGCTTACTGTTATTGACAGTATGCTTATGATGACTTCAAGAAATACCAAAGCAGGGAGGCCATTTGCCTTTACATTCCCTGGTCTGTTAAGATGTACATAACCCTTTCTGTTGCCCAGGTCATCAAGTGACTTGAATGCCTTGTCCTGTGACTTTTAACTCTTGTTTTAACCATTATTTCTTTTCTGGTTCCCCCAATTTTGCAAAGTTGGACCAATAGTACCTAAACTAGATCAGACCCGAAATCTCATGCCTTCTCTTGACCGAGGCTCATAATGTAACTCAAACATAAACCTCTTTGGTATCTCTCCTTCTTCTGGAGTGATTAAATGAGCCGACATCTTCCTCCTTTCATTGCTATCTTGAGCGTCTCATATCATCCCGTCGGCTAAATTCCACTTTAGCAATAAATCCCCCACAAGTATTTTATGATCTCTCTGGGTTAAGCGGTGTTAAACCCTTTGATTACTTGTATCCTTCCTCTCCCCTTTCTTAAAATAGTCTGTAGCCCTCATGTCCAGGACTTTCTCCATTTCCCTTTCTCTAAAATTGCCTAATTGTAAAGAAACAGTTTCTCTTAAGAACACGCATGAGCATAACAATCCTTAATGCAAACCTCCAGGCCGGGTGGGGCAGGGCAACCCCTAAGTCAGTGGGGCAGGGCTGCCACGTCCAAGGGCATCTGAGTATTTACAGGGATGGAGGATACTTGACTGTCCCGGGCAGTAGCATCTCTGTAAGTATCTTCTTTATCTTTCGGTGGGCATGGCGTGAAGAGGGCGAGTTTACTCCGGGGCACTGTTTCCAGTTTGGGTCAGACTCTTCCAGGGTTGCTGGAGGTCTAAGTCAGAATGGCAGGGGGGAGTTGTCACCATTCTGAATTTGGCCAGAGGAGCATGAGAGGGCCGGACCAGGAGTGTGTCACAGGTGTTTGGGGTTTCGCGGCTTCTCACGCTCATTGTCAGGATAAGCCCAGAAGTTTGAAAGGGCACCCTTGCTGGGAGCAGTTCTAAGACATGGTGAATCTGGAGACCCAAGAAAACTGAGTCTGTGTCAGGGACACCAAGCCTTCATTGGGCCTGATGTGGGCAGGGAAAGGAGGACAGGAGAGCCTGGTGCAGAGCACACCAGAAAGTATCTGCCCAGTGACAGAACCACAGGTGTTGAGTCAACTTTCTGACGTGAGATGCTGAGGAAAATTTTCAGGCTTGGCTCTGTGGGAAAAGCTGTAATTTAGGACTGACCCGCGGGGGTGCAGATGAGCATATAGAAGTCAATGTGCGTGTGGGAGTCCTGGTGTGGGAAGTGAGAAAAGAATCTGGACTTGAAATCACTTAAGTGGCCCTGAATGGCGGGCGGGCACCAGAGAACAGTCTGGGTGCATCCAACTCTGGACAGTCTGATAGCAGGGGAGCCTGCTGACCTCAGGCCTGGGCAAGGGACACCCTGGCTCAAGCTGAGGTAAGCAGAATCCAGCCAGCCCCACAGCACCGTGCTCGGTAGGTTCACGTTTGATGGACCAGGAAGCAGTCCCTCCATAAGTGGCCCAGCACTGCCCTCTGGTGGTACACCCTATCAAACGCACACTGACTTAAAAGGATCCCTTCAGGAGCCTCCTTTATTTACAACTTAGTGGATGCTCTCAGCACTTGAGCTTTGGGACTAATTATGCTAACCTACATGGGCCCAATCCTGCTGTGATGTGAGAATAACAATCAGGAAAAACAATGCACTTCATGCCTCTGTCTGGTTCCACCAACTGTCTAATCCAGTTAGCCCTAAGGAATTCCCACTTAGTAGACGTTTGAGCGTGCATGCTCAGTCGTATCCAACTCTTTGTGACCCCATGGGGTGGCCCGCCAGGCTCCTCTGTCCATGGGATTCTCCAGGCAAGAATACTGGAGTGGGTTGCCATTCCCTTCTCCAGGGGATCTTCCCGATCCCAGGGACTGAACTCATGGCTTCTGCATCTCCTGCACTGGTAGGCAATTCTTTATCACTGAGCCACCTGGGAAGAGTAAATGTTTAGTATGTGTTCACAGGCATTGTGCTAGACCCTTTACAAGCATCAAACTAACTTGTAATTGCTAGGAGAGGTGCTCTAATTATTCACATGTTACTGATGTGTGAGCTGGTACTAAAGGGGAGATCTCACTCTTGCTGCAAAGGGGTGACCTTCGGTTCTGAGTGCCACCAACCTGTTCGCAACAGAAGCCCCTGCCCCACCCTTAACAGTGGGAGTGAGAGTGGAGAATGGAATGGGTGAGGCCACTTCTATTTTATGTTTAGTTAACATATTTTTATGATGAATATGTGCTATTTTTCTATATATTTTTAAATTAGGCTAAATTCTGGGTGTCCCCATTGTGAAACCCAGATGACTCCATTTTAGGATAGCACTGCCATTTTGAGTAAAACCCCCTCCCGAGGAGAGAAAATGAAATTTAAAGAGAAAGAAACTCAATGAGTCAATCAGGGGAGGACAGGAAAGCCCCTCCCCCCTTACTCTAACCCACCAATCAGTAGCTAACACGACACCCTTAGTTGAAGAATTAACCAATCCCCTTAAGCTTCCCTTCCCGCTTCCCCTGCTATACAGTATAAAAATGATTTGCCTGTTTCACGGGGGACTCCTTCGCCATTGTGTGAAGAGAGTCCCTGCTCGAGCTTGTAATAAAGTTCCTCACTGCTTTTGCATCGATCCGCGGCTCCTGTGGTGTTTGGTGGGATTCCTCGATCCGAGTACAACATTTTGGGGGCTCGTCCGGGATCCCCCAGACTCTCCAGGACCCGCGCTTCGGAGGACAAACGGCCGGTAAGCAGTAGCAGCAGCTGCATCTGTGTCTGTAAGGGGGCCCCGCTCTGTAGCTGGACTTAAACCTAGGCGGACGCGCCAATACGGTCTCCAGCAGGGAGCAGGAAGAGACGTCTTCCAGCTCCCACTCAGTAGTCCTATATATATATATATATATATACATATATATATATATCTGATATACTCTGTACCTTTTGTTCTCTGAATTGCGCGCTCTGTTATTTGTCTGGTGTGTCGTCTTGTTTGTTCATTGTGTGACTGACCGACGATGGGACAGACCCAATCTAGATGCTCTCCGCTTACCTTAATGACTGACCATTTCAAAGAAGTTAGAGCTCGAGCTCGTAACCTGAGTGTAAAAATTAAAAAATCTCAGATGGTTTTCTTATGCAGGACTGAATGGCCCAGCTTTAACGTAGGCTGGCCTCCTGAAGGAACTTTCGACTTAAGGATTCTCCGGAGAGTCCGAGAAATCATCACCAGACCTCGAAGCATACGTCCCGACCAGGTCCCATATCTCCTGGTTTGGGAAGATCTAATAGTCATCCCAACCCCTTGGATGCACCCCTTTTTACCTCCACCAGCAGAAATACTCAAGGATATCCTAGAGGTTGAAGACACGGAAGAACCTCCGGCTTCCCCCTCTGCCCCTGTTTTGCAGGAAGATTAGACTCTTCTTGATCTCCTTCTCACACCTCCACCATATTCTCTCCCCCCTCCTATTCAGCTTGAACCCCCACTTCCCCAACCTCCTCCAGAAGCGGCTGGGGGAGGACCTGCAATGACCTCCCAAAATCGTAGGGCCGCCTTCCCCAGGTGGCCTGCCGACTCTACTTCAGCAGCTATTCTTCCTCTCAGGGCTCTGGGCCCCCCTGATGCTGATGGAGATCAGCCCCTTCAATATTGACCCTTTTCTACTAGTGATTTATACAATTGGAGGACCCAGAACGCCCCATTTTCAGAGAGACCTAAAGAGCTTATTAATTTGTTAGAAACTGTTCTGTTTACTCATCAACCTATGTGGGACGATTGTCAGCAGCTACTCCAGATATTATTCACCACAGAAGAAAGAGAAAGGATCCAGCTAGAGGCTCGGAAACTGGTGCCAGGAGATAATGGGCAACCCACGGCTAACCCTGCGACGATTGACTCCTCCTTCCCTTTATCTAGGCCACAGTGGGACTATAACACGGCAGAAGGTAAGGAGCGGCTCCGGGTCTACCGCCAGGCTCTGTTGGGGGGTCTCAAAGCGGCCGCTCGCAGGCCCACTAATTTGGCTAAGGTAGGTAATGTACAGCAAGGGAGAGAAGAGAGTCCTGCGGCGTTCCTGGAGAGACTGATGGACGCATTCCGTCAGTACACTCCCATGGACCCTGAGGCGGAGGATACTAGGTCAGCCTTAATGATGCATTTTATTAATCAGTCAGCCCCAGATATAAGGAAGTAGTTACAGAAGATAGATAGATTAGGTGAAAAATCTATTCAAGATCTGATGGCAGTAGCAGAGAAAGTTTATAATGACCGAGAGACACCTGAAGAGAAGCAGACTAGAGCCGCCGACCGGCAGACCCGAAATATGGCTCGCATTTTCCTGGCCGCCACCAGCGCCCAGCCGAATGAACGAGAGAAGAGATTGAAACAACTGGCAGAAGGTAAGCCGAAACCTAACCCCCAGGGAAAACCAAAGTTAGGATGGAACCAGTGTGCATATTGTAAAAACGGACATTGGGTTAAGGATGTCCCTAAAAAGTTCAAACAAGGAACCAACGTTTTGGCTCTGGGGGACCTGAGCGACTAGGGGAGACGGGGCCCAGAACCCCTCCCCGAGCCCAGGGTAACCTTAAAAGTGGAGGGGACCACAATTGAGTTTTTAGTGGACACTGGGGCCAAACATTCTGTCCTGCTTGACCCACGGGGAAAACTTTCTTCAAAGACTTCATGGGTACAGGGGGCCACTGGTATGAAAAAATATTCATGGACTACCCGAAGAAACCTAGATCTGAGCATGGGCCGGGTATCCCACTCTTTCATGGTCATACCAGACTGCCCCTACCCACAAGGATTCAAGAACTCGCCCACGATCTTCGACGAAGCATTACATGAGGACCTGGGTGACTACCATATCCAACACCCACGGGTTACCTTGCTACAGTATGTAGACAACATTTTGTTGGCCACAGAATCCCAACAAACCTGTCTGGAGGCAACCAGAGACTTGCTGTATACTTTAGGTGAGCTGGGATATCGGGCCTCCACAAAGAAAGCACAAACTGGCAGACAAGAGGTTCATTACCTGGGATACATATTAAAAGAAGGACAGCGGTGGCTGTCCAAAGCTAGAAAAGAGACTGTGTTAAAGATCCCTAAGCCCCAGAGTCAACGCGGAATTAGAGAATTTCTGGGGTCCGCTGCATTCTGTAGATTATGGATCCCAGGTTTTGCTGAAATGGCAAAACCACTATACCAGGCAACAAAAGAGACTATACCATTTGCCTGGACAGAGGAAATGGATAAAGCCTTCCAGGACATTAAGGCAGCCCTCTTGTCAGCCCCTGCCCTAGGTCTACCTGACGTCACTAAGCCCTTCCTTCTCTATGTAGATGAGAACAGAGGGGTAGCCAAAGGCGTGTTACTCCAGAAACTGGAGTTTGGAAAAGACCAGTGGCATATCTTTCAAAAAAACTGGACCCAGTGGCTAGTGGATGGCCCCCCTGCTTGCGTATGGTGGCTGCTGTGGCCTTGTTAGTAAAAGATGCTGGCAAATTAACCCTGGGACAAGAACTGCAAATAACAACCCCACATGCCATTGAGGGTATATTGAGACAACCTCCAGATCGATGGATCAGTAATGCTAGACTGACCCATTACCAGGGACTACTACTAAACCCTAGCAAGATCATTTTTCAGCCGCCAACTACTTTGAACCCAGCCTCACTCCTGCCGGATCCAGACCTGGACGCTCCACTACATGACTGTGCTGACATCCTGGCTCAGGTATGTGGGATCCGAGCTGATCTGAAAGACGTCACCGTTCCGGATGCTGAACTGACTTGGTACACGGATGGGAGCAGCTTCGTACAAAATGGACAAAGGTATGCGGTTTCGGCTGTGACCAACGCGAAAAAAAATGCAGGATCTCATCAAAACTGCAAAGATTGTCGTCAAAGACTACCGGGCGGAAATAGAAAAAATTGACTCAGACTGTAAGGCTTGCCTGCTAACAAAGCCAACCAAGACTTCAGGAGCAACTAGAGGAGCCAGAGAAAGGGGAACACGCCCTGGAGCCTACTGGGAAGTAGACTTTACTGAGGTAAAACCGGGACAATACGGATGTAGATACCTGCTAGTCTTCATAGATACTTTTTCTGGATGGGTAGAGGCCTACCCAGCAAAAAAGGAGACAGCCCAGGTTGTAACAAAAAAACTCTTAGAGATCCTGCCGCAGTTCGGATTCCCTGCACAGGTAGGTTCCGATAACGGTCCCGCCTTTGTCTCCAAGGTAAGTCAGGGACTGGCGGCGGTTCTGGGGACAAATTGGAAATTACATTGTGCCTATCGACCCCAGAGTTCAGGGCAAGTAGAAAGAATGAACAGACTTTAAAAGAGACCTTGACCAAATTAACCCTAGAGACTGGCGGGGACTGGGTGGCGCTCCTCCCCTTTGCCTTGTTCGGGTGGGGAACTCACCTTACATGTTGGGCTTAACCCCCTTTGAAATTATGTTCGGGAGACCTCCCCCTATTGTACCTAGTTTAAAGACTGACTTAATAGCTGACTTGCCTGTTGATGCTCTGTTCTCCTCTCTCCGACTCCTCCAACGGGTGCACAAGGACATTTGGAAACGGCTAGAAGCCCTATACCTCACCAAGCCACCGCCTGAACCACATCGTTTTCAGCCAGGAGATTGGGTCTATGTGCGGAGACACGACTCAGGCACCCTCGAACCACGCTGGAAAGGACCCTACTCTGTCATCCTAGTCACACCAACAGCCCTCAAGGTAGATGGTATTTCAACATGGGTCCACTTCTCACATGTGAGGCCTGCTGATCCTTTCACCGACCTCCACGAGGATCTGCCACAATGGAGAGTCTCCAAACATCCGGACAATCCATTCAAGCTAGAACTCTGGAAACGCCCCAAAGAAGCATCTCCCTCTTAAGGTACTTTGTACTCTGGGCAGCCTTCCAGAGGATTGCCTCAGCCAATCCTCATCATCCGGTTAACATGACCTGGATAGTCTACAACCCTGAGACTGGAGAAATACTTAATTTGAGTTCCAACGTAGCCCACAAAGGGACATGATGACCCGTATTGAGCTTTGATTTGTGCGTCCTGGCGACCGACAGTAACGGCTTCCATGGTCCCAGCGAACTGACCAACTTTTTTGTGCATGGCTCCTATTACTTATTCACCTGTAACTGTGAGGGTAAGGGCCCACAGTATTTAGAATAAGTGCCTGTCTATGTCTGCCCAGGGGGAGGAAGGGATCAGAACCAAATTGAAAAATGTGGGGGAGTTGACTTTTTTTATTGCGCCGCTTGGGGATGTGAAACCTCGGAAACGGTCCCTTGGCCCATCAATCCTGGCAATGACCTCATTTAGATAAAATTACCCCAGAATACCCCAAAATGCAGATCTCAGGGAATATCGGCTAAACCTGACAATGTTTTCCATTACAGATTAAGTTCACAGATAAAGGGAAAAAGTTTACCAGGTGGGATGTAGGCCGAGCCTGGGGCCTAGGACTTTATAAGACTGGGTTTGACAATGGAGTCCGATTTGAACTTAAATTAAAGACGGGACCACTCTACTTGACCCCCAAGGTAGCTTTGGGACCAAACCAGGTGATAGCCCCAAAACGTTCCTCCCAGGTGGTAACCCCAAAACCTCCCTCCCAGAACCAAGGTCGGGATACTGGGCCTACTCCACACACTCCTCCCATAGCCGACATGTCTCCACCTACAGAGCCCCTTATAAAGGTAGATTTAATACTGTCCACCTAATGTTAATCAGATCTCAATATTCAACTGTCTCCACAGATGATATAGTTGACTCTGTAGAAGACCCATGATTGGGCCTTCCATAGAAACTAGAAGAGGGGGAAATGTGAAACCCAGATGACTCCATTTTAGGATAGCACTGCCATTTTGAGTAAAACCCCCTCCCGAGGAGAGAAAATGAAATTTAAAGAGAAAGAAACTCAATGAGTCAATCAGGGGAGGACAGGAAAGCCCCTCCCCCCTTACTCTAACCCACCAATCAGTAGCTAACACGACACCCTTAGTTGAAGAATTAACCAATCCCCTTAAGCTTCCCTTCCCGCTTCCCCTGCTATACAGTATAAAAATGATTTGCCTGTTTCACGGGGGACTCCTTCGCCATTGTGTGAAGAGAGTCCCTGCTCGAGCTTGTAATAAAGTTCCTCACTGCTTTTGCATCGATCCGCGGCTCCTGTGGTGTTTGGTGGGATTCCTCGATCCGAGTACAACACCCATGATGAAGGGATGTGGCCGGTCTAGCATATCCAGATGAGGACAGCCAGGAAGGAGGGGCAGGAAAAGGAACCACACTCTTTCACCCTGAGCGGCAAGGATCTAGACGAGTTTGGTAGCTGATGAGTCAAGGGGAGTAGTTTATTTTGTGTGCATCTCCAGAGTGCAGGCCCAGGGCCAGGGGAGCCGCATTCTCAAGGCAGGGTTCAGCCGCATGTGGAAGCATGTTGCTAGCTAGAAAGGGCTGCCGCGCGGGTGAAAATGGTGGCTTGTGGAGATGAGACTGGAGGCCACCGGGGAGTTTATACAGGAGACTCGTTGGTTGGGCAGGGGGAGACTCATTAGAAGGTAGGCCCTCAGTTGCAAAGCCTCTGCCGTCTGTCCGTCCCCCTCACCGGGCCTCTCACCCCTGGGCAGCAGTGCATGTTCTCGCCTGTAGGTGGCAGCCTTGACTCAGTAGGGGCCCGGCCTGCCCCACGCAGGGGTTCTTACCTTTGGCCCTGTATCATCTCAAGAAGGGGACGACAGAGGACGAGGTGGCTGGATGGCATCACCGACTCGATGCACATGAGTTTGAGTAAGCTCCGGGAAGTGGAGATGGACAGGGAGGCCGTGGCGGGCCCACGGGATCGCAAAGAGTCGGACACGACTGAGTCACTGAACTGAGCTGAACTTCTCACTTGGGAGGATTTACGACTCCTGATGCCTGGAGGGTGAGAGGCGGGAGAGGGGGAAGGACTGCACCCCCCAGAGTGTGATTAAGCTGGTCTTGGGTGTGGCCTGCGCAATCGTAGTGCTCCCAGGTAACTCTAGAGGGAGTGACTGGGCTGTGACTGTCATTTCTGTGGGGTCAGTGGCCCACTTGTTTCACCTTCTGTGCTTTCAGCCTTCTGCAGGGGGTGCCTGGACACACAGGAGGAAACTGGGAGCATCAGGAGCGGTGGCTCAAAAAACTGGAAAGAATACAAGCTCATTAGGAGAGAGAAAAGACGCCCCTGAAACATGGGTAGAGAGGAGACAGCAGCCCACACCCGGCCCAGGAGGGAGCAGCAGGCATTGCAGTCCCTCAGGAAGTGAGTTCAGCCAGGCCATGCAGAGGGCAGGGAATCCCCTAGATCCTCCGGAGGACAGGACTGGGGAGGTTAGACTGGTCTTCTGTAGCAGGGCCTTTGGCTTCTGGCCAACTGGTGGCATTCCTGGGATTCAGGCCTCTTTGGAGACCTGGCAGAAGTGGATCCACAGGGAGGTTGAGGGTCTCCTGAGACCGAGATTCGCCGGAGGGGAATTGGGCTCCTGCTGTGACGGTGAACTGACCCAAGCACCTGCCCGCAGCTCTGTTCCAGCCCAGCGTTGGTATCCACAGAGAAGGGGCCCTCCATCCATCGCAGCACACACAGCTCTTTCTATAGCGCCCAGGACACTGGGGAAAACCACGCTGCTCTGGCCAGGGTGGGACGAGGGGGAGGCAAGTCTGTGTCAAACTTAAGGAGGCAACAAAAGACCCGATCGTTGGTAAGACTGGTATTTTCAAAATCAGAGTTGATGCAAAAGAATGCATGATGGACAAAATATCAACATTTTGAATTAAGACGGGATAGAATCAGTAGGTTTTCCTTTTGCGCTAATTCCAGTGTGGCACGGCTCTGCTCTGGACTCTCCACCAAAGCGCAGGCAAGGGGCAGAGGGGTATCTTCTCCCACTTTCCACCTGCACTTTGCCTGAGTCACCCATCACCTCTGGCACCTGGAGAACTTCAGGTCTTTGGTCCTGCTGGGGACTGTGCGGCGGGTGGAGCAGTGGTGCCACCTAGTGGGAGACTCAGGCAGAGCACCAGAGGGCTTGTTACACGTGTGGAAGATGTGGCTTGTGGACTTGTTGCAGGGGAAGTGGGGCAGCCAGGGGCTTGGGAACAGATGGACTAGGGGATGGGGAAGCCTGAGCAGTGTTGCTGAGACGCTGTTAGTTCTTAGGGTAGGCTTCCCTGGTGGCTCAGCTGGTAAAGAATCCGCCTGCAGTGCGGGAGACCTGGGTTTGATCCCTGGGTTGGGAAGATCCCCGGGAGAAGGGAAAGGCTACAGACTCCAGTATTCAGGCCTGGAGAATTCCATGAACTGTATAGTCCATGGGGCCGCAAAGAGTCAGACACAACTGAGCGACTTTCACTTCACTTCGCCTCTAGGGCAGTGTGTTCCCATTACACAGTACCAGGAATCTAGATCATTAGAATCACCAGGGGAGCCTTAGAGGTAGATCCCCAAGCTCCAGCTCGGTTAGGAAGCTTGTGATTGTTCCAATGGCTCATTTTACAGGTCAGGGCTAAAAACCTCGAGAATGAGCAGCCCAAGATGGTGAAAGAAACTGGAAGTCACCTTAAGACTGGAACTTGAGTTGTCTTACTCCTAGTTCTCATCCAAGTTCTTCTAGTGACTAAACTCTCTATGTTTGAAATAAAAAGATATTGAGGCAGGAACTGTGATTCAAAGATAAGGAAGACAGTAAGTCTCAGCTGCTTAGGGAGAGTAGAAGGAATAAAAACGTGCCTCCAGAAATGTGTGCCAAGTATCAGGTTGTGACTGCTGGTGGGTGCAGAGGACCAAGGGGGCCTGAGACATGTTCAGATATCACACTTGGAGGTGGCCCTGGGGGAGGTGGCCAGGCAGGAGGAGTATGTTTGTGGGCGTGTGGGACACAGGTGAGCTGTTGTTGCAGGCGTGTGTGCTCAGCTGGGGGCAGAGGGGACTCAATGTTGATGGCGTCCGAGCAGAGCAGTGACAGATCAGAGTCGTGTTTCGAATAAGATGACTTGGGAGGATGAAGCCGTCTCGGGTAATTTGCATGGACTTGGCTGTGGTTTTTGGTTGCCTTGAACCCAAACATCTTTTGGCCAGATGGCCTGAGTGGACTTCAGAGCCCACGTCCTTACATTACCAGCCTTCAGAGCCCAGGAGGGGTTTCTGCACAACTGTGAAAGGCAGGAGGAAACCTGTCAAAATTGCTTCATCCTTTCACTGTGATGATTAATATTCAAACTGTCTTTTTATCTCAGGAGCCTGGGATGATTTAAAACATGGAACTGCTATTAATATTTCCTTACAGAGATGGCTCCAGCTGCAAAAAAGGCCTGTGTTCATCGTCAAGCCCATATTTCAGACAATGAAACAAAGGCAGTAGACTGCTCAGGATTACAAGGCAGGACAGGTTGAGCAGGTGTGAACTGAGTGTCAGCGCCCAGCCACTCAGGCAGTGGTGATGGTCCTTGGACCAGAGCTGGGAATTTAAATCCCTGCCTGCGGAGCTGTTTGGGGTTCCTCGTGGCCGACAGGACTGATTCTAGGCTTGGGGGCAACACATTGGCGCTGCCACTCTGACCCTCCCCAGGGGGACACAGAGGAAGGGGGAGAAGAAGTGGCAGGAGACACTATTTACGGCTCCCTGAGAGTGCCTCGGGACCAGCTGACCCTCCGGGGGGCCTGGCCCCTGTCTGGCTGGGTCCCCAGGATCATGGGCTGCTCGCTCTTGGCCGTGGGAGGCTGATTATGGCCACATCACACTGACTCAGTGTGTGTCTATGGGCCACTCATGACACTGCACCAGGACCTTCTGTGGTCTGGATTCACTGTGGGGCTGAAGGCAAGTCACTTAAACTGAGAAAAACTCGTGTCCCTTAGTCTGCTTCCAAGAGGGCCCACCCTATCTCTGCTGGCTCGTGGGCTGGTGTGGGAATGACCTGCCAGTACCCTGGAGAAAGAGCCTCAATGGAGTCTGGCCACTGCAGGCACGGTCCCCTCATCACCATGCTGGGTTCCTCAGTGTGAGCAGTGGGGTGGGTGGTGGGAAGGGGCTGACTTCTCTCTGCCTCCCGGACTTTACTCGGTCTCAAGCAAGCCTGGGGGTGGAAGGGGAACAGGCCTGAGGCCCCTCGGGAGACAGGGGAGGCCATGTTCGGTTTCTGGCCTAGGACCCTTATGTGAAAGGCTGACTCCGGTCCCTGGGCCTGAGGCCAGGAAGCCCCCAAAATAAATGCTGCTGTAAATGCCTCGCTCCCAGTCTCTGCACCTGTTGCACAGGGGACAGAGACCCCAGGCCCAAAATAGGCGCAGCTGCCGCGGCTGCTAATCCTGCCCCAAGCCGAGGCTGCGTCATATTTGGGTATGTTTGTCCCTCCACCGGCCGGCCCTCCCCACTTGGCCCTGGGAGCCTGGGGAGGGGCCGCCTCTGCCCCGAGCGGTCTTCACACCTCGCCCCCCACCCCCCGCACCGCCTCCCAGGGCCTCCTTACTGATGCTTGACTCTCTGCCCAGGTTTCTGAGCCAGAGTGAACTGCAAACAGCCGTGCCCACACCCGCTGTTTTGGGAAGCCAAGAAATTCATGTGCATGGTTAGGATTGTTGACAGATTTGTAAAGAACAGCTTCTGGGTTATTATTATGTCTTTACTAGTGACAGGAGAGGCAGAAAGTCAGGAGAACCGGTTCTCCCCAAGGGCATACCGAGTCCCCCCGTCTCCCCCTCTTACCAGGAGTTGAGTTCGGCCCGTGCGTGGAGCACCTGCTGTGTATAGAGCACTGTGCTCACTGCTAAAGGGACTGACTTTCTTTCGGTTTCTGACTATAAAACATGTCACCCTGTCCCCTTCCTCAGCTTCCCGTTACCTCTGTGGTTTGTTTTGTTTTCCATCATCTTGGAGTACTCTTATTCCCTTGACTGTTCTTGAGGCTCTGACTCATCTACTCTGTATCTCTGGGTCACTGGGTAACCCTCTGCCGATGACAATGGTCCATGTTCTTTACCTGAGCTGCCCCTTTTCTCTGCAGGCTGTGTCAGGGGTCTTGATGAAGGCAGCCTGAGGGTGGGTAGCACCCACTCCTCTGCTCCTCCTTGGGGCTCTAAGGACCACTTCTTCTTTGATAAAACATGGAGAAGGTCCCCAGATGCCCAGGCTTCTTGTTCCTCACTTCCATGGAAAGCATGACACATCTTAGCTAAAAATAATCGGTCCCATCCTGGGTCCCGGCTGCTGCCACCGTGGGCTTGAGGGCCTCCGGAACGTCTAGGCCTTGTTCAGGGTAACCGGACCGTGGCTGGGCCCCAGCAAGCAGCCTTGGGATGGCTCAGCCTCGGCTGTTTTTAGCAGTGGGATTATTGGGAGGGGTAGAAATAGACCTCCACCTCCTGAGCGGCTTCCTCAGCCCACATTCCCAGGCGCACTTTGCTTTATTAAAGCTCTCAGCTGTCGCGGGGACCAGGCGTGGAGAAAGGGGGAGGGGGGCGGCCCTCTCCAGCAGAAGGAGGAGGCTGCAGGGTGCAGCCAATTGTCCCCCTTCCCCCCCGCCCCCGCCATGAGGACATGTGGTTCTTATTAGAAGCCGAGTCCCTTACACGTTGTGAGGAAGGAAGCCCCCTGACCATCATAAATCAGGATCTCTTCACTTCCAAATAAAGCAGTCTGCCAGCCTAGCCCACAGTCCCTTTAGAGTTGACAGATGTACTTTTTAAATCCTGTGTTGATCATGTGTTTCTTGTGTAATTAAAAAATTATAAAAGGTAATAAAAAATAGAAATCTACTGCCAAGAGATTTGGCTCAGTAAAGACTTCAGAAAGAGCTTTCTGGATAGTGTAAGAATTACAAGGGGAGGATTAATAAATTCTATGTTCAAGTACCAGGAAAAAAAAAATAAAAGGTGAGGCTGTCTATACAAAGGAAAAGTAACTTGAAACGGCTCTTAATCTGAAGGTGGTGGGATTCCACCCAGAGAACTTAGCCTGAAGGAGGGACCCCCTTTTTTGCCACCCTGTTTTGGGGCTCACATGCAAAAGGACCAGGCAATATTGCAGATGAGCTAAAGATCACCAAGCTCCTAGTGACTTGGCCTGTCTGAGGGGAGACTCTCTGAAGACAGAGTGGGCTGGGCTGATGGGCAAGAAGGGTCAGAGTGGAGGCTGGGAGGAACTTAACAGGAATGGTAACAGGCAAAAGGGGAAAACGTGTGCGCCGTGGGTTTATCTGTCCAGTTCTGATGGGCTCTCACCCCCAAGCCCACCTCCTCAAGGTACTTGTCGCGTCTGTCTGCCAGCTGCCCAGGGAGGTGGCGTTTTGCAGTGCGGAGGAGTTTGGGCGCCGGGGAGAATCCCAGCTCTAGAGGCCGGTGTGAGCTCAGCGCGAGCTCAGTGCTCCGTGGTTCTGTTTCTTCCTCTGGGAAGCGGGGCGATAGCCCGGACGTGTCATCACTGGGTCAGCATTTGGTGCTGAGAGTCGGGGAAGGAGTTCAGGGGACAGGCCCGAGTCCACCCTCCGCCTCTCCGCTCCCAGACTCGACTCCCCCAGCTCCCATGTGGGGCACGGCTGGGGCTTATTTGGAATGAGGTTCATGCTTTCCTTTCTCTCTGCAGTAATAGGGCTTATATTTTCTATAGTCATGGGCATCCTTTGCTTTGTGGAATAAATGAACACTGGCACAGTTGGTCACAATATTAACAGAAAATGAATGTTACCATTTTGTTGTTGTCCGTTGCTCGGTCGTGTCCGACTCTTTGCAACCTCATGGACTGCAGCACACCAGACTTCCCTGTCCTTCATCATCTCCTGGAGCTTGCTCAAACTCATGTCCATTGAGTTGGTGATGCCATCCAACCATCTCGTTCTCTGTCGTCCCCTCCTCCTCCTGCCCTCAGTCTTTACCAACATCAGGGTCTTTTCTAATGAGTCTGCTCTTTGCATCAAGTGGCCAGTGTATTGGAGCTTCAACTTCAGCATCAGTCCTTCCAATGAATATTCAGGATTGATTTCCTTTAGGATGAACTGGTTGGGTCTCCTTGCAGTCCAAGGGACTCTCAAGTGTCTTCTCCAATACCATAGTTAAAAAGCATCAATTCTTCGGTACTCAGCCTTCTCTATGGTCTAACTCTCACATTCATACATGACTACTGGAAAAACCACAGCTTTGACTATACGGGCCTTTGTTGGCAAAGTAATGCTCCTCACCAAATCAGAGCCTAATTGGAAAGTTACGGATTGCTTCCAGAACCACCTGCTCACCTGCTTCATGTGAAATGTTGTGCTTTGTCAGTGTGTGGACATAGCACGTCCTACAGCCTCAGAGGTTTTCAGTTTTATGGCACCAGTCTACATAAAATGCATCAGGTATCTCTCTCATCAATTCTTTGCTTGAAATTCTATAAAATGAGTTCACTTCAAAGGTGGTCTTGCTTGCCTGCCTGCCTCTTTTTTCTTTCTTCCTTTCTTATCTGTATTTTATTATGTATTTTTAAAAGACAAGGACTATTTTAGAAAACATTATCATAGTATCACCTTGAAGATGAACAACAATCCCATATCATCATCAAAATATCCAGTCATTATTCACATTTTACCCAATGGGATATACATGTGTATCCTAACAAGGTCTAAGCCAAGCAGTTAGTGGATAGGGCTGAGTCTCTTTTAATCCAGAATTCCTCCTTCCATTTCTTTCATGGATTTTTCCCTTGTGATTCATTTATTGAAAAAACTAGATGTTGTGTTCAGTTGTGTTCCCCATATCCTGGAGTTTATTGGTTCTGTCTTGGGTCTGTTTCTGCTTTCCTGTAAGTTGGTGGATACAATTAGGGTCTGGATCAGACCCCAGTGTGATTGCTGAATGGGAATTTTTCCTGGGCAGTGGTGTATATACTTCTTTCCATAGGCATGTCATGTTTTGTCTTATTTTTGTGATACTAGTAGTCATAATTCATCAGGGGTTCATAATTCATATAAAAATGGTGATGTGCCAGACCTTTCATTCCTTCTTCATCTACCAGCTTGAACACCTCTGTAACAAGCTTTGTCTGCTTTTTCCATCCCCCACTTTCCCCAGAAGGCAGCCTGTAGCCATAAGTGTGCAGCAGAGAGGCTCTGGGCAAATGCAACCCTTGGCCCAGCCTCAGGCCAGGCCTGGACCAGCCTTGGTATCCCTGCTGGGATTCCTTTCAACAGCAGACCCACCAGGAGGACACAGCACATTCGAGTCACAGCATTTCCAGAAAGAATGAAAGCATGTCAGAGAAATGTGGTCCTTAAGGTAAAATTATCTGAAATCACTGACAGGCCACAGTGTCCTTCTTTCTGTGGATGACAAATCCCAGAAGGCGCTGAGCTCCCCTGGTGCCTTAACTCCTCCAGAGTAAGTCTGGGTCATCTAATCCCCCAGAATCAGATAAAGGAGGGCACTTGACGATATTTCTGATAATGATGAACAAATAATTCCAAGTTTGATGATTCCGTTTCTGTAGCAGGTTGCCCAGGTACTATTCTGACTTCTTGCTGTATTTTCCCATAAAGACAGGCTTACCCTGGATAGGGGTGGGATTTTCTGTGGTGCGGCTTTGAAACCATGCAGACTGAGCCAAGAACTCAGTGGTAGATGTAGCCTGAGCTCTGGGGGCACTGGCGCTGCTTCAATCATTTGTGTATTCCCAGTAGTTAATGCAGTGCTCATGTGGAGTGCTGCCTGACAAACGTTTCCTGTACTTCAGGGCAGTTCCCTGAGAGGGTGTAGGGGGACTCTAGCCCCTGCCTTATAACCCAGTTCAACTTGAGACAGGGCTTTCCCGAACCAAGCCTTCGTGCTTCCCTCATGTTGTACTGGGAGATGACTCTCTGGACAAACTCCCCTTTTTCCTGCCAGAGCAGTGGTTAACCTAGTCTCAAATGTAAACCAGAAGCAATCTCTCCCTGTCCCCACAGACATACCCCAGAAAATATGCAGAATAGCTTTATCAAGCCATCTGCTGAGATTTCCACATTGGGCATAAATATCACCAGTGAACCATTTCCACACTGGGAAGAGAAAACAAATACAATGAAACAGCCCCAAACTGAAAACAAGGTTTATTGCATGTGAAAGTAAGTATCAGAGTCAGGAACCATGAAAATATACATTTTGCATATTTTCTGTCCTGTTGCAGAGGAGGGAGCTCACTCTTCACTCTCGTGGACCACCATCTGGGGAGAAAATGGGCATTTCTAGTTCTGTCAGCAGAGCCTCACTTCCTGCTGCTCCCCCTCCCCACAAGCATCTGGGTGCTTGCTTGTCTGTCTCAGAGGACACGGGGTACTCCTTGGATCGCAGGCGAGTGAATACACGACCGTCTACGTGGTGGCAGTCACCCAGGCCTGAGAGCCTGGTCCTCAGAACAGCCCAGGGGTGGTCTTCCCTAGTGTCTCAGATGGTAAAGAATCCACCTGCAATGCGGGAGACCTGGGTTCGATCCCTGAGTTGGGAAGAGCCCCTGGAGAAGGGAATGGCTACCCACTCCAGTATTCTTGCCTGGAGAATTCCATGGACAGAGGAGCCTGGTGGGCTACAGTCCATGGGGTCACAAAGAGTCAGACAAGACTGAGCGACTTTCACTTAGGGACCTACACGCGGTGAGTGCGGTGACGGAGGCTGGCGGCAGAGGGCGCCCGAGAGCTCCGTTCCCACGGAGGGGCCGCTCCTTGCTCTCCAGGACAGTTTTATTGGGACTCACCGACCTGGGTTTGGCCGGACTCTTCTCCCCTGTGTGGCTCTAAGTAAATCCCAGACAGACCAATTCTAAACGAGGGTGCTCCAGCGTCCCGTCCATCTCAAAAATGTCTCCATCTCGGGGGGCTTCCTCCCCGGGAGCCACACCTCCCCTCTTCGCCCTGCCCACCCAGTGCCTCAGGACCACCTACCCGGCTGGAGGAGAAGTCTCGGGTCTTCGCGCGCAGCTTATTGACTTGAGATTCGGCAATATCGGCCCGTTCTTCAGCTTCCTCCAGCTCATGCTGAGCTTTTCGGAACTTAGTGAGATGAGCGTTGGCTTGTTCATCCTAAAATAGAGTCAAACGGGTATGAGCTGTGAGCGCCTCTCTGGAACTCCCGGGCAGAAGCAGGGCGGGTGTCGCCCTGGGGTCTTGCTGACTTACAGCCTCCTCCGCCTGCCTCTTGTAGGACTTGACCTTCACTTGAAGTTTGTCCACCAGATCCTGTAATCTCAGCACATTCTTCCTGTCCTCTTCACTCTTCAAGAGAGAACATGGGATGGCAGGTTGCCAGGAGGGGACAGGGCTGCACAAGGTCCCAGTGCCTGGGTTTCTCCCTGTCTTCTGGAGAGGACCCAGGGTGAGGTTCCCCCTTACAGAGGAAATGCCCCTGGGGTTTCCTTCCACTTGCCTGGTAAGTTAGCTCCTTGACCCTTCGCTCGTACTTCCTCAGGCCCTTAACAGACTCAGTGTTCTTCTTCTGCTCCCCCTCAAGCTCGGCCTCCAGCTCTCGGATCTGGGGGAGCACTTGGGAAGTTAGTCTGGAGCTGGAGCATGACCCAGGCAGGCTGGAAAACTCCGCTTATCATGCTGGGGTCCCTCCCGCAAGTACCCGTGTCTCCAGCTTCTGGATCTGCTTCTTCCCGCCCTTCAGGGCCAGCTGCTCAGCCTCGTCCAGGCGGTGCTGCAGGTCCTTCACCGTCTGCTCCAGGTTCTTCTTCATCCGCTCCAGGTGGGCGCTGGTGTCCTGCTCCTTCTTCAGCTCCTCGGCCATCATGGCCGCCTGAAAAGCACATCATCCCGCTGAGATGTAAACAGAGGTCAGGTGCTTGGAACTGCCAAAACCTGGGGGCCCGGAGGACTGGAGCCATGCTGCTGACAAAGGACACAGGTGACATGATGCCTGAGACCACCATGCCACCATGGGCTCTGGGCAGAGCTGCACCAGGCATGTAAGCCGGACGGTGAGACCTAGGGCTGCATGGGAAATAGTTTCTTCCCTTTCTTAAGCTGGCCCCTTTGGGACCGCCCCACCCCAAGGAAATCCCTTCTTTCATTACCAGCCCGTGAGTTATAGGACTCTGAGTCTATAACCCAGCATCACGGGTGTGGGGTCGGAGGCTAAGGGCACTGAGGTGCGGAAGGTGCAGGGCGGGGCTAATCGCGGGGTAGTGCTCTCCGCCAGCAGCAGGTGGCGCTGTGGGAACCGCGCGTCCAGGGACCGGCCTCTGGAGCAGGAAGGTGGGTGCTGGGGCCGGAAGCGGGCTTTCTGTGAGCTGACCTTAGGTGGGATCCAAACAAGGGGGGGTGTGTGTCTCGTTTTCATATTTGGAATCAGTCATACATAGAAGGGAAGAAGAGCATACCTCTCCCAGAGCATAAGACGTGAACAGAATTCCTTCTGGTCTTTTCCATCCACACTCCCTTATTTTTCATGCCCCCCTTATTAACGTGTGGAAGGGCACACTCTGATTTCTGGGGCGGGGGAGTGCTTCTAGAGCAGAACTCACACCGCATGTGCCCCGGGGAGGCCCCACCCCGTCTGATGGGAACCAGCTCGGGGCTGGAGAGAGAGGGCCTGGATGAAATGCAGGGCGGGAGGAGCCTCACGTCCGTGATGGCCTTCTTCGCTTTCTCTTCAGCGTTCCTCGCGTCCCTGCTGGCATCCTCAACCTCGCTCTGGAGCTGCGTGAGGTCGGTCTCCAGCTTCTTCTTGGTGTGGATGAGGCTGGTGTTCTAGGGCGCGGGGGACAGGGTTACCACCTGCCACGTCTGAGCCCAGGCCTGCCCCGCCTGCCCTCCGCTCACCTGGGTGTGCAGGAGCTGCACCCTCTCGTTGGCATCCAGGAGCTCCTGCTCTGCGATCTTCCTGCTCCTCTCCGTCTGCTCCAGGGTGGCCCGCAGCTCCTCCACCTCGGCCTGCAGCAGATTGGCTCTGCGCTCCACGATCGCCAGCTGCTCCTTCAGGTCCTCCTGGCCCCGCAGAGCGTCATCCAGGTGGAGCTGGGTATCCTGGCCAGACAGCAATGGAAGCGTCTGCTTGAAGTTGAGGCTAGAGGACCCTGAGCCTAGCCCATAGCTGTGTGGGTCTGAGGATGGAGAGGTCCCCCACCAGGGCGCCCGCGCACCTTCAGCTGCCCCTGGACACTCCGGAGGTGTCTGAGGGTCTCTGCGGCCTGTCGGTTGGCATGGCTCAGCTGGATCTCGATTTCGTTGAGGTCCCCCTCCATCTTCTTCTTGATCCTGATGGCCTCGTTCCGGCTCCGCACCTCGGCGTCCAGGGCGCTCTGCATCGTCTCTACAGTTCTCTGATAGTTCCTCTTCAGCTGCTCGATCTCTTCATCTTTTTCGGCCATCTTTCTATCGATTTCTGATTTCACTTGTGTCAGTTCCAGCTGGATTCGGAGGATCTTGGCCTCTTCATGCTCAAGGGCGGCCTTTGAAGAACAAAAACAAAACAGAAATGGTACCAGTGATGGGACAGAGCCTGCTACACTCTTCTCTGGGGTAAGAAAACTCCAATGGAATATTTGTAACTAACTCAACAATATTCAAAACTCTTAAAAAAAAATCCCTAACTTACCTTCAGTGCAGAAATAAAATATTTCATTGCAGTTTGTTTTTATTATACTATGAAACAATAGTAGCATTTAGATATTTCTTAGGCACTTAAGGCACTTTATAGATATTTTAAATTCATCTCAGTCTTTTGTAAAATCTCATTTTTAGACCTATTTTAACGTAAGATTTTCTCCAGCAATTTCAAGATTATTCACAGGTATTCGTCCACGTAGTTTGCTAGGAAAAGAACCAACACGAGGACTGTGACTCTGCAGACCCACCGTCACAGCGCCTGCGCCCACACTGCCTCGCTGGCATTCTGCTCACCTCTGCTTCCTCCAGAGCCAGCTGGATATCAGCCTTTTCCAGCTCGATCTGTTTCCTTGATTTCTCCAATTCATGGATGGTTTTACCACTTTCAGCGATTTGCTCTGTGAGATCTGCTATCTCCTCTGCAAAGAGAGAGGTTTGATTGCTCTTGAACTTCCACACAGGTTTCCACGCAGAGTAAGCATTAGCCAATGCTTTTAACTAGTTTATCACAGCTCTAAGGACGCTGCTTGCTGGAGACAAGATACTGGACACAGGGAGGCTCGGAAACAGGCCCTTGGTGTGGAATGCTTCCTCTGCCTGTGGTAACAGACAGGCAGATGAGATTGGGTCCTGAAGTCACGGTCCTGCAGCCTAACACTCGGGGGATAGTGTGAAGGGGGATTTTAGATAAACTGCTTACGCTCTAAATTCTTATTTTCTCGTTTCACAGTTTCAAGTTGATCTAAGGCTTCTTCGTAGGCGTTTTTCAGTTTGAAGAGCTCGGTGCTCAAGGAGCGGGACTCCTTCAGAGATGCCTCCAGCTCCGCCTGGCTCTCCTCACACTTGGTTTTCCACTCAGCGAGCACCTGCAATGCCAGGGAGAAAGGCACCTCTGTTCATGACCCCTCACCTCCAGCTTCTATCTCAGGACCCGTGTGAGTATGAACACTCTGAGAATCGGGGTCCCCTTGGCCATGTCACTTGTCTAGCCCCATGTTCCTAACTGTTGACTAACCAAGATTTCATTCCATAAGGCAATTCAAGATCAGTCACTGGTCAGTAACAACTGTCATGTCCAAAAAGCAAGTGGACCTTTGGGAAGGAATTAGCCAGGCCTCCTTTTCCTACTACGAGAATGGACCTGCACTTCTAAATATTTCATTAAAACCTCGGTTCAAATCAACCTTACTTGTCATACTGAAGGGGAGGCTGCCAGAAACTCTCCCACTAGGACCTGAGTTAGATTTCCACATCAGCCACCCAGACAGACCAGCCATTTGGGGACCAAGAATGCTTGGGGCTGGACGACACTGGATGACCCTGGAGGAGGTGGCTTGTCTCCACTGAAGTGTTTGAAGGGGACCCCCACCTGCATCCCACTCTCTTTGGTTTCGGGGGCTCAACCCAGGTCTCACTGCTCCTGGGGGAGCCAGGATTGGGCTCCCTCCTCCCACCCCGCACCTTGTCGAAGTTCCTCTGCTTCTTGTCCAGGGCGGCGGCCAGGGAGTTGGCTCTGTCCACGTCGACCATCAGGTCCTCCACCTCCGCTTGCAGCCTCTGTTTGGTCTTCTCCAAGGACGCGCACTTTGCGTTCACTGCCTCCACCTGCTCCTCGGAATCCTGGAGGCGCTGAGCCAGCTTTTTCCTTAAAACAAATGAGAAGCAGATGCTGTTTAAGCTTCAGTCCTCTTGAACATCACTATTAATCTAGCTGGAACCACTAACCTATGTGATTCAAACACCGCTTTCCTTTCATAAGCCCAGGAGAATCTCCTGTCTGCTAAAAATCAGTGATCAGTAGCCTGCCTGCCTGCCTCTAACCAAGATCACAGTCGTTTGTCTCAATGAAATGTGCTCGCAGAAGTCCTCTGCTGGCACAGAACTGCCTTAAAAGACGGTAACATTCACTCTCGAGTAGTGCTAGGGTCAGTGCCCTCTGTCATCTGATCACTTAGGAGTGTTAGATCATTTGATCATTTAGGAGTGCTCGTTCTTCTGAAGACAGAGTTGCGTACTTGGCCTCTTCCAACTCCTCCGTGCGCTGGATGGCGTCTGTCTCGTACTTGGTCCTCCACTGGGCCACCTCACTGTTGGCCTTGGACAGCGCCCTCTGCAGCTCGGCCTTGGATTCCTGCTCCTCCTCGTACTGTTCCCGCAGCAGGTCACAGTCGTGGCGGGAGGACTGCAGGGCGTGGGCCAGGGCGTTCTTGGCCTGTGGAAGTCAGGAGAGAGGAGAGGCCCAATGGATGAATGTTTCAGGCTGGGTCTGTGATGCAGTGCAGATGTGTTCCCGCTGTCATCACCTATGAATGAAGTTGCCTTTTGTTTCTGTAGGTGGTACATAGAGAGTAGATCAGGGAGCATTCCCTCAGCTTTGTACCTTGCTCTCTTCCTCTAACTGCCTCTTGAGCTCTTCTATTTGCTGGGTAAATGCTTGCTTGCTTCTGGAAAGTTGCGATACTGTGCTCTCCTTTTCCTCCAACTGACGACTCAGCTCACCTGTGTCCAGAAGGAAAATATTTTTATTTCACCCGTCTATTCACTCATTCACACATTCCGACTGTGTGTAAGGCACTGTGCTGAGATCGGGGGGTGAAGGCACGTGTCCATGACAAGGAAGCTGAGCACACACCCTGGTGAGACACTGTTGTAAACTTCTAGAGGGTGCTCGGGGAGCAGGGGGTGTTCCGAGCCCCTCCTCACTCCTCTCTCGTTACTGCACTCTCAGTGCTCACCTCCTCCAGGGCACTCTGAATGGCTCTTTGTAGGTTATTCTGATTGCCTCTCTCCTAAAAATCTGCTTCCCTAGAAGTCCTCCCCAAACAAATCCTGCCTTTGGTTTTAACCAGCTGTCTTGGGTAGGTATCCGGGAGGCACTGCCCCTCCCGTTCCCCGGCACTCACCAGCCTCCGTCTGCAGCCGGGACTTCTGGGTGCTCAGCTCACTCAGGCTCCTCTGAATCTCCTCGTTCTTGCCCCGGGCCTCGCTTAACTGGTCCTCCAGGGTGCGGCAGATCTTCTCCAGATTCGCCTGCAGGGTAGGGAAGGGGAGAGAGCTGAGTCCATGCTCAGGTGTGGAGGGCCAACGGTGTCCTTCACCCAAGGATGAGCCCCCTGCCTCCCACCCCGAACCTTAGACTTGGACACGCTCTCCACATTGCTGCCCAGGTCGTCGAGCTCCAGCTTGAACTCGCTCTTCTCCTTCTCCAGCTTCTGCTTGACCCTCTGCAGGTTGTCGATCTGCTCCCCCAGCTCGGCCACACTGTCCGTGTGCTTCTTGCGAAGAGCGGCCACCATGGCCTCATGCTGCAGGGTGGCCTCCTCCAGGTCCCGGCGCAGCTTCAGGAACTCGGCCTCCCGCTTCTTGTTCAGCTCGATCTGGGTGGACGTGACGCCCCCCGCCTCCTCCAGCCGCTCGCTCAGCTCCTCCAGCTCCCGGGCATAGTCGCTGCGCTGCTTCTCCGTCTTGGCGCGGGTCGCCCTCTCGGCCTCGATCTCTTCTTCCAGCTCCTCGATCCGGGCCTGTGCAGGCAGGCCATCCCCGGGAGAATCCTGACTCCCAGTGTCAAGAACAGGCTAGCTTCCCCTCCCATTAGACCAACCAAGTCTTGGGCTGCTCCCGGAGCAATACCAACACTGCGAATTTTCCCTGACATGAACCTTTCCTGCCCAACCTGGGCATTATCCTGCAGCGGCTGATAATGAGTATCCAACACTCTGACTACGGGTTGATATGAAATACTTCAGTTACGTGTTTTGTTTAAATTGTGGAAAAACTGTTCATTGCTACTGTCAGCCTGGACAGAGACGAGAGGCCCACGGTCCTGCCCCTTGCTCTGATAACACATAGCAGACTTGCCAGCTCACCATGTGTGACCGAGTGTGAAAGCAAAGTTCCAAGCACCCCCTACCTGAAGCTCTTTGATTTTCTTCTGAAACTGCAGGCCCAGAGTCTGTTCATCTTCCACTTTGCTTTGCAGTTGACAGTACTCAAAATCTTTCCTGTGAAGGGAAACACAGAACGTGTGAGGACCAGACACCTGGGCACTGGAAACCTGAGCACAGTGGTGTCAGGGCGCACTTCTTGAGCCGCTCATCCAGCTGCTGCTTGTCGTTCTCCAGATCCAGGATGGACTCCTGGGCGAGCTTCAGGTCTCCCTCCAGCTTCCTTTTGTTCCTTTCCAGGTCTACACGGAGCTTCTTTTCTTGTTCCAGGGAGCTTTCCAGCTGCAAAAGGCACCATCTCCTTTTAAGAACAAATACTTTGCACCATGGGTGTCCCAGGGGCTCTTCCTGCCCTGAACCCAGGCCTCCCAATTGGCATCCTTCACTTACATCATCCACCTGCTGTTCCAGTTTGCTCTTGATTTTGCTTAAAGAATTGACTTTGTCCTCTTCTGCTTGCAGGTCATCCAGGGTCTGCTGGTGGGCCTCCTGGAGGACCTTCTTCTCTCTGGTTAACTTTGCAATGGTTTCATCCAACCCGGCGAGTTCTTCAGTGAGGTTTTTAACCTAAGAAGATGCCACAGGCAATTGTAAGAAAAGATCAAGTTGGGTTTGTACTGACCGTATCAGTGGAAAGACCCACAAGGGTGTACCTTATTTTCTGTGGCGTGTTTCTCCTTCTCAACCTTGGCCAGTGTCAGCTCAAGGTCATCTATGTCTTTCTTCAGTTCCGAACACTCGTCCTCCAGTTTCCTCTTCTTGGCCGTTAGCTCAGCATTCATCTCTTCCTCATCCTCAGCTCTCTCTGTCACCTCCTTGATCTTAGCCTCAAGCTGGAATTTGGCCTTGATCAGCTGATCACATCTTTCCTCTGCATCCAACAAGTTTTCACTTTCCTTTAAAAAAAAATAAAAGAATCATGATTTCCTTTAATGGTTTAAAGGTAAAGTTTGTGACATTCCAGTATTTTGTTAAATGAGTGAATTTGAACAAACTCCAGGAGATGGTGAAGGACAGAGAGGAGCCTGGCGTGTTGCAATCCATGGGATCGCAGAGAGTCAGACACAACTCAGCAACTGAACAATAACAAAGTATTTTGTTATAAATAGAATCCTTTATGAAACATACCCAGTAAAAAGCAAAAATCCCACCCAAAATCCAGTTTTCTTAGATAATCAAATCTAGGAGAAAAAAATTTAAATTCCTAGACACATACAGCTTGTACTTGCAGCTGCAGGTCATTCTTCTCTTGTACTAGAGTCACCAGTTTTTCCTCCAGTTCCTTCCTTTTTGCCTCTGACTTGGCCAGTTCATCCTTGGTTTTCTGGAACTCTTCCTTCATGGTGGCCATCTCCTTCTCCGTCTCTGCACTCTTGAGAAGGGGCTTGATTTTGAAAAAGAGTTTCATCCAGGGCCAGTGCTTGACGTTCATGAAGGCTCGGATGTTGTACTGGATACAGAAGATGGACTCCCTGAAAACACAACATCAGTTATTTCTGAGAGAGGCTCCCCACTTCTCCCAGAGAGCTCAGATCTGAGCACAGACCCCACTCGACCTTCTCTGCACCATCTTCTGGAATTCCACGCGCATGAGGAACCCTCTGCACACGGCCTGCGTCCGGGTGATCAACTTGGCCAGGCGGTCATCCCGCATTTCCTCCAGGGTTCCCAGCAAGCCGGCCTTGAAGAACACCTTGAGGCGAGACGGATGCCCTGGGTCAGTTTTCTGGAGGAGTCTCTCAGGGACCACAGGCCGGTGTCTGTTGGAACTGACACAGTACCTTGGTGTGTCCAAACTTGTACTGAGTGTGGTCGATGTCAATGGATGCCAGCAGCTTTTCACACGCCTTCTTACTGTCGATGAACTGCCCCTCAGGGATGGCACTGGCATTCAGCACTCGGTATCTGCCATGTGGACACAGAAACATCGTAGGCTGTTAGCAAAGACGTGAACTTTGGAAGCCAGTCCAGGCCTCTCTTCCAAGAGGCAAGAAGGCCAAGGTCCTGAGAGGGAAGGAAACTTAGCCTTGGTCACAGGCCAAAAAGTGGCCTGAAATCTAGGCCTCCCGACTCTTCTCTGCCATGTCCTTTTCTGCCACGTTGTGTATCAGAGAAAGCCCTGAGAAAGTGTGGGAGAAAGAAGCATGTATACCTTGACCACATGGTGGTTAAATCATATTCCATGGAGCCCACAGCTGTTCAGTATTTTTCCCTCTCCAATTCTAGCATTTACACACCTCCTCAAGAAACAAATGGAACATTTCTATTACACATCCATGTTCAGTTCCTAAGTCATGTCCAACTCTTTGCAACACCATAGACTGCAACCTGCTAGGCTCCTCTGTTCATGGGATTCTCCAGGCAAGAATACTGGAGTGGGTTGCCATGCCCTCCTCCAGGGGATCTTCCCCACCCAGGGATCAAACCAGAGTCTCCAGCAATGGGCAGGCAGGTTCTTTACTGCTGAGCCACTGGGGAAGCCCTCTTACTACGCACCTCTGTTTGAAGTCCCCGTAGAGGATCCTGTTGGGGAAGCCCTTCCTGCAGATGCGGATGCCCTCCAGCACCCCGTTACACCTCAGCTGGTGCAGGACCAGGCTGTGCTCCATGGCGCCTGAGAGGAGAAGCAACGTCAGCTTCACACAGACTCTGCTAAAACCTGACCTGAGCACTGCCTCCAGAGCTGGCGGGCGTCTCACCTGGGGTTTTGGTCTCATTGGGAATTATACAGCGCACAAAGTGAGGGTGCGTTGTTCTTAAATTTGACATCAACTTGTTCAGGTTTTCCTAAAAGAGAAAGATTCAATTTGACAGTGAGCAGACTGTAGGCTTTTACAAACACAGAGATACAGTGTAACAGAAAAAGATATTTTAAACTTCTTGTGAATTCTAGTAAAGGTCTTATTTAACTCTTTTCAAAAGGTCTTTCAGTAGTCCATTTGGCAAGAAGTGTAGGCAAGTAACTGATAAAACAGTCTTTTGCTTCACAGTAGCCAGAGACTAGCCAAATACAGGCTGCCTGCAGAGCTAACTCAGGGGAACTATCCGGCTCCACTGGGCACCTGAGATGCTACCGCCTTGTGTTTCAGGCAAGTCAGAAAGTTCATTCTGAGGACTCGCCTCCCAGACCACCCAGCCAGTTGCGTGTAAGATGGCAGTTAAACTCTGGTCCTCCATTTGTTAGCACTCATCTACATGTCATACCACCACTCTCCTAAGTAACAGTAAGCAGATTAAGATCACATCACTATTTTTGAATAGACCAAGTTCAGCATCTCTACATTGCTCATTTTGAGATGACTTAAACCAATTACAAGCAAATAAACTTCTATCTTTTTTACCCTGAAAAGGGCAGAGACGGTTTGGAAGGAAGAACCCTTTTTCTTGGCAACTTTCTTCTTTCCGCTGTCAGCTGAAAGAAAAGATGATGTGTGGTGTTAGCAGCCCTCCAGAGCTGTTTCCTTTGTGGGCTGAGTTGGGGGAGAAGTGTGGATTCGAGGCAGCCTGGGAGTCTGTTACCGTCCGCGGTGGTGAAGGTGGCGTAGAGGTGCGCCAGGAGCCTGTTGGAGGACTTCTGGTACAGCCCAACCACCGTCTCGTTCAGAGGGTCCTTGTTCTTCTCCAGCCAGCCCGAGACACTGTAGTCCACGGTGCCCGCATAGTGGATCAGGGAGAAGTGGGCCTCGGCTCTGCCCTTGACCACCTTGGGCTTCTGGAAGTTGGCAGACTTGCCCAGGTGCTGGTCATACAGCTTGTTCTTGAAGGAGGTGTCTGTGGCCTTGGGGAACATGCACTCCTCTTCCAGGATGGAGAAGATGCCCATAGGCTGAACCAAGGCAGAATGCACACGGGGTGAGTGAGTGTGAGCTGCAGTGACAAGCATCATGCCTGTGAGGGGCGGTTAATGAGCACACATGGCAGGTACCTTCTCAATGAGTTCGATGCAGGCAGCCAGGTCCATCCCGAAGTCGATGAATGTCCACTCAATGCCTTCCTTTTTGTATTCCTCCTGCTCCAGCACAAACATGTGGTGGTTGAAAAACTGTTGCAGTTTCTCGTTGGTGAAGTTGATGCACAGCTGCTCCAGGCTGTTATACTAACATCAAAACACAATGTCCACACGGAAGGTTAGACTGCTTTCAAAGTCAAAGACCCACCAACCTTTCTCCTCCTCCTCGTCTCGGGCTCCCAGCAGTTCAACTCCGCTTTCAGGTGTGGTCACATTCTTGGGCTCAGCTCACATCACGTCTTAGAGTTTTCTCCAGAACTCGAGCTGGAAGATACCTCTCCCTCTCCTAAGTCCACGGGATGGGCCTCTCCTGGGCCCTGACCATAGTTTGCCTTATCTGTATAGTTGGTCTTCTGTGTACTTACATATTTCTCATCATCATCTACAAACTACAAGCTCATCTATTATTCACCTGCAAGTCTTATACCTGGTAGACATTGACAGCATGCTCTAATGGGTGTACATGCTTCTACCTGACCCACCCTCCATCTAGTGCTCCTCCCAGAGATGATACGGGCTGACAGGTGGCTGCCTGGACATCTTTCCTGTGATCCTGAGAACCAGCACCCCCCCCCCCCACAAAGCCACCTGAATATCGGGAACGCAAACCTCGAAGATCTCAAAGCCTGCGATGTCCAGGACGCCAATGAAGTGCTGCCTCGGCAGCTTGGTGTCCAGCTGCTGGTTGATGCGGGTGACCATCCACAGGAACAACTTCTCGTAGACGGATTTGGAGAGGGCGTTCACGGCGTGGTGCACCTGTGTCGGGCGTCAGCACCTGGGTGGAGTCTGTGGGCAGTAGCCATCGGTGCCTGCATCCCTTCCCAGCCTCCTAGCAGTCACTTACCTGATCCACGGTCTGGCCCTTGGTAACATACTCATTCCCAACTTTCACTCTGGGGAAGCATAAAGCTTTCAGGAGGTCCGAAGAGTTCAGGCCCATCAGATAGGCTGTCTTGTCAGCCACTGGCAGGAAAGAAGGCCAGTTACCAGGGAAACCCCAGATAAGTGGCAAAGCCAAAGAACCCCTCTGAAAATCCTCCAGATGTTTCAAGGCTCAGCTCAGCTCGTCTCCGTGTGTTTACATTACGTGACTCTAAACTGCTCACCTGTGGGCGCTAAATTACTCAGAGAATATGATGGGCTTTGTGAAAAGGCAGTACTGGGTTCCAGAAAACCCTGGTCACTCCTCACTGCGTCTGAAGCAGGACCACTCGAGTGACTCAGCAGACAGGGCAGTAGCCTGTCGGCCTCTGAGCCC
Organism: Muntiacus reevesi; assembly: GCF_963930625.1. NCBI lineage: Eukaryota > Metazoa > Chordata > Mammalia > Artiodactyla > Cervidae > Muntiacus > Muntiacus reevesi. The sequence goes on along the minus strand of NC_089266.1, from coordinate 32,475,673 downwards.
CGTCGAGGTTCTTCTCTCCAGGGGGAGGAAGGATTGGTCGCTTTCAAGGGAGGCCCCCAGCTCTGGTGCATACCCCAGCAGGTGATGTGGTACCTTCTGTGCCATCCGGCTCTGCCTGCTCCTCCCGCTGCTTCTGTTTGAACTTCATGTTCCCGTAGTGCATCACGGCGCCTGTCAGCTTGTAGAGCCCAGATTTCTCCTCGGGGGTGAAGCCCAGGATGTCAATGGCACTCTGGCGTTGCAGGAGAGCGTGTCAGCCGGCTGACCTCAGTGATGGAGGAGGAGCCCCCCAGCACACACACATCCTTCTCCCTGATCTACTTACATCCGTGGCCAGCAGCTCCTCGGCGTCGTCAATGCTGGCCACCAGGATCTCACCCTGGCTGATGAAGGGGTAGTCGTAAGGGTTGGTTGTGATGAGCAGCAACTCTGCAATGACGACCGGTTAGAGGGGGTCACATGGATGCAAAGGAAACATCCCCCTGGGGCTAAACAGCCTCTCGTACTCAGGCTGCGGCCGAATAGAAAGCCCAGGGAAGACTCTGCACCCACCCCGGCCACACAGGGCACAAACTCCAGAGAGAACATTTGAACGCTTTTGCTTTGTGTGCAGACAGCACAGATCCATGTCGGTTGGGAAAGATTAACCAGGAAAACAGGCTGAGTGTGCGCCAGAGGGCCCTCTGTGGACACAGAGAGCCCATGGAGGGAAGCCCAGGTGGTTTGGTAGAATCGTCGTCTTTTCCAAAACCTGGTGAGAGCTGCAGCCTGTTTCCAGGATTGGGCCCAGAATGCTGAGCAGACATAGGCAGAGAGCAGAGAAGGGCATGGGGCCCCTGTTAGGTGCCAAATGGAAAGCGGGGTGGACATCCACCCGCTGTCGGTTCCTCTGCCTTGGCGCGGGCCTCAGCATTTGGTGGAAGGTTGGTTTTGTGGCTGACCACCAGGGGGCATCAGAGGACCACTAAACGCTAAGTCGTTCAGCCCGTTTCCATGAACCAGAGCTGAAGGCAATTGTGCCTCATTCTTTTTCGGTCCACGGGATTGCATTTCTCAGATTGGCACATCACTGTCAAAACAGCCACACCCCATTTCTAAAACAAATTTCCTCTGCGAGGAGGCACAACTCTCTTCACTCCACTCACCTAAGAGCTGACAGGCCCCAGACCAGCCCCTCTGGGGGCATCCTTACCTATGAGCTCGGGCTTCTTATTGGAAAGAATCTGGTAGAAGATGTGGTAGCTTCTCTCAGCCTTCAGCTGGAAGGTCACTCTTGATTTTTCCAGCAGATCTAGGAATGCAAACACAGGAGTGTTTTCCAAACTGTTCCCCTGATGTCCCAAAACATCTGATCCTAGGAATCTACTTACATGTTTCAATATCTGCAGAGGCCAGCTTCCCCGTGGTACCAAAATGGATGCGGATGAACTTGCCCTGTCAGGGAAGGGAGACCAGGTGACCTGACTGCAGGTGCTCCTACCCACCGGGGACATGGAACAGAGCCTTCTTCCCCAGGAGCTTGCAGCTAAGTGTCCTTATCGCCTCTCCCCTGCTTTGCCGTGCCTTCCTCCATCCCCTTCTTCCACACTGCATCCACACGCCACCCCAGTCAGTCAGCAGAGTCACGTTCTGTTCAAGATGCAAATCAAACCGTATCACTTCCCTCTAACAGGATCCTGACTTCTGGAATGAAACCAGACCCTTCTCCTGGCCTGCGCGCTCCCAGGCTCCAGGTCCCTTCCCACTGCCCCGCCTCATCTCGCAGAGCCTGCCTCACTCAGACCCCCTGGAGATCCCTTGACTCCACCAGTCCCCTCCCTGCCTCTGCGACTGTGTCCCTCCTCACCCTGTGGATCTCGGGTTCACAGCCAGCCCCCCCGGGAGGGCGCCCCGCCGGCCCAGTCTAAAGGACACCCGGCCCCCTTTACCGCCCCGTCTACGAGGAACCGTCAGACTGTCCTGTGGGCTTGTCTCCTCCTCCTCTCATTGTCCACCCCCAGGGCTGGAGGTTCCTGGAAGCAGGGGTCGTGCCTCCTCGCTGGCCTTGCAGGACACCCCAGCTTGACCCAGCAGACTCACAAAGCGGGACGAGTTGTCATTCCTCACGGTCTTGGCATTCCCGAAGGCCTCCAGCAGTGGGTTGGCGCTGATGATCTGGTCTTCCAGCGTCCCCTGGAGCAGGGAGTCAGGGCAGGAAGCACCGTGTGAGGGTGAGCTCCAATGCCCCTCCACCCTGGCTGACACCAGTCCCTCCCCCATCCCCTGCTTTCCAACCTAGGGCCCAACCACACCATCAGCACCTCACTCAGAGCCCTGTCGCCATGTCGTGTTTGGCTCTGGTTGGGTATCTTGACATAAACCTCCTTTAACCCTTCAGGTTCTCCATTCTCCAGGTGGTGAGGTCACCTGGGTTCACACCATACTGCTGGGATATATTCGTTTTGAAAGGCAAGTGGACGCTACACTTCCTGCAGGTGGTGTGTGTGACTCTGGTGTATGTCAGCTTGACTTTTCTTAGCGGAGCCTTAGAGCTTGTCTTCTTGGCAATCACAGGCTCTGGTCCTGTGAGATCACCCATGCGCTGGGTCGTCTAGAAGAGCCGGCTGTCCTGTGAGATTTTCAACCCTGCCAGCACTCCTTCCCCGAGGAGATGGGTATCTCCCACCCCACACACAGCCTGTGCCTCCTCACTCTGAAGCTAAGACGAGCGTTGGCAGCGGAAGCAGAGCCAGCCTGTCGCCTCTCCTTACCCTCATCTTGGAGTCCTTCTTCTTGGCGAGGTCCCCAGTTGCTGCAATTGTTGCAAAGTACTGGATGACCCTTTTGGTGTTCACAGTCTTTCCTGCCCCGGATTCTCCACTATTCGGAGCGATCGAAAGAGAGAGGAGGAGAAAAAGAGTCCTGTGAGTGTAAACGGCCTCCTCCGCCACATCAGATGTGAGATTCCCAACAAAGAGGAGACCACCCCGAGAGACAAGGGCCCTGGGAGGCCGGCGCCACTGGAGCCTGGACGGGGAGCCCTGCTCCCCGAGGCCTCACGCGCCTTCTGGCCTGTCCCCCGTCCATCTCTGCATCACAGACTTTGTTCAGTACTTTCTCTCTGACAGAACAAAGCAAGTGGCCTCTTCCCCTTCTGCCCTGGGGACAAGTAGCCACAGCTGTGAAAATGCTGTACACCCTGGATACTCACGTGATCAGAATAGACTGGTTTTCACGATCTGCCAAAGGGAAAAATAAAATAGGGTTGATGGTATTATAAAACGAACTTTCTCAACTTAAATGTCCATCTACAGAGGAGTGGATTAAGAAGATGTGGTACATACATACAATGGAATATCACTCAGCCCTAAAAAGGAATGAAATGATGCCATTTGCAGCAACATGAATGAACCTAAAAATTACCATACTAACTGAAGTAAGTCAGACAGAAAGACAAATACCATATATCACTTATGTGTGGTTATATGATACAATTGAACTTAGTTAGAAATTAGAAACAGACTCACCTAGAAAATAAACCTATGGTTACCAAAGGGGAAGAGGGGTAGGGGAGGAATAAATCAGGATTTGGGGATTACCAGATACAAACTACTATATATAAAACAAATAAGGTCCTACTGTATAACACAGGGGACTGTATTCAATATTCTATAATAAACCATAATGGAAAAAAATCTGAATATATATATATGTATCTAAATCACTCTGCTGTAAACAAGAAGTTAACACAACATTGTAAATCAATTATATTTCGATCAAGAATTTTTAATAAAAATAAAAAGAGCTCCCAGTTCTCCGCGTCTCCAGCAGTCAGAGTTCACTGCACAATGGCTCTGTTTCGTCCTACGTGGGAGCTCAAAGAGACTCCTCCTTGAGAATACGGATCAAAGAGGTTAAGCCCCTGCTTACAGCCAGCCACTGGCTGCCGATCGTATTAGGTTGAACCATATGAAACTATCAGTCTTTGTTTTGGGCCCACAAAAACGTCAGTTTCACATGAGGTAACCCATGCTTGCATTAAATCCAAGCTTCTCACCCAGGCCTGCAAGGCCCTGAAATCTCTGACCTCTTTCTTTTTTTTCAGCACCTCCACCCAGTCGTGCGGAGGCTGCACACTAGAAGGACGGCTGATTCCAGACTTGCAGCCTCCCTGAGCCCTGCCCGCCTCTCCAGGCTCCCCCCCTAGACACCTACCTGTGAGCATGAACTGATAGGCGTTGTCAGAGATAGAGAAGATGTGGGGCGGGGCCTCCTGGCGCTTCTTGCCGCGGTAGCCCTCCACCACCTCGGGGTTGTACACCGGCAGCCACTTGTAGGGGTTGACGGTGACACAGAAGAGGCCTGAGTAGGTCTGTGGGGGCATAAAATATACAAATTTATGTACATATGGGTGTGTGCATATAAAACCCTCCCCCTTTGTTATTTCACTTTTCTGAGAAACTTGTAAAGGAGGCAAGATCCGATTTCTCTCTAAGGGTGAGGCAGCTGAGACTCGAGGCGTGCAGTGACCATCCGCAGCTGCTGGGTGACAGCACCAGGACCCGGCCTCAGCCCACCCCTCCTCCGGTCCCCTCCTGGGCCCACTCATCTCTCACTTTCTCATCCTCCATCACTCTCGTCTCCCTTTCTTCATTCCCCCTCTTTTGTTGAATGACCTCAGTTCAGTTCAGGCGCTCAGTCGTGTCCGACTCTTTGCGAACCCATGAACTGCAGCACGCCAGGCCTCCCTGTCCATCACCAACTCCGGGAGTCCATTGAGTTGGTGATGCCATCCAATGGCCTCGTCAAACACTAATCCTAAAGCCCATCCCCCCATGAGCATCTCCACCCCACCCCACCCCAGGAGCCCGCAGACGTGGGCACTGACGTAGATCATCCAGGAGGTGTAGCGGTCCTTGAGGTTGTACAGCACGGCCGGCTCGTTCAGGTGCGTCAGCATGGCCATGTCCTCGATCCGGTCGAACTTGGGGGGGTTCATCGCGTACACGTCCTCTGGCTTCACCACCAGCGTCTGCAAGGGAAGGGGGACGGTGCACACCTGGGCTTCTCTGTGCGCAGGTGTGTCTCCACGCCCAGACCAGGAGGGGGCGCTGGAGGCAAGGCCCGTCTGACGGGGAGGGAGGCGGGGCTGGGGCGGCTCATGGTGGAGGAGATGGAACGGGTTCGGTTCTGAGACCCGCGCTTTTGTTTTTTTCCGTCTCCAGTGGCCTGAAGTGAGGGAAGGGTAACAGAAAGGAGAGGAAGGTCTCGGGGGGATTCGGGGAGGAGGAGGCAGGTCCAGGAGCCAGCGGCAACTCCTCAGCTGGGTCATGCTGGCTGGGCCAAAACCTTGTTCAAGCGGCTCAAGGGTCTTTGCCGTCTACTTAGAGGGCACGGCAGGTGGATGGCATCCCCGAGGCAGGGACAGAGAGGAGGAGACCGGTGGCATGGATCTCCAGGCCAGCAGCTCAAGTCATCCTGAGCTCCCTGAAAGCAGCTCCCAGCCCCCACCCTGCATCTCGACCGTTCACCCCCACCTGCCTGAGCTGTGAAAGGGCCCAGTGTCCGGGGCGAGGTGGGCAGCCTTGCAGGACCTGGCATCATGGCATGGAGCTCACCTTCCGTTCTCCCACCCTCCGCTCACCCCCTTCCTGTCTGAGACCTCTGTTGCAGATGGTGGTTTTCCCGGCCCTGCCTCTGAGCCAGGTGGTGGGGAAACCTGCCTTCAAGCAGGGGTTCACTAAAACCATCCAGGCCTCAGCCTTCCAGTGAGGTGAGGGACTGGACATCTTGGACTGTCCCCCACCAGGTCTAGCTTCTGTGCTCCCTGCAGCCTCGGACGCCATTCCCCACTCCGTCATCTGAAATGTACCGAAAGCTGCCCTTGAGCCTCAGGACTTGGAAGGTGGTTTCAATGGGTGGTTTCCATGCTGTTTTCTTTCACATCCATGATACTATTTCCTTTACTACTCTCATTTGGATCCCCACCCCCATTTTATTTTAACCTTTCTTAGAACATTTCTGGATTCTTCTGGTCTAAATTCCAGACAGTTGGGATGTCCAGAATTCCTCCCAGCACCCCCATGCTAGCCTGGGCAGGAAGGAATGGGCTACACTGCTCACTGCCTTCATGATATGGGGACGCTGCTACTTAAGTCAAGCTTGTGGTCCACTAGGGTCCCTGACCCGCTTTCCTTACTTCCTTACATACTATCACCAGAAGAATCAGGGGGAAACCTAGGCTCCCAAAGGAGAGTGCTCTGAAGGAGGCCGTCCTCTTGTTGGACTCCCAACTCCACACCCTTGGGACACACACGGCTGGTCCCCGCTGACCTAGAGTGACATGAACATCAACAAAAGCACTGGAACATGAATTGCTTTGGCCAGCCGCAGGCAGGTGGTTCTCCGATCATGCAACCTGAGGCCAGTATTCACTCTGCTTTCTCTGAGGACACCTGGGAGGTATGCACATGTGGAGAGGGCCAGGTGTGGGGCAGACGCACAGACTGGGCAGCCAGGGGAGCAGACAGAGGGCCAGAGGCTTGCAGAGGGAGTGGATGGGGCTTACCCTGTTGTCTTCAGTTTCCACCGTGACCTTCCCGTCCTGGGTGCTCTTAATTCTCCCCTTGGCATACTCTTCCTTAGAGTCAACCACGAAGCAGTAGGTCTTGGCATCAAAGGGCTGGTTCTGAGCCTCGATCCTCTCCTTTTCCGACTTCCGGAGGAAGGGAGCGGCAATGCCGAACACTTCCATTTCGGTGTCGCTACTCATGGTGTTGGCTGGGGGATGAACCCACCAGGTCAGCCCCCTACCCCCGACTCTAGCCCTGCCCCAGTGGGAGCCCACCAAGGTGGGCCAGGAGCATCTGATTTTTCCCATCCACCCCCTGGGAAAAATCAAATGCACACGTATTTATTGTGCCAACTCTGTGCAAAGGGCATGGAGTAGATGCTACCCAAGCTGCCCCATCCAGCAGGGCTCAGAGGGGTGAAGGAACCCAAGGGAGGGGGCAGCTCTTGGGACTCAGTTTCCTTTTCTGAAAAGTCTAGGTGTTACCAAGGGGAAATTTAAAAATAAACACCATCAGAAATAAACACCATTCTTCAAAGAGAGTGTGCTAAATGGCAAACAGCTAAGGAATCTGGGGACTGTTTTGATTCAAGGTGGCCACCTCCTCACACGAGCAAACTGGCTTTTGCTTCCTTCAGTTCTGTTCTGAGAACAGAGGTGGCTGGCATCTGACTTCAGCATCTGCTGAGACCCTCTGCCCAGCCTGCCCTGTCCTGGTCTAAGCTCCACGGGCTCTTGCCCCCCAGGCCACTGGAAGCAGGAGGAACCGGACCCTGGAGACTTCTGAGGCAAGGGGCCCAACCTGCTTCCTCACCTGAGAGTCACACCCACAGGAGGACAGCGGACAACAGCAGCCGTGGGAATCAGACCTGCGGTAAATATGCAAAAAGAAAGCTCAGGACATCCGAATGTGTGGTTCAGTTCTGAATCGGGTCTTGAATTAACCAAATAAGGGGAAAGGACTAATAACTTAAAAAGAGTCTTACCCCGGAGACAGGTTGGAAGAACAGATGGGATGTGACCTACAAGTGATTCATAAATGTAGTCAAACCCCCAGCTGCCCCCACACCTGGCTCCCGCCAGCCCACTAACACACCCTCCTTCAGTGCCTCTCCTTCAGAACAAGGCAGGGACAGCACCTCCGTTGAAAAGGCCTGTGGTTCCAGCCTAGGATCAGGCCTCCTCTGACTTCTGCGAACAGGGAGAAGTCTCAGATTGGCAAACTGACACAAGCCGTTGAGGCCTTGAGATCATGGGCACCCGCTCACCAGGCACACAGCGCAGGTGGGGAAGGTGAGGGTGGGGGCGGGGGGCGGTGACCCCACAGCCTCTGCACAGATCAGAGGGGAAGAGGGGGGTCGTCAGGCCACACTGACAGGCCGAGGTCCCTGGAGCATCCAGAGGGATCCTGCCCAAGGGGCCCTCGAAGGCAAAGTCAAGGGGAGCTCAGGGAGGAGGAAGTGGGGTGCGGGAGGTGGAGACCCAGCTCCGCCTCTGACTAACCTCACCACAGCCAGGCAGGGCTGCACCGGGTGGTCCTCTGAGCCACACACGGAAGAGAGCCACGCAGGGCGCCCAGATTCCTCTGCCCACAGCAGCACCAGGGGGCTGCCGCTGTGGCTTTTATAGCCTGTCCCCCCACCACTCATTCCTGCTCTATATTTGGAAAGGGAATGACCGATGCCACAAGCTGAGGGCCAGCTACCCTCCTCACGTTTTTTTGCTGTTGCCAAGGGCGAGGTATATATAGAAATGAGCAGCATCCATAACCATTCTCCAGTTGGAGAAAGTTGGAAGTTTGAGATGCCTTTCTCTGAACCTGGGGCCAGGGTGTCTTCACTCAGTGTGAGCGGTGGCCTCATGGGGGTCCGGCCTAAACTCCATCCTGCAGGCGCCACATGCTTGAAAATCAGGGTGCATTCTGGGGACAGAAATCTCATCATGTGGGGAAAAGGAGTGCAATTTGAGGACAGAAAGATGAAAATCCTCTTGGCATTTTGGGCAAGACTTTTGTCACAACACAGGGTCGTGACAGAATTGTGTGATTGTAAAACTTGTGCCAGGAACGACAACAACAATTATAATCCTCCTCCTTCTCCTTTCACTGTGTAACTTTCTGTCTCATTAGTGTCACTGTTGATTTAATCCTTTCTTAAGCGCCAGTAGGACCAACAAGTACATTAATGACAGGGAGCCACCCCGCCAGACAGTATCCACAGCAACAGCTGCTTGAGGACCTGTTGTTATTAAGACACATGACCAATTAGGAAAGACCAGCTGCTGGCCAGGGTGGGGGTTAGGGGGTGGCATGCCTGCAGAGAAACGGGGGATGGGAGGAGAGGGTCCAGCGAGCATGAGTCTTTCTAAATTGGGGTTGAAGGAACAAAGCCAGGAGACCAGAGGTGCGACTGAAGCTCGGCCCACGCCTGCCTGGCTTTATGTCTCCTTTTCTCCTTACCTTTCCTGACAAGCCTTTGGGAGGGTGGCTGGTGGGCACCCCATGGTCATTAACTGTCAGCAGTTCCCCCTTGAGAGGAAGAGCCGCCCCCTCCCAACACACAGCACCGGCAGAAGTGGAAGAGGTATGGGTGGGGATGGGGAGTGCAGGGCCGTGGACCCCTAAGATGCAGGAACATGCATTAATCATCCACTGTATGCTGGCCCCGGTGCAGAGTACCTCAAGAGGGCACAAAAGAAAGGGAGATGCAGCCTTTACCTGTAACGGTTTCCAGGACACTGGTTAGTCGACCGTTTTTGAGATTCCGGTGATTTTAGGTCAAAGTACACTTGATGAACCGCCTGCTCTGTGAGGGCCAGGCACGCACGTGGCTGCAGGAAAAAACAAAAAACAGCAAGCCTGCCCCCCTCAGCCTGCTGCAAGCTGGCTGCATGTGCACCCCCACCCCCCTGCTCCAACTGGGCTGAGACCCCCATCCCTAGAGACTCTCCACATCCAAGAAGACAGCCCAATGCTCCTAAAGGGTCTTCTGTGTCTGAAAGGGGATGGTCTCCTTGAGGTCCCATCCTGCCTGCCCAGCAACACATCAGAGTCCACATCTTTGTCCACTGGCTGGCCATCTCCTTGGGAGGCCTGGTCAAGACAGGTACAGGTCACCTGCAAAGCAGAGGTGTGAGCCAGCCCTGTGGGCTGAGGGACAGTGTGAGGGGCCCTGGCCACATCTCAGGCATTGACAGAGCAGGGCGGCCCCGGGGAGGGGTGGTGCAGGTGGGTCCTTCCCTACCACCTGGAGCTGTGGTTGGGGTGGGGGTGGGGGGTCCTGTGAGCAGCAGAATAAGGCTCAGTTTGCTCTTTCCATCTTCTTGTCACCAGTTTACCTGTGTCTCTGTATAACCGCTTCCACACCCACCTCCAGGAAACTGCAAGGATGTTTTCTGTACAGGGTTTGAGTTCCTTGTAAAACAGTCCCAGGTCACATTAATTGAACCCAACGCTAGCTCTGAGACGCTGCTGGCCTCCTCCAGGTTTTCTAGGTCATGTAGCCTTGTCTTCCTCTCTGCATCACACTCCTTCCTCAAGCAGGCAGAGAGTGTTCAGCTCGGAGGTCTCACAGGTGGCTAGCTGGTCAAGCTGCTTTTGCACAGGAGCAGCTGGGGGGCAGGAGGGGCAGAAGGCCTGCCCAAGGCCACAGGAGGAGGCTCAGAGTGAGGCAGAGAGACCCGCTTTCTGGAAACCCCAAGGATGGAAGTGACAAAACCGCGGCAGAGAGAACCGTTCTAAAAGCAGGCATGAGGGATCAAAAGGCACGGCCATTTGGGGACTTCCCTGGTGGTCCACGGGTTAGGACTCTGCGCTTTCACTGCTGAGGGTGCAGGTACAATCCCTGGTCAGGGAAGTAAGATCCTGCAAGTTGCACAGTGCAGCCAAAAAAAAAAAAAAAAAGCACAGTCATTTGGAAACGTACCTGTTGGAGGACAGAACTGCATAGACAGCAGCAGGTACAGGCTGTGGAATTTTGGAATCAGATGGGCCAGGGTGTGAATCCCACAGCTTACCCTCTGATTCACTGTGTGATGGCAGGCATTGTGTCTCACTTCTCTGAGCCTCTGTTTTCTCATCTGTGATACGGGGGTGAGGGCTTCCCAGGAGGCTCAAGGTAAAGAATCTGCCTGCCGGTGCAGGAGCCATGGGTTTGAACCCTGGGTTGGGAAGATCCCCTGGAGGAGGAAATGGCAACCCACTCTAGTATTCTTGCCTGGAAAATTCTATGAACAGAGGAGCCCGGCAGGTCACAATCCAGGGGTTCATAAAGAGTTAGACATGACTGAGCGCAAAGATGAGGAGAATATGGCTGCCTTGCAGACTGATTATGTGCATTCAATAGGATAATAAAATCTCAGGCACACCCGGTGCTGTGTTTAGCACATTGTAGATTTTACATTTTCTACCTGAAGGTTTCCACGTGTTACACACAGTACTACCGGTTATCTTAGTGTCGTTGAGTAGATCACATTAGATATTTGTTTTATTGAGGTGAGCAGGGAGAAGGGACATATGTGTGCATTTTAAAAGATTTCCATCCAAAGAAGGATACATCTTAGAGAAGAAGCCTCGGGATGCTGAAACAGGCAGCTTTCAGGGCTAACTGGCCCTGCGGCTGGGGTGAAACCCTTCTCTGATCAGCAGGGGACGGATGAAAGAGCAGTGTATTATTAGCCAACTTTACGGGAACAGGAGGAGGCCTTGTTCCTCCGGCCATCACCCAGCGAGAACCAACCTGCACAGCCTGGACGAGCGCTGCGTCCCCTCCTGGGTGCGCTGGAAGAAAGCGTGTCTCCAGAACGCAGGCAGCACAGGAGGTGCGAACTGCTCAGAGAGAGCAGCTGAGTCCCCTCCCCAGACGATGGCTTTCTCCTAAGTGGTTTTCCTCCACTCCTGTGTGATGTCTGGCCACATGTGGACACAGGGCCCCTTGGGATGGTGCCCAGCCAGAGCAGGAAGTCAGCCTTGGGAGCAAATGCCTCTGGAGTCAAGTGTCTTCTCCACGTCCCGCTCGAGGGGGGTCAGGTATCACTGGAAGCAGTGAACTCGGTTATTCTGAGCTAAGACCCTTCCCTGCCCCTGAGGTGAAGGGCAGGGGTCCCGAACTGGTGTCCAGAGCCCCAGGTGGAAATTAAAGCTGAGACAGCCCATGATACTCCTTTAATTCAATTCAACGAGCACCCACTTAGCCCACCTTTCCATTATGCACAATGTCAAACATACGAGAAGACAAAGCATGGCATTGAAGACCCAGGGTAACACTGCCGTTGGATTGGATGTCAAAGCCGTGCTACAAACCACCTCACTAACTACACAAGAGAAGTTCAGAAAATGGCTGGTTCCAGAATTATGACATGAGCCAGAAGTTCGTGAAGTCCATCAGAGCAAACTTCCTGAAAATGTCAAACCTCAGTCTGTCGGTGAAAGGATGTGCATGTGTGCTCAGTTGCTCAGTTGTGTCCAACTCTGCAACCCCATGGACTGGAGCCTATCCGGCTCCTCTGTGCATGAGGTTCTCCAGGCAAGAATAATGGAGTGGGGTGCCATTTCCTCCTCCAGGGGATCTTCTTGACTCAGGGATCAAACCTGTCTCTCTCGCACTGGCGATTCTTTACCACTGAGCCACCAGTAGCTGCTGCTAAAAGGGGACTGGGTAAAGACAGGATTCCATACACGCTGAAAGCCAGAGGAGAAGACCAAAGATGAGAGAGAAGGCTTGAGAGACAGTCCCTGGCAAAGAAGATATGAGCCCTGTACCTGAGGTGGGGCAGCCGCAGCCGCTGTCACAAGTCTGCGTGTGATTCAGAAGATTGATGGGCCCTTGTGGTTGGCAGCCTGGAGCAATATGATGGAAGCAGGGAAGAATGCTTTGAGGGGGACAGGAGAAGACAGGCATACCAAGGGAAAGGAGGTTATAAAGAGAAAGCATGACCCAGGGCTTTGCCAGGGGATTTGGGGATAGAAACGAAGAGTGGCACACGTGGTCTGAACAATGCCGTCGAGAAGGAGGCATGAAAACTAGTCCACCTGGTGCACGTGAGTGTGGAAGATAAAGATCAAAGGTCACCAGGAGGTCACCTCTGGAAGGAAATGGAGAACAAATGGCTCCATGATAATAGAGAACTTAGAAGAAAGGTGGTCAGTCTGAGCCATGGTAGTTGATTAATTTAAGCCTTAAATTGAACCCTTAAATTGAAGGATAACACTGACTTTTCATTTAAAGTTGTGTTGCATTTCTCAAGAGAAAGGACCCAAATAAACAAATAAGAAATGAAAGAGGAGAAATAACCAATCCTGCAGAAATACAAAAATACAGAATACAGTGAGCAAAGATATTCCCACAAACTAGACAACCTAGAAATGGATATGGTTCTAGAAATTTACAGCCTGTAAAGCTGAATCAAGAAGAAATTGAACAGACTCATCACTGGAGGGGAAAGAGGATCTGTAATTTAAAAACCTCCCTAGAAAACAACAACAAAACTCACTGCAAACAAAAGTTTAGGAATGAGCAGCTTCACTGGGGAATTCCACCAAACATACAAAGAATAATGTACATCCATCCTTCTCAAACTCTTCCAGAAGACTGAAGAGGAGGGAACATTCCCAAAGACAACCTATGAAGCTACTGTCTCCCTGATACAAAACCAGACAAAGACACCACCAAAAAAGAAAATTACAGGCCACTGTTTGATGAATAGAGATGGAAAAAATCCTCAACAAAAATACTGGCAAACCTAATTCCACAACACATAATAAAAGTGATCATACACCAGGATCATCCTAGGGTCAAAAGGATTCATCCTAGGTCACAAGGATGGCTCAACATACACAAACCAATGTGAACAAAAGACAAGACAAAACCCACATGATCATCTCAATAGATGCAAAAAAAGCATCTGATGAAAGTCAATGTCCATTCATGATAAAAACCCTCACCAAAGTGGGTATAGAGGGAATATATCTCAATACAATAAAAAACTTTTTATGACAAACCCACAGTCAACATAATACTCAATGATGAAAAGCTGAAAGTGTTCCTGCTAAAATCTGGAACAGGACAAGGATTCTGACCATTTCTATTTAATATCATACTATAAGTCCTAGCTATAGCAATTAGATTGGAAATAAAATGTATCCAAATTGGAAGAGAAGAGGTAACACGGTTATTATATGCAGATGACATGACAACTCTATATAGAAAACTCTAAAGATTCCACACAAAACTATTAGAACTGATAAATGAATTCAGCAAGGTAGCAGGATACAAGATTAACAGTCAGAAATATGCTGCATTTCTTTATACCAGTAATGAAATACCATAAAGAGAAAATGAGAAAACAATCCCTTTTAAAATCACATAGAAAAACACCTAGGAATAAACCTGACTAAGGAGGTAAAAGACATATACACTGAGAATAAAACTTCGATAAAGGAAGCTGAAGATGACTCAAAGAAATGGAAAGATATTTCATAAATACTGTTAAAATGGCCATACTACCCAAGGCAATCTATGGATTTAATACCATCCCTATCAAATTACCCATGACATTTTTCATAGAACTAGAACAAATAATCCTAAAGTTTATATGGTACCACAAAAGACCAAGAATTGCCAAGGCAATCCTGAGAAAAAAAGAAAAAATCAGGAGGCATAGCTCTCCCAGACTTCAGACGATACTTCAAAGCTACAGTAATCAAAACAGCATGATACTGGCACAAAAAGACACTTACATCAATGGAACAGAATAGAGAGCTCAGAAGTTAACCCACACACTTATGGCCAATCTTCAACAAAGGAGGCAAGAGTACATAATGGAGAAAAGACAGTCTATTTAACAAGCGATGCAGGGAAAGCTGGACAGCCACATATAAATTGATGAAGGTAGAACACTCCCTCAAACCATACACAAAAATAAATTCAAAATGGCTTAAAGACTTAAATATAAGACATGACACCATAAGACTCCTGGAAGAGAATATACACAAAACATTCTGACATCAATTGTAGCAGTGATTTCTTAGGTCAGTTTCCCAAGGCAAAAACAAAAACAAAAACAAATGGGACCTAATCAAATTTACAAGTTTTTGCACAGCAAAGGAAATCATAAACAAAAAGACAACCTACAGAATGAGAGAAAACACTTGCAAACAATACAATTGACAAGAGCTTAATTTATAAAATATACAAATAGCTCATACAGCTCAATATCAAAAAGTTCCAAACAACCTAATCAAAAAACAGACAGAACACCCAAACAGACATTTCTCCAAAGAAGACACACAGATGGCCAACAGGCACATAAAAAGATGTTCAACACCACTAATTACTAGAGAAATGCAAATCAGAACTCCAATGAGGTATCACCTCACACTGGTCAGAATGGCCATCATCAAAAAGTCTACAAATAACAAATGTTGGAGATGGTGTGGAGAAAAGAGGACCCTACTACACTGTTAGTAGGAAAGTAAGCAGGTGCAGCCAATATGGAGAACAATATGGAGGATCCTCAAAATACTGAAAACAGAGCTACCATATGATCCACCAATCCTACTCCTAGACATGTATCTGAACAAAACTGGGATTCAGAAAGATACATGCTCTTCAGTGTTCACAACAGCGCTATTTACAGTAGCCAAGACATGGAAGCAACTGAAGTGTCCACTGACAGACAAATGGATAAGGAAGATGCAGCATATTATGCACGATGGATTATTAGCCATACAAAGAATGAAATAGTGCCATTTGCAGCAAAACGGATGGACCTAGAGATTATCATAGTAAGTGAAGTAAGTTAGACAAATATCATATAATATCACTTATATGTGGCATCTAAAAAAAAATGATACCAATGAACTTATTTACAAAACAGAAAAAGACTCATATACATAGAAAACAAACCTATGGTTATCAATGGAGAGAGGTGGGGGAGGAATAACTTAGGAGTTTAGGATTAATAGATACACACTACTCTAAATAAACAACAAGGACCTACTGTATAGCATGATATTTTCAGTATCACAGTATTCAGTATCTTGTACTAACCTATAATGGAAAAGAATCTGAAAAACATGTGTGTATGTGTATGTATATCTGAATCACTTTGCTGTACATCTGAAACTAACAACATTCTAAATCAACTACACCTCAATAAATAAAAAATAGAGTTGTGCTTCTCAAATTTGGCTGTACCTTAGAATCATACAAGGAACTGTTCAAAAAAAATAAATTTTGCATAACCAATTGGAAGATATGACCTCCTATGGAAGAAATGACTTCTTTAGCAGTAAATAAAATACTAAAGAACAAATTTAACAAGATATGGGCTAAACCTTAAAATTATACAAAAAGACAAATGTGTAGGTCTTCCTTGCTATTGGATAGGATAATTCAACATCATAAAGATTCCAGTTACATCCAAATTAATATATGAATTTAATGCAATCTCAATAAAAAATACCAACTTTTTTTCTGGAGCTATATAGTTAATTCTAAATTTCATGCATACAAATTAAAGAAAACGAAAACTCTGAAAACAGAAAAGTAAAAGGCAGGACATCCTACCAGATATTAAAACATACATGATAAAGTCTACAAAATGCAGAAGGTTGTACTGATGCTTGAAGAGACAGACTGATCAAAGGAACATACTAGAAAGGCCAGTAAGAGGCCCGAATACATTTGGAAATTTGATCCAGGATGAAGGGGGCATCTCAAGTCATCAAAGATAGATTCCTTAATAAGTGGTGGAGTGACAACTGGATGGCCATTTGGAAAAAGATAAATTTGGATCCATACCTTATACCACACACATACCACATATTAAACAACAAATGTATCACACCCAAGTGTAAAGAAATGAAACGAGTACTGAAAGAAAACATGGGTGAATTCCTTTCCAATTTTGGGGTGGGAGAGGCCAACTCTGACTCAAAATTCAGAGCTGTAAAAAAAATAAATAAATAAAGACAACATCATAGCAAGGAACAGAACTCCATGGGAAAAAACAAAAATTAACAGAGGACAAATTGGGAGAAAATATTTGCAATTTGCATCACAAAGGGCCAGTGTCTTTAATATATAAATGATTTTTAAAAGCTAAGAAAAGGATTTTTAAAAAACCCTCAGATAGAAATAAGTGGCAAAAAAAAAAGAAATAAGTGGCAAGTAAACAAGTAGAAAATTCACACAAAAGATACACAGGTGGTCTTTAAATGTGTGAAAAAATGCTCATCGTTATTTCAAGAGAAAAGCATATTAAAACCACAATTTCTCACTAATTAGAATGGAACAAATCCAAAAATGCTACACAAAACATTCTGTTGGCAAGCAGTGATAAAACACACACTCTCATAGTTTTCTAGTGGGTAAAAAATTGCATAGCAACTGCTGTGGAGGGGAATATGGGGGAGGGGGGACTAAATATGCAGTTTCCCTTTGACTTATCAAACCACTTCTAGGAATCAACTCCTAAGATGTATGTCCACAAATACTAAAACACTGCAAGTGCTGGGTTATCTACTGCGGTACTGTTATTACAGCAAAAGATTAAAAGTAGCCCCAGTATTGATCAGTAGAAAGTTTATTGAACACATTATGCTCTATCCATATGGTAGAATATGTGGCTTTACGGAGAGGCAACCATGTAAAAGAAGAACTTCCCTGGTGGGCCAGTGGTTAAGAATCCACCTGCCGATGCAGGGGACGCAGGTTCAATGTCTGATTTGGGAAGATTCCACATTCTGCAGAGCAACGAAACCCGAGAGCAGGAACTACTGAGCCCATGTGCTGCAACGAGAGAAGGAGCAGTGCCCTGCAACTAGAGCAGGGCCCCCCTCGCCGCAGCTAGAGAAAGTCCACACACAGCAGTGAAGACCCAACACCGCCAAAAGTAATTTTTTAATGAGTTAAAAAAAAATTAGAATGAACTCTATAAGCTGAGATGGAGACATTTCTAGGATATATTGTCCGTGAAAAAAGAAAGGTCTAGAACATTGTATACAGAATTCTAACTTTTCGTGTAAGAAAGCAGATATAAGAATATCTATATATATTTGCTCAATTTTGCAAAAAGAAACCTAAGAAAGATAAACCAGAAACTAAGAAAACAATTCCCCACACTCCATAGAATATGAATGGAAACCATGAGAGTTATGCCTTCTTACATGGTTCTGACTTTTAAACCAAGCCAATGACTTATTCAAAAATAATTTTTAAGAAAAAGGAAGGAAAAAGGCAATTCCTAAAATCAAATTTATAAAAGTACAAATAAACCCAATGCATATCAAATTAATAACCACACTTAGAAAAGAATAATTCCTGTCAATTTTGAAACGTACTCTGTACATTCTTCATAAGATGTATTCAAAGCATACAGAGAAGTATTAATTGGGAATCTTTCCCAGCAGGTTAATTGTTAGTTGCAATCTGGGTTAAAATTGGAACAACTGTATGTTTTTTAGATAATGCAAATGACTAAATAAATATATTCATCTTATAAGAACCAAGATTTTCACCCTAAGAGGGAAAAAAAAAATAAAGATGTGAGTGTAAAATAAAAGAAGAAAACCCCCATGTTAATTTGAACTGGACCTGTTCATCTGAATCAATTTGAGCATCTGAAAGAATGACCTTATTGAAATACCAACACATTGAATAAGAAATAATCTGTGAGTCCCGAGGTGAGACAGGGTTGGGGGGGGTGGGGCAGCAAGGAAGAAAAGCTCTTCCTCTTTAAAGAAGAATGCCGGTCATATATGTAGACAGAATGAGAGACAGAGGGACATTATCACCTTGCCACTGCTAATAAAATAAATGCTGCAGGCAAGGATCATCAGTGATGCTAAAACCACTGGGGAAAAGGGTTTTAGGGAAGAAGACAGTCACTGTTTTCACCAGGCAAGGAAGCAGCACCAGTAACACTGGATAGTCGGCCAGCCTGCAACAAGAAGATGCAGATGCACTACCCAGGAGCACCCCCTGGGAATGGACCTGCCGGAGGTCTCACCGGTGTCCATTCAAGCCTCTGTCCACAACTGCAGAAAGTAGAGACAGAAACAAGCGAGTGATACCATGAAGAAGCAATCAGTCAAGTCCAGAAAGTGGGATTCTCTAAGGACTGGCCTAGATAGTTCAAAGTGAATCAAATTTTTTTTTAAATGTGTTTTAGTGGAAAAGAGACATCAGAGATAGAACCGAATGTAACTCATGGGCCTTGGTTAGATCCTAGAATGGAAAAGAGAACAGAAGGGAGGGAAGGGAGAAAGAACAAACCCGAAGAGGGGACAAACTGAGAACATCCAAACATAAACTGGATGCTAGGTGTTACTTAAGGAATTACTGCTATTTTGCTTAGGTGTGAAAATGTGATTTTGGCTATGCAGAAAAAAATGATCTTATTTCTAGATATTTCATGCTGAAATATTTAGGGAGATAGAATCTTACACAGGAACTTCAAATGGTTCAGTCAAAAAAAGAAATGTATACTCACAGGTAAAGCAAATACAGCAAAGATGTAACAATACTGGTCCAGTGGTCTGATATTGGGTGAGAATCCAGTGGTGGTCCAGTGGGTAAGAATCCGCCTGCCAACGCAGGGGACAAGAGTTCAATCCCAGGTCCAGGAAGATTCCACGCCACAGAGCAACTAAAGCCCATGCTTAGCCACCAAGTCCACACGCCCTAGAACCGGTGCTTTACAACGGCAGAAGCCACCCCCACAAGAAGCCCGCGCACTGCAATGAAGAGTAGACTCCCCCTTTGCCACAACTAGACAAAGCCTGTGCACAGCAACAAAGACCCAGCGCAACCAAATAAACTAAATTTTTAAAGTAACAATAGGTTCGCTCTAAGGAAAGGGTAAATCTGCATTCTCTGAGTTTGAAAATGTTCAAATGAAAAGCGAGGAGAGCTTGTTCCGCCATCTTTCTGTGCCGCCAGAAAGGTGCGCACGTGTGTCCTGGCTGATGCTCTCGAGTATCAACAATGCCGAAAAGAGAGGCAAACAGCAGGACCTTTTAGGCTGTACTCCAAAGTCATCGTCAGGTTTCCAGCTGTGATGATGAAGCATGGTTACACTGGCGAATTTGAAATCATTGATGATCACAGGGCTGGGAAAATTGTTGTGAACCTCACAGGCAGGCCAAATAAGTGTGGAGTGATCAGCCCCAGATTTGATGTGCAACTCAAAGATCTAGAAAAATGGCAGAATAACCTGCTCTCATCCTGTCAATTTGGTTTCACTGTACTGACAACCTCAGCTGGCATCATGGACCATAAAGAAGCAAGACAAAAATGCATAGGAGGGAAAATCCTTGGATTCTTTTTCTAGGGATGTAAGTGAAAGTGAAGTCAGTCAGTCCTGTCCAACTCTTTGCAACCCCATGGACTGTAGCCTACCATGTTCCTCCGTCCATGGGATTTTCCAGGCAAGAGTACTGGAGTGGGTTGCCATTTCCTTCTCCAGAGGATCTTCCCGACCCAGGGACTTGAACCCCAGTCTCCTGCATTATAGGGAGATGGTTTACCATCTGAGCCACCAGGGAAGCCTGGGGATGTAAGACATACAAATAAAATGCCTCAGAGGTGGGGGAAAAAAATAGCAAGGGGAGAATGTAAAAACCAACAAGAAAAGGTCCCAGCCTTGCCCCTGCCCCAGACCAATCAAATGTCTAGGCTTGAGTACCATCTGTGAGGCTCCCCCATCTAGCGCACCCCAGATTCTAATGAAAACCTGCATGTGAGTACTAACCATTCAGAGTTCCAGGGGGTAAGGGAAAGAATCTAGAGTGATAGAATTTTGAAGTGAAGAGATGGATCTGAGTGCACACAGATATTCCCAGAACAGTGACTGAAAAGAGCAAGAAGAGGATGCAGAGCCAGCAGGTGTGGGTGGGTGTATGTGTCGAGGGAGGGGTGGCCCTGGAGGGAATGAGGAGCCTCTCAAAGAGCAGTGACTGGAGCTGCAGCCAGGGGCCCAGGCATGCTCAAACACTTCTCATAAAGTAGCTGGTCTAGCTGAGGTTTCTTAACCCAGACCCCATTAAGTCAGAATCTCTGGGGGCTGGACTTGGGCATGTGGGCTTCCTAAGGCTCTCCAGGTCATGCTGAGGAAGGCCTCTGGGTAGGAACTACTGTCAGACCAAGTTCTTAGCTGCTTCCAACCCTGACGGACCTGATTCCCAAATCTGGGAGGGCTGGGCGGCCCCACCCCTAACTGACCAGCTCTTTCCTTAGGAGGTGACACCCTTTCCCTAGGGAATCCAGAAGCCCTGGGGAAAAGCAGGTGGCAGGGTTGTCCTCTTCCACAGGCCCCAATGTTGTATCTAGACTCTAACACCTGCGGGGGGTGTGGAGCAGAGGTGTGGGTGCAGGACAAAACACTAGGAGTTTCGGTCAAACGTCTTAGCTTCCTGGGCGGGCGAGAGGTCAGGGCGGAGGTTGGGGGGAGGCAGGTAAGAGGAGCGAGTCAGATAGCCTTGACCTGAGACTTTGGCTCATTTTTCTCCTTACCGGACCTCAGCCCCCTCATCTGAGAAACAGGTCTCTCTGATTTCCTAGGTCCCCAAGCTCCCCTCCTTTCTCTGATTTTACCATTCTCGTTAAAGGGAAGCATGGACATGCCCTAAAAAGAATGAGGTGGGCTCTGATGTCTCACAGTATTCACTCTACCTTCATAGTAACGTGGGCAGGAGGCAGTGGATGCCGGGCACACCCCACTGGGTAGCCACCCCACAGTGGTAGCCCCTGGCCAGTGCTGTCTCCCTGCGAGACTGCCCTTGTGGAGCAGGTACCGACTTCCCGACTACAGGGAAAGGCAGAGAAGTAATTGCCACTATTTCTTCTTAACAGATTCTGACTTTGTTTACAAATGTCCACTTCCACCAGAGGAGAAAACTAAATTCTGTCACTTCACGGTAACTGAGTGGATTCCAGAAATGTTCTATCGTTTGGGAAACGGTCCATTCAGGGTACTGCCCCCTTCTCCTTCCTGTATCCCCAAACCTGCCCTCCACATGGTGGGGGGCACCTTAAGTTTCATCCTGGGGGTGGGAGAGGAGCTCTGATCTACAGTCGCCATCGTCTGGCAGGGGTCACCGCAGGGAAGGGGCCCTGTCCCTGCTCCTCCAGTCCCCGCGGCCTCCAGACTTCAGGTCAACTGACACACTCTCCAGCCCCCACCCAAAACAGAGGCCCCCACAGATTGCCGGGCCTGTGCCAGGCAGCCAGAGCCAACTGGTGAACCAGACGGACCCGAAACAGACAGTGCAACTGAGGGATGAATTCCACACCTCTGATCCTTGTGGGCTGGCTCGTGCTCAGAGGGGAGTGCAGGGAGCTCAGGAAGGAGCTGGGCGAGGCAGGAGACCTCCCTGCTCTGGCGCTTCAGGGACACCTCTGTCAGCTGCAGTGCAAAACTTCAGCCCTCACCTGTTGTGCACAAGCAACTCAGCTGCAGGGAGCGTCCCATGGTTTGTGTGAATCTCAGGGACATGGGAGGGGGAGGGGGCATCACCTTCCTCCACGTTACCGCCTCTCCTTCCAGATTCCCCTCACCACCCTCCAGCCTGGGAGCCTGAGCTCCTCCTCTCTTGGCTGGGGAGCTCGCTCAATCTCTCAGACCTGGACACAAGCCCACCTGGGGCCTTGCCCCCCACCCACCCCACCCAGGAGGGTTAGTAAACGTCCTTCCAGGCAGTTTCAAGACATCTCACGCATATCCCTACCCCCTCACCAATAACACTCCCTCCATTCCAGGGCATTCTCACCCACACCCATCTGTCTCTTATACCAGGTGGGGCTATAAGTGCCACCACCCAGCCCTCTGGCAGCAAAAGTCAGCCTCCCCCTGCCTTGACCCTCCTGTCACCAAGTCACCCATCCATTCCCTCACGGGGCCTAAGGGAGGCCCTTCCCTCCCTAGTTTCTCTTCCCGAAGTGTGAAAGCTTTCTCATCCCTGGGAGGGGCCTGGGCTGTGGACTCTGTGGAAACATGAGTCAGGCCAGGGATCATCCCCTGAGCAGAACAGCCAACTCTAGAAAAGCAAGCCGTGGGCTCTTCAGGAAACTGGGAATGACAATGAGTGAAGAGTTAATATAGAAATGATTTGGGGGACTTCCCTGGTGGTCCAGTGGTTAAGAATCCACCTACCAACGCAGGGGACACAGACTTGAACCCTGGTCCCGGAAGATGCCACATGCTGCGGGGCCCATGTGCCACAACCACTGAGCCCGCTTGCTGCAACTACTGAAGCCCGAGCACCCCCAGAGCCCGTGCTCTGCAACAAGAGAAGCCACTGCAGTGAAAAGCCTGCAGACTGCAGCTGGAGAGTAGCCCCTGCTCTCTGCAACCAGAGAAAGCCCGCACGCAGTAATGAAGGCCCAGCACAGCCAAAAAAATTATTAAAAAAAAATGGTTTGCCCTAGCCAGAGCTTGTGGGAAAATGCTCCCTTCCCCAATGTTTTCTTCTGATTGTAAAATTAATATTCATACAAAAATTTAAATTAAGGAAATAGTAGATGAAGGCAAATCATAACCTCCCACTCAGAGCTTAGTCACTAATGTTATATACTGCTTCCAAACATTGTATTTGTCTTTTCAAAATAAAAAGGTGTGACTTTTATGTATTTTTATTAAAGCAACACATGCTCACTGTAAAACCAAAATTGTTATTGCAGAAATGTAATTGCAACCACCTTTGCTTTTATTTGACAGACTGTGGACATCCTTCCTTGTCAGGGACTTTAGATTCATATCATCATTTTTTAAAATTATTTATTTGGCTGTGCTGGGTCTTGGGGGCAGTATGTGGGATCTAGTTCCCTGACCAGGGATAGAACCCAGGCCCTCTGCATTGGGAGCACAGGGTCTTAAGCCACTGGACCACCAGGGATGTCCCCATATCATTTTCAATAGGGCCACACAATTCCATTATGCAGAGGTACCATAATTTAACAAAGCTCACCTTTGAAAATATCATAGTGAGGAACACCCTTACCTCTTCGAACATTTATCCAGTTATTTCTTTAGGATAAACTTCCAAAAATAGGATTACTGAATCTAATGCTTTTGACACATATAGACATAGTAATCTGAAGGACTATATCCATTTACAGTCCCCCACTCCAACTGTGGAGGGCTCACTTCCTGTCTCCACAAAATCTGGGTATCATCACTTATTCAGGCCAGTTTTATAAGTGAACAAAGTGACTTACTGATGCTTTGCTTTCATCATGAGGCTGAATCCCACTTGCTGCTGCCGGTCATTTGTTGTTCTATGAAGAGTCTTCATGTCTTTTGTCCTTTTTCTTTCAAAACGTTAATCATTTTCTATTTCAAGAACTTTCATATATCAGAGATTTTAGTAATCTCTCATGTATATTGCAAATGTTTTCCCCATTTGTTCCTCATCTCATGTGAGCCTCACAACAATCCTGGGGGGAGGGGACTGGCAGAGCAGGTGGAATTGTCCCCACTTAATTGATGTGGAGACTGTGACTCAGTGAGGGATGCTGGCTGGTGGCGAGAGGCCCCTGGGTGGACCATGGTTTCCTTGCTGAGTCTGGTGGCACCAAGCTGTCCTGCTGCTCCAGGGGGGGCTCTGACAGCATCCTTTAGTGTTATGGGGGCAGGAGGAGGGCTGAGTTGTCCTTCTCCACGTATGGGGTGTAGGGTGAATGTCCACGATGGCATGTGACTGGGAGCCTTTGCTCCCCGGACTTCCCCAGGTGGGAATCCAGAGCTGGATCCTGGCCATGTCTCTCCTCAGACAGGTCGAACCCAAGGAAACACTGATAAGCCCCAGCGTCTCCAGGTCTTGGCTGGCTGCCACACTTTCTATTCCGCCAGCTCTATGTGAGGATCCATTTCTCCTGAGCCTCCTCCTTATTGGGCAACATTCTTTTTAGTGTTTTGTCAACCTGAGAGATAATACCTCCACTGATTTAATTTGCATTATTTGAGCACTATTGTTTTTTTGTTGGCTTTTTTTTTGTAGGTATGGCTGTTAACTATTTGATATTCTTTTCTGAACTTTTTATGTCCTTTGCCCAGCTCTCGTGGAGTGCTCATCTTCTACTTCCATATGGATTTGTAAACATTCCTTTCATATTAGTGATAGTAACTCTGTTGTATGATTTTGATTAAGTCTAGCAATGACTTACTCTATGCTTTTTGCCTTTATTGTCATGTCTACAAAAGCTTTCACTACTATTTTAGTCTGCCTTTTATGGTTGAAGTAAAACAGAAGCTCATGAAGAAACTCCGGAGAGAGGGACTGGGGTGGGGAGGGCAGGAACTTTAAGAATGGGCATAGGTGGGATCTAAACCCGGGACGCCACGGACTCCAAAGCACTCCTCTCCAGACTCGGGAGCACATGCAACAGGGGGTGTGGGAGGAAAATATTAGCCCTTCTACTTATGTGCATATAAAGATTTTACAGGAAAGCAGAACATACATAAGGTGTACAAAAATGCATTCCATTTATAGAGTACTCCTCAGGTATCCATCCCCTGGGCTAATAACACCATTTACTTGCTGTCTTGTCCTCTCAAGTTTCTTTTCCCATATGCCACCCCTGACAACCACTTGCCAAATATGTTTGCGCAGTAGACAATGAAAGTGAAAGTCACCCAGTTGTGTCCAACTCTTTGCGACCCATGGGATTCTCCAGGCCAGAATTACTAGAGTGGGTAGCCTTTCCCTTCTCCAGGGGATCTTCCCAACCCAGGGATCAAACCCAGGTCTCTCGCATTACAGGTGGATTTTTTACCAGCTGAGCCACAGGGGAAGCCCAAGAATACTGGAGTGGGTAGACTATCCTTTCTTCAGCAGATCTTCCCAACCAAGGAATCTGGGTCTCCCCAGGAAGCCAGGGTCTCCTGCATTGCAGGCAGATTCTCCACCAACTGAGCTATCAGGGAAGCCACACATATAATATATAAATCAGTAAATGTGCATACATTAGATGAGGCAGGTCAGGCTTTTGACTTTCAGTGACCGCCCCCCAACCCCCATCCCCAATCTCTGCCTGTTGGCTTCTTGCTCCACCCACAGGCTTCCTTTGCTGCCAGGTTTGCACCCAGTGCTTCAATTTGCATATGGCTGGTGGAGGCTGCTCTGGCCTCCTTTCTTTTCACTGCTGATTGGCAGGGCCTTCTTCTTCTGTCCATGTTTCAGGGCTGGCTCCGGGCTGCGGTGGTGGCGACCCTGTGGTGCAGTGGGCAGCACTGCCCCCGGGGGACCCGCATATGTGGGCTGCTGCCTTCCTGCGTGTTCATTTTAAAAGAGGATGTAGCACTGGGATTCCTTTTTTCATTTCATTAAGTTCACTAAGTTGCAGTAATCATTTTTAATCATCTTCACCAGTACAATATACCTACCACCTTTGTTATATAGTCATTTGATAAACCATGTATCTGTTTCCATACTTTTGTGATTTGATCCATCTGTTGAATGGGTATTAAGTCATCATGGCTTTGTAATGTATTTTAATAATGGTAGACAAGTCCTTTCTCCTTGCTGTTATTTTTACTGTCTTATTTTGCCTGTATCTTGAACTGTTTTTCACATTTACTTTTCCAGATTAATTTCAGAATCTTTTTGTTGAGCTCTTAAAAAACACTGCTGCAAAGTTTTAGTTTACTGAGGAGTGTATCATGTGTGTACCAAGTTACATACTCCATGCTTGGCCCTGTCAAGGGTGGGAGTTAATTCTTGCTGGGCTCCATAGCCCGCCTCTTCTGTAACTCAGCCTTTCTGAGTCTGAGCTGACCAGGAGATGAGCAGATTTAGCCTCTCCCAGCTTCATTTAATCCCATCAGCCGTTCTCATCAGCCTGACTGCACAAGGGCACGCTGACAGTCAAATGGTCCTCATCTGGTTTCAAATCAATATTTAACAATGCTCAAATGGAAACATTGCAATTAACCCTACAAAACCTCACAGGCTAACTAAATAGCATATCTCTGTTTTTTGCTGGAATTACAGGAAGTCAGTGGAGAAACCCCTGGTATCCTAAGGCTGAACAGAAGTTTCTGACAGGGAATGATGTATGTCTTTGATTAAATTTTTAAATGGAGTGATCAGTTACCAGAAAATGGAATCTGTTTACTTGAGAGATGCTTTCAAATTATGTGTTTCATGGAAGCAAAATTAATTAAAGAGCTTCCTGGTCAGGGTAAGATGAATTACTTCATTATTCCTTACTTTTCTCCGTTGGAGGAAAGTTGGTAGGCCCTGTGGTGTGGAGGTGGAAAGCTGACGTGTTGCAGAGCAGTGGCTCTCAAACAGTAATGTGCACAAGAATCACATGGGATCTCGTTAAACTACAGCTTCTGACTCGGGACACCTGCGTGGAGCCTGACTGCATTTCTGGTCAGCTCCCAGGTGACGCTGCAGGTACAGGACCACGTCTCGGTAGCCAGGTTGTAGACAGACTCACAGAAGGGTCCCCCCAGCCCTTCCTTCTTACACACCAAGGACAGACGGGATGGTCTCTACCACGTCTGATACGTGGTGACACCATGTCCTCCAGGTCACCACAGAGACCTGGGAGCCCAGCAGATGCAGAGCCCAGGGCCCTCGAGACAGGGGGGCTTGCACACTGACTACAAAGTTCAGCGTGGCCTCATACCTCTGAGTCATCCTGAAGGGAGACTGGATAGGGGCCCCCAGCTGCAGACCGCCCCCACCAGGAGTGCTTCACATGGCCCAAGTGTAGGGGCAGCGCCCAGGATCAGCAAGCACACAGACCACCAGCCCCGCAGCAAGACTGACAATGACCTGGTGCCGCTCGCTGCCCCTGCAGGGAACCTGCCTGCTCTGTCCTCTGGTTTGTCCCCGCTTGGCGTCTCGGGTCCCAGAAAGCCCCCGAAGCCTCAGGGCAAATGGCTCTGCCTCTGAGAGCAGGACTAGAGTTTGCTCCGACCTCCGTCTGCTCTCCAGCAACTCTGAGTGGGGCTGAGGAGCCCTCGTCTGACGGCCCGTTTCCCCTCCCAGTCCCAACCCATCTCTGCTTCGTCAGAGCTCTCGGAGGGTCTCCATTCACCCCCTTCTTACCTGCGACCTGGTGGTGCTGGGAGTTCGAGATCTGGTCCAGGCTGTTGCAGCGAGGGCGAGTGATGGCCGACTCCGTCTCCACCTCGCGGTGTTCTCTCTCAGCCTGGCCTTCAGGACAGCTCTTTGTCCCTTCCACCATTTTTTTTTTTTTTTTTTTTTGAGCTATAAACAATCAAATGCATACATCTCAAGTTTATACTTAACACCTCTTAGGCTACACGAGTCACTACCCAGTTCCAGCTCCGAGCACTTTCACGGCTCCTGGAAGGCCTCAGCGCCCTTCAGTCCCTGCCCACCTCCTGCCACAGATGAGCACAGTTCAGGTCTCATCACAACCTTCCATTAGTCTTCCCTGTTCTTAGGGTCTCATCTCGTCCTCTGTTTTTCCTGTTCTACAAACAACAAACCCAAGACAAGTGAGCTGGTCTTTCTGACCTGGTCCTGTAACTGAGAAGGACTCTGTGACCTTCTCAGAACAGATTACCCTTCCCCCGTGCATATCCCCACTCTGCCTCCTGTTTACAGAAGAGCTTCTGCCTCCTTGGCCTTCCCCAAGTTCCAAGGAGTAAAATTAATCCGAGAAGTGAGGACACACAGAAAAAAAGGAAAATAGTCAAGTAAGACAAAATAAGAGTTTAGCCATTAAGAAAGTTAAGGTCCTTCAGTTGCTCCTCAAGGGTGACAGATAATATTTTGAGCCATTTCCTTTGCTTTGCAGATACTGAAACCCCCAAAGGTGGAAGAAGCTGACTGCATGTTGATCACAAGCACACAGACCCCAGAGTAGTTGAAGCCAGGTTGATGGAGTTGACCCCTGATTACCTCACCACCAACCAATCAGAACAATGTCCTCCAGCAGATCACACAACCCACAACACCTTCTCCCTCGCCATGTCGCCATGTCTTTAAAAACCTTTCTCGGAAATTTATCAGAAGTTTGGGCCTGTAGAGCACGAGCTACCTGGACTCCCTGTTCAGTGCCGTGATAAACGCTGCACTTCCCTTCACCACCAGAGGGTATCAGTAGACCAGCTTTACTGCATGTGGATGAGCATTTCTGCTTTACTGACTGTGCCAAAGCCTTTGACTGTGTGGATCACAACAAACTGTGGAAAATCCTGAAAGAGATGGGAATACCAGATCACCTGACCTGCCTCTTGAGAAATCTGTATGCAGGTCAGGAAGCAACAGTTAGAAATGAACATGGAACTAACTGGTTCCAAACAGGAAAGGAGTACGTCAAGGCTGTATATTGTCACCCTGCATATTTAACTTATATGTAGAGTACATCATGAGAAACGCTGGGCTGGATGAAGCACAAGCTGGAATCAAGATTGCCAGGAGAAATATCAATAACCTCAGATATGCAGATGACACCACCCTTATGAAAGAAAGTGAAGAACTAAACAGCCTCTTGATGAAAGTGAAAGAGGAGAGTGAAAAAGTTGGCTTAAAGCTCAACATTCAGAAAACTAAGATCATGGCATCTGGTCGCATCACTTCATGGCAAATAGATGGGGAAACAATGTCAGACTTTATTTTTGGGGGCTCCAAAATCACTGCACATGGTGACTGCAGCCATAAAATTATAAGATGCTTACTCCTTGGAAGAAAAGTTATGGCCAACCTAGACAGCATATTAAAAAGCAGAGACATTACTCTGTCAACAAAGGTCCATTTAGTCAAAGCTATGGTTTTTCCAGTAGTCGTGTATAGATGTGAGAGTTGGACTATAAAGAAAGCTGAGCACTGAAGAATTGATGCTTTTGAACTGTGGTGTTGAAGAAGACTCTTGAGAGTCCCTTGGACTGCAAGGAGATCCAACTAGTCCATCCTAAAGGAAATCAGTCTTGAATATTCATTGGAAGGACTGATCCTGAAGCTGAAACTCCAATACTTTGGCCACCTGATGCACAGAACTGACTCATTGGAAAAGACCCTGATGCTGGGAAAGACACAAGGGGGGAGAAGGGGAAAACAGAGGATGAGATGATGGATGGCATCACCGACTCGATGGACATGAGTTTGAACAAGCTCTGGGAGTTGGTGATGGACAGGGAAGCCTGGTGTGCCACAGTCCATGAGGTCGCAAAGAGCTGGACACGACTGAATGGCTGAACTGAACTGAGTGGGCCCAAGTTTGATAAGAGTCTGACCTGAAAACCATGGCAGGGTGCTGCCTAGTTGTTTCACTCTAAACCCTTTGTGTCCTCCCTGACTGGGTGCAAACACAAACCCAGAATCATATATGTGATGTGGACAGGACACCCCTCCACAATGAGGTGTCGTGGCTCCTAGAAAGCAAAGGACCCAACTATAAACTTAACTTTTCACTGACTGGATATTCAGTGATATTAAGCAAAAACAGATAAAACTTTTTTTTGATGTGATAATGAGATTGTGGTTATTTTTCAAAGACCAAGAAAGATGTGCACACTTGCGGGTAGGAGGGGGTGGAGGTGTAGAAGAAATAAGCTCAGCCGTGTTGAGAATTGCAGAAGATTGGTGATGGGCATATCAAGTTCACTAAACTAGGCCACTCTTTATGTTGAAAATTTCCCACTATAAAAAGAAAGCTCAAAGCTTAAGTTTTCTTTCAATTAAACATTCACAGAGATGTTCTCCTAAAATATGACACAGGGTGAGTGACTTTTAACACCCCCTGGGGGGTGACAATGGCATCCACAGACCCCTACGTGGTCAAAGCAACAGTCATGGTGGGCGCCCTGGCAGGTGGATCAGATCAAGCACTGCCCTCCGCACTTCCAGGGCCCCCTCAACACTCGAAATAGAACAGGGTCCCTGTCATGAGCTCTGGGGCCTGACATATGTGGCTCCCAGCTCCTTCTCCAGCCCTCCTGTCCCTCAGACTCACCAACTACTGTCACACTGGGCTCCTGCTCTTGAGTGCCCCACACTCACTCTGGGGTCAGGGCCTTCGAGCTGGAAGGTCTCCCCGGATACATGGCTAATTCCCAGTTTCCAAACAGCCTTCTCCTGAAGGAGTCCTTCCATGACCAATCACACTGTCACCCACCCTCATTGCTCTCCAGGCCCTTACCTTTTCTTCTTTCCAGCACCTCTGACTATCTGACCTGCTCTATGTATTTCTCTGTTGACGGTCTGTCTGCCACACTGAAGACGAGCTCCCCAGGCAGGAAGGTGCTCAGTCCCTACCCCACCCCCTGCCCGTCTCCAGCACAGAGGTCAGACCTGCACTTGGCAGGGAGGTGCTCAGTCCCTCCTGTCTCCAGCACAGAGGTCAGGCCAGGACTCAGCAGGGAGGTACTCAGTCCCTACCCACTGCCCACCGCACCACCTCCCCCCCCCGGACCCATCTCCAGCACAGAGGTCAGGCCTGCACTCGGTAGGGAGGTGCTCAGTCCCCTCCTGTCTCCAGCACAGAGGACAGGCCAGGACTCAGCAGGGAGGTGCTCAGTCCCCTCCTGTCTCCAGCACAGAGGTCAGACTTGCACTCGGCAGGGAGGTGCTCAGTCCCCTCCCGTCTCCAGCACAGAGGTCAGGCCTGCACTTGGCAGGGAGGTGCTCAGTCCCCTCCTGTCTCCAGCACAGAGGACAGGCCAGGACTCAGCAGGGAGGTGCTCAGTCCCCTCCCGTCTCCAGCACAGAGGTCAGACCTGCACTCGGCAGGGAGGTGCTCAGTCCCCTCCCGTCTCCAGCACAGAGGTCAGGCCTGCACTTGGCAGGGAGGTGCTCAGTCCCCTCCCGTCTCCAGCACAGAGGTCAGGCTTCTACTCAGCAGGGAGGTGCTCAGTCCCCTCCGGTCTCCAGCACAGAGGACAGGCCTGCACTCGGCAAGGAGGTACTCAGTCCCCTCCCGTCTCCAGCACAGAGGTCAGGCTTCTACTCAGCAGGGAGGTGCTCAGTCCCTCCTGTCTCCAGCACAGCAGTCAGGCCTGCACTCAGCAGGGAGGTGCTCAGTCCCCTCCGGTCTCCAGCACAGAGGACAGGCCTGCACTCGGCAGGGAGGTGCTCAGTCCCCTCCTGTCTCCAGCACAGCGGTCAGGCCTGCACTCGGCAGGGAGGTGCTCAGTCCCCTCCTGTCTCCAGCAGAGGACAGGCCTGCACTCGGCAGGGAGGTGCTCAGTCCCTACCCACCACACCCCTCACCCCCGCCACGGCACCCATCTCCAGCACAGAAGTCAGGCCTGCATTCGGCAGGGAGATGCCCAGTCCCCTCCTGTCTCCAGCACAGAAGTCAGGCCTGCACTCAGCAAATGGGGAGCAGATGCATCATCAACACTGAAGGGACAGACACACAGGCTGCTGAGCACCACGCCTCCAGAAGGGTGTCCTTGGGCCAGACACAAAGAAACGCTCGCTCATGACCTGTTGATGGAACCTCAAAGGCAAGAAAGTGCCACCTTGTGAACCGAGTGTAGGCAGAAATGGCACAGAATCAAACCAACTTTGCCCGCGATGGCAGGAACTAGGCCTCAGGAAAATCTGAGCAGTGAGACACAGCGACCGGTTCCTGAGGTCAAAGTGGGAGTGACACACATTGTTGAAGCCGGAAACACGTGACAGAAAGTGTCACGGTCTGATAGAGCAGATGCATCTGTGGTCAAAGCCCTCGTGAAGCCTGGAGCGCTCCAACCACCCAATGCCCTGAGCATCACATTCTAGAACTTGGGAGAACTGCCTCCTCCTCTGCAGACTCAGAGCTGCTGAGTTCAACAGCTTCACGAGGCCCCAGCGCCCTCTCACTCCTGAAGCAGAACCTGCTCTGACCATGACCATGTGCTCATGCCCTGCTGTTCCTGTCAGGGCCAAATGCCTCAAAGGTCCTGGCTTTCCTCACAACTCTTCTTAATCTGGACACCATTTGAGAGAGTGGGTATGAACAGTTCAGTAAGGCAAGGTAACCAAACAGCTTCAGGCTCAGCTATGTGTATCAGGGTGGGGAAACAGCAAGAGGTGGGAGGTCCAGGTATTAGGATACAGGCAGGCTCAAGTGGGGTACGGGTGGAGGGAGGGTAGAACACACACACAAACCCACTGTTGAAGCCACCTGTCAATCAAGACCCAAATCACCACCCTCATCAGGACCAAAAATACCATGAACCATCACTCCCTGAGCACGTGCTGGTGTTTCACACTGCTTCTCTTACCCTCACACCGACCTTGCCACACCAGTGCTCTTAAGTTCCCAGGTTATAGGCAAGAAAAGTGAGGCTTCGAGTTACCGTAGCATCGTCAGGATTGAAATCGGACTGGCTTCAGCACACGAGAAGCTATACACGGTGGAGAGCCAGGCTGTGTGCATGCGCTGCACGCAACCGCACCTGCATGGGGGAAGCCAGTCTGGCCAGCTCTGAAGGTCCCTGGCCTGTGGTTCCCAGTTCCACGCTGTCGTCCTGAGAATGAAGTTTCTCCAACATACCTGAAATGATGGCATCATTCAGCAATGGTGAGGGATGAGGGGACAACTCAAGTTTGCCCTGAAAATGTTTTTTTTCTCCAGTTAGTCCACTACATAACCTTGGCATGATGGGGCTATTTTGGGCTACCTTTGCTATTTGCCAAATTCAATAATATAACTATAGAAAAAATGTAACAAAAATAACAGCTATGTAAAAAACTTCAGTGGCACATGTGCTAGTTTAAGTGTTCATAACTGGAGCCTGAGAACACAGCCCAAGTGGGTCCTTAGTATTCCGGAATGATACCCAGCCAACATTTAATAGCAGCTGCCTTTGAGGATGGTGGGGAAGTGTTATCTAGAGGCTTGAGCTTGACCTTGACCTGTTAACGTTTAATTTTTTAAAGGAACACGTTGGTGAATTTCCAGTACAAAGACTAAGGATGAAGATTCAAAGGAAATGCATCCAAAGTTTCCGGGTGGGGGAACAATGCTGACTTAACCATTTCAACTTTTCTGAATATTACAAATGTTTATGTTGTAATCGTGGAAAGACAAACTTTAATATATAGTCTTAAAATGAATAGAAAACCCCTAGGTTCTAAAGGGGAACATCTGGCTAAAGAGGTTATTAACTGTACTTCATTAATAGGAATAACCACCCATATCTCTACAGAGTAATGTAACTCAGAACCACAAGTAAAATGTATGAGCTCAATGGATGAAGAATGCTTGTGTGACTGGTCTTTGAAAGGGTAGCTCTCTCGCACATACACACACTCACACAACTTAAACTGTGCTATATGCAAAAATAAGAAAAGACATTATTTACAGCAGTATTGGTGATCTGAAAATTTTAATTTCTTTTAACCTTATATTTAAAAACAATTTAATTTATAATCTCTTATGCAGATATTCACAAATTCAAACCACTCATTGGGTTCACATTACCTGTCAATCCACACAGGCTTTTTACTGATATTCAGCGAGTCTCTGCTCTTACACCTGACGTATCAGTGAGTGCAGACAGCCAGGTGCACACAGTACTTTCGGGTCTGCTGCATGGACAGGATTCTTATAATTTTCAAATAAATGCCATTTCTTAAAATATTAATTCCAGTGAAGAGATCAGTGAAAACACAACCCATCCAGGTCAAGTTTGCAAGTGGTACTCTCTTGAGAGGCAGCCTTGATTTTAATTTCCTGAGGCTTACAAAGAACGGGTGCCCCACGGGCACAGTGTACCCCTTCCCCACATCAGCTTTTGTTTGGCCCCCATGAGCACCCCAGGCTTCCTTTGTGGCTCAGCTGGTAAAGAATCCGCCTGCAATGCAGGAGACCTGGGTTTGATCCCTGGGTTGGGAAGATCCCCTGGAGAAGGAAACGGTTACACACTCCAGTATTCTGGCCTGGAGAATTCCATGGACTACTGGGGTTGCAAAGAGTTGGACACAACTGAACGACTTTCACTTTCATAAGCACCTCACAGCCCTGAGACAGGCAGGGATCTGACCACAAACCGGGACCCAACTTCAAGTGCAGATTCAAGAGTGAGGCCAGCACCTAATCTCTGGGAGTGTCCCCTCCTGGGTGGAGATATTCGGACGTCATCTCTGAGGTCCTCTGCTCAACTTCTAAGCCTTTAAACTCGACACTGGAATGAAGAGCAAATAAAAGGTCTTTTTCAAAAGCTTCTGTTCCTTTTCTGGATCATGACACAGGCTCTAACCTGCAACAGCTGAGAATGAAGACTGAATTTTCTCCGGCATAAGCTGCTGCAAAGTGATCCGCACAAATGTTCTGTGGCTTAAAACAGATCATCTTTTTAAATGTCTGGCATTTCAGATACTTAAGATCTTCTTTGTTATGTGAGACTAGGCTTTTACTAGGGTTTCCACTGTGGTTCAAAGTGTAAAGAATCTGCCTGCAATGCACGGGACCCAGGTTCTTTTAAGTTTCTCACCTTCTTGACAAGGTTCCTAGGAAAGTCATCCCAAACCAATGACTTCTGCCTGCATTTAGGTTTATATAAACTAAATCTGGGTAGCTTTGTATTATGGAGCCAAAAGGGAGAATGGCACTGTGGCAGTCCACTAGGCGCTGTCACAAAGCACGACAGTCCCAGCTCTTGCACAACAGACGCTCACTGTCTCACAGCTCTGGCGGCCAGAAGTCCCTGATCAAGGGATGGGCAGGGCTTGTTTCTGAAGGCCTCTCTCCGTGTTTTCACACGGTCTTCTCTTGGCCTGTGTCCCAATCTCTTCTCGTAAGAACAACAGGGATGTTGGATGAGGGCCCACCTGAAAGGCCTCACTTTAACTTCTGAGAGACCCCGTCTCCTCACAGTCTCATTCTGAGGCACTGCGGTTAGAACTTCAACAAGCACATGAATCCAGGGGATACAGTTCAGCCCAGAACCGCTCCAGAGTTTGACTTTCTTCACACCCCTTCACGTAAATATCTGTAGTAGGCTTAACATAAGTATTGAGAAGAGGATTTAAAAACCAAAAGATAGAGCCATGTCACTTGCACAGAACTGATGTGAAGGGAAAGTTCATGTCTGATGAGGCACCACACCTGTCAGGGTGTGTGGAGACCGGCAAAGGCTCTGCAGCAGCTTCAGGTGGAGAACGGTGGTAAGACAGTCAAGTCCAGGTTCCAGAGAAGTTAACTTCTGAAGCAAAAGCCAG
Source organism: Muntiacus reevesi (assembly GCF_963930625.1). NCBI lineage: Eukaryota > Metazoa > Chordata > Mammalia > Artiodactyla > Cervidae > Muntiacus > Muntiacus reevesi. The sequence goes on along the minus strand of NC_089266.1, from coordinate 32,439,989 downwards.
CGTCTCCCTTAATTGCTGTGACTCCAGCACTTTGTGGATGAACATACCAAAGATGAGCAGAGTCCTCGCCCAGATCCAAACTGCCTTCCCTACATCCCCCTGGCCCCTAAACAGCCTCTTGAGGCCCCAGTGCCCTGCCATTGCATCAGAGGAACCTGGGCGGCAGGTGTGAACGCAGCCTCTGCATCCTTCTGCAGTTCAGTGAACCCAGCCCTGGGCCCAGGCGCCTGCACTCTAACAAGTACCTACCAGCCCCAAGAGCTCTAAGCTGTCATCTCTGCACCGATGAGAAAGGCCATGCTTGCCCAAGCTGCAAAGCTGAGCACACCTTTATCTCAGACAAGTGCAGTCTAGCACAGGCAGGCGGGTACTCTGTACACACTCATGGTCCATTATCCCCACACCCTCCGGTAGGTCCCTAGAAGCCCCACACATCATACTGCTAAAAATCACAAGAAAGATCCCCAGGGAACCTGCCTGATCTAATAGTTTGTCCCAAACAACAGATTCCCTCTCTATGAGTAAAATCAGCACCCGCTGACAGGGGACCACACTGCCAACAATGACAATGCTTCTCATTCACAAGGAAGACTATACTCATGCCTTCAAGCATAAAGACTAATTACCAATGTCAGAGAGCCTGATCTGATTGCGCCAGCCACCTCAGAGAGGAAAGCAAGCGACACTCCTCCTGGAGTACAGTACACCCTGTCTGAGCAAGACCTCAAGACTCTGGAGAGGCAACCACGTGACCAGAGGGCCCCACCCACGTGGGGAGATGCCTGGGATTCGTCTTTTCCGGCTGTATCCTTCCGAGGTCCATTCCACTGGTTTTAAGACAACTGGGTTCTCTGGTCTGAAGGCCACAAGTTGGGAGACTTTTGGTTGTAATCTTTACAGTTCCAAGAATTCATCCCTGATGAACCCAAGCGTAACAGGCCCTGTCCAAAATTTATATTTTCTCCTGGTATGACGGCCTCTCTGCAGGCTGCAAGTATGTACATGTATGTACTGGCTCCTGCGGGAGATGAAGTCCTTCCGCTTTGGCAGGAGCATAGAGCATGGCCATGCTGTGTTAGTTACTGGCTCTTTTTCCTGTGTGTCCTCATGTGTGCAGCAATTGAACCAGCTATTTCTGCATTCTTCTTGTTCTGGCCAAAATAATCTAGAAATTCACCATCTGGTCCAATCAAGTACATTATGATTGTATGATCCACCTGCAGAGAAAAGGGGAAAGGGAAGGAAGACAAAAAGTTCACCAAAATAAGCTCCTTACTGTACTGAATAAATACAGCACGTAAGATGCTAACCTCTGCAATATTTCTATTATTTATGGGATGGGCCTAAGTCTATTACGGTCAATTCACAACCACAAATTATCTAAAATCTTTGTTTCAGAAATTTGCCCTGACTATTGCTTTGACACATCAAGCAAGAACTTGGAATTCTTTCAGTTCAATCCTTAACACACTCATCTACACAATTCTGAGGGAAGAACAGACTTCTAAGAAATGGCTGCTGCTGTCCTTCACAAAGCAGCCAAAGCTGTGGATCACTGATGCCCGCTTGGAAAGAGTCCATGTTCATGAGTAAAATATTTTATCTGACACCTTAACCACATCATAGAGAGATCACATGGGGTTAAAAGTGTTGGTGAGAAATTACTTTCTTTATTAAGTTCTTGGGTATGTTCTTTTATGTTTTTGGGAGAACTGGTTATCATTCATCACATCCTAAATTCTACTTACCATGTTTTATGAGAAAAAACCCAGAACACTAACCACTAAACACATAATATATACAAATTCCAACATAGTATTTAGTTATGATATTAGTGATTCAAAAGGAAACATGAAAATGAATGTTCTCTTCCCCTGGGAAGTGTTTACATTACAGTGAACAATCTCACCTAAAGCGAATTCCTCAGGAGCCATCAACACTATACTTCCCAGGAGTCCCCTTAAATCCATTATCCACTTTCCTGGAAAAGTTCTTAAAGTGTTCCTAGCTCGACCTAAAGTCCAAACCAGCCATCAATGTTTTGAGTCATATGCTTCACAAATCCAAGGTTAAATGAGCAGAAGACTTGGCCCTTGGAATCCTTGGAATTTATTCCAGGCCTGATTGCTATTCGGTAAGACAAAGACAGGAATGTGATCACACATACCAGACTGGAGACACCCCAAATATACCCGGACACGCAAGCTATGTCTGTGAAGTTGTTATGCTTTTACACACACACATTTGTAAAGAGAGAGCAAATGGAAAGAGTCACTAGCCTACTCACATCGGAAAGAATGCAGACCTGGGGGCTCAGACAACTGCTGATCTCAGGGGTCTGAGGATAACTCACCTCGGGAGGATAGGGACCTGCATTTCTCCAAACAGCTGACAGAGTCCGAACCAGGCCTTCAGGCATCTCCTGAAACCCTACTCCATAGCTCACACCTCTTCTTTTTTCACCCCATCTCTTCCTTATTACTACTCTTTCTATTCTGTTCTCTCTCCTCAAGAAACCAGAATTTCAGTGTGTGTTTGGCTTAATTTTATGAGTATCCCTCATATAAATGACATTCTAACACAGAGTAAAAATACTGTCCCACCCAAACTGTCAGACTTGTCAGTGGCCACGTCTCAGTGTTCACTGAGGTTGTGGGCAGAGCATTAGCATCTGTTTCTACTGTAAAGTTCGAGTAGTTTCTAGTGCAGAGAAAGGACACTACCATCCACAGACAAGCACTTCCACATGTCATCTTAACCCAGGACACAGGTATTATCTTCTCTGCAAGAGACAAACAGGCTCCAGGGGGCAAGTGACATAATTAGTAAGTGCCAGAGCAAGCTTAGAACCAGATCTACCCCATTCCAAACTCCATAATCTTTGGACTGCCCCACCACCGTCTCTATAGGAATGCTGGGGAGCAACCACGCAGTGTTTCTAACATGCAAGTTTGCACACATACACTCCTTCAGACCCCCTAAGTTCTCCTCAGGGAGCACCACAGCCACCTGGTCCTGCTGGATTCTTCCAGACAATCCTTTTGCATTTATCGGTGTGCCAATACCCACCTATTTTTTTTTTCATTTATTTTTATTAGTTGGAGGCTAATTACTTCACAACATTGCAGTGGGTTTTGTCATACATTGACATGAATCAGCCATGGAGTTACATGTATTCCCCATCCCGATCCCCCCTCCCACCTCCCTCTCCACCCGATTCCTCTGGGTCTTCCCAGTGCACCAGGCCCGAGTACTTGTCTCATGCATCCCACCATCTATTTCTTTTTATGCAGAAGTGACAACCCATTATGGGGTTTCCTAGTGGCTTAGTGGTAAAGAACCCACCTGCCAATGCAGCAGATGCAGGTTTAATCACTGGGTTGGGAAGAGCCCCTGGAGAAGGAAACGGCAACCTACTCCAGTATTCCTGACTGGGAAAGCCTATGGACAGAGGAGCCTGGCGGGCTATAGTCCTTGGGGTTGCAAAGAGTCAGACACAACTGAGTAACCACTACCACATTATACTTGTTTTCCCACTTGGCAATATACTGGATGTTGTTCTGTATCAGCACACGTATAGAAGAAGCCTTTTAAAAAACGGTTGCTTGGTTTTCAGTCTTTTTACAAACAATGCTGTAGGTTATATCTGTAAGGCAAATTCCAAAAAACAGGGTCTCTAGCCTAAAAAGTATTTAAATGCTTTAAATGCTGATGATAACACAAAGAGCCTTCTGAAGAGGGCGTATCAATTGACTCCCATCAACAAGGCATGGAAGTGCCAGTGGGTCCAATTTCACTCACTGTAGTATTTTCTTTCCGTAAATAAGATCTTGACAATATATTTGACCTTTCTGATCCAACAGGTGAAAGATGACATCACATTATACAACCCACACTTCTTTTATTAAGACTGAACATCCCAGGTTTGAAAGCCATGTGTATTCTTTTTCAAAAGTATTTTCTACCTAACAGAAAATAATACAACATTACACATATCACACGATGGCTTGCACACTCAGCTGTCAGGAATGTGTAGCATGTTCAGGTTATGCACAATATGGGTCTGAGGATGCCACGAGCATTCAAAAGCCAGAAGCTCCTCTCTGTTGCTACTGAGATTAAGAAAATCTCATTCCTTTACCTCTCCATCTTAAAGTACTCCCTCACTCCCTGCATGTTCTTAAATCTTAAGTTCCCCTACCATCTCCTCAAGGGACAGAATCACACTAGTGTGGGAAAAAAATCAAGCTGGACAATGTCTCCTCCTACTGGCTGACTTTGCAAGTGTATAGCAGTGAACTCGCTGATTCTTAAGAAAACAATGCATTCTACTGTAGTAGATCAGTATTTATTTCTCAAAATGGGGTCTGAGATGGTTCTAGAAGGTTTAAGAAATCTCCACAAGATTTAAATATTCACATTTTAAAGATTAAAAGATTAATACCCATATTCTGAATTATCTGCATGGCTATCTTAGGGTTCAAATCTCAGTACCTGCATTTGGTTTATGTTTATGAGCTCGCTGGCACCTTGCCTTTCATGGCTGGTTATGGTCAGACAAGAAGAGATGCACTCTTACTAAGTGAAGACCAATCTGCTCAAAGGTTTCAAAGTAACTTTATCTGTCTGTCTGCCTATCTACCGGTCTACTGCACTGATCAACCTATGGGATCTTAGTTCCCCAACCAGGGACTGAACTCTGGCCCTTGCAATGAAACCATGGAGTACTAACCACTGGACCACCAGGGAATTCCCTCAAGGTATTTTAAACAAAAAACGATGAGGGTCAGTTGACGATAGAGGTGGGTGTCTGACAGCAGTGTGACCCAAATCACATTCCTGTGGTAAGCAGTGCTCTGGGTTCAGCAAAGTATCTCTTAACATTAGCTGAATGTTTTAACTGAGTATTTTAGGTTGTTTGGTCTAATCTGTAAAATTTAACTTTAGAATTATGAGCTATAAGCATAAGACTAAGGAGTGTTAACTAGTTGACAACTGTGTGTATGTTTAATTTAATAAAGCTGTTCAACCCTGGAAGTCTGACTGACTAGCTCAAATGATCCCACTATTATCATAAGCTAAGCTCAAAACCAGTCAGTACAACTCTCTTTTACAGAAAGATAAAGAAGTCTGAAAACCTCTCCTTTCTCCTCGGCTTCTTCTCTGTTCTTCTCATGCTATTAGTGTGACAAAAGGAAACCACAGTAGGTCCTCCTACTTCGCTTAGAGTGTAAGAAAAAATGCTGATTTTTCTCTCTTTCTCCCATGAACTCAAGTTTCCCTAGGTCTATGAGGCACCAGAACTAAAAATAAGATTATTATGTGGGTTTAAGGCAAAGGGACCAGAAACAGACCTTTAATTTAGGCCAAAGCCTATGGGGCACCCACATGCTCCAGGTTCAAAGGTGGTGGGGAAATCACAGTGGGCTGCAGAGGTAGCACTGCAGTGAGATGACCCCTCTGCAAACCCTCCTGGGAGCTGGCCATGATGCTGCTGGCACACCAGTGATTCAGGGTCCTGACTGTCTTTCTACAAAACCAGTTCTGCAGCTGAAAAGTCTCTTATGATTCATCACTTTGTCGCAACAGTATTACAGAGAAAATAGAGCATGACAACTGAGGAAAAATCTTGAAATAATACTAAAATACAATGTAAGCTCTTCATGGGATAGGCAAGTATCTCCATGTTGGGAAGGAAATTGGGTGGGTAGGGGTAGTGCTTACGCTTCACTGAGAAACCACTGACAAGAAGAGGAACAAGGTGACTCAGACTCCTGGGTACTGCTGATGAATGTGAAGACAGCTCTCTAACCTAAGAGCTGCAGACGAATCACCTAATAGAATTTGTTCTTCATTTTAAAAAAGCATATTAAACACCTAATTATGCAGAGCATAGTAGTTGCAAATGCAACTAAAAACAAAATAATTTAAATGTATATAGATGGTATGAAAAGAAATCTTATAAAAAGTGTAACTGCCTATGGCTTTCTTTTCTCTTGGTTTTCAGAATTCTTACTCACTCAAACCCAAAAATGCAGGTCCCTAAGGCCTAACACTGCTTATCAAAAGGAGCATATTTCTTAAGCCTCTTCATTAGGGGGCAGAGAGAACCAATACAGTGTTTATAAACTAAAAATGAGCTTTGCCCAAAATGATTATTTTATACTCTAGTGAATTTAAGATATCCCAGATTTTAATATACTGCTCTACAATTTTATGTGCCATGAGAAAAATGGGCAATTAAACTATTAGAACAAAAAATATAAATTACTCATCCTTCAAAAACTATATACACTTTTCTATCCTCTCAAGCATCCCTAATTATTAAGGAATTTGCTACCATCTCAGATTATTTACCATTTTCATTTTGCTTTTAAAGCCAGTTGTCATGGAAAGCCTGTAAATGCCTAGACCTGGGAGCCCGCCCAGGTGCTGAAACTGAGCAGTTACTTACTATGTAGTCCTCGTCGTCGTCCTTGGGGCCAGGGCTGTAATACACTCTGAATGCTCTGGCTACTTGATCGATCTCTTCTTTCGTGCCAGTCAAGCCAATCAGTTTGGGAGAAAATTCTAAATAAAAAATGAGAAAGACAGTGAAAAAGAAGAGGCAAAAAACCAACCATCCCTACTTCAAAAACAGTTATAAAACTACTGCTACTTTCTTCCTGTGAGCCCCTAAACAGTTTTTCATGTTTCAAAGAAGAAATTCATCTAAAACAAATGAAAACTTTCCTCTGTGATTTATGTCACAATCACCAAGACAGAACACACTGGAATTAAAGCAGAGATCAATAGCAGAAAGATATCTGGAAAATCCCAAAACACATGGAAATTAAACACATTTCTAAATAACACATGGGCCAAAGAAGAAATCTCAAGAGAAATTTAAAAATGAAAATGGAAGCACAACTTATTGAATGCATATAGTAAAAAAGAAGACATAAAACCTATAAGTTTCTACCTTAGGATCTAGAAAGAGAACAAATTAAATCCAGAGTATGCAGAAGAGAATTAGAGCGGAAATCAATGAAACTTGAAACAGGGTATTAACAGAGAAGAGCAATGAAACCAAAAAAAGATCTTGATAATGTATGTCAAATCCTTTCATGACTATCTAATAAAGCTGGAAGCAGTGTATTCTAATTATTTATGTCTTATCTTTTGTTAATTTAGTTGTTTTTAAACATTTATGTGTAGTTCTGAGATATGCTGAAGTTTAAAGATATTCTTATGAATTGAGCATCACAGTTTTCAATTGCATCACATGAGAAAAAAACTTGACTGATTAGTTCATGCCAGGTCAAAATACCTGTGCCTCATTTTCCACCACATAATCTCACAGCATGCATTTGCTATTAAGTTTCTGGAATTTGTAAAAGTAAGCTGGGGAAGTCACTTACAACACCTGGATTCATCAGACCACTGAGCTGAGTCCGGCATTTAACAGCAGCACTTTCTTTCAAAGGGAGAGGAAGCCCATTATCATTCTCTGATCTAACTCATTCTAAATAGGAAAATCTGCTCAAAAACTGAAAAAGCAAGGTGGTTTGTCTTGCTTCCCCACTCTCTGAGTAAATGAAGAGAAGGTAAGTGAAGCCTGAACAAGCTGCACATCCAAACCTTTTAAAACTATTGCTGAAACTCCAGTAATTTTCTAAATGCCAACTTAAATAAATACTTAAAATTCTCCCCCAATGCAACTAGAAATGGTATCATCATCAACAACTATACTCGCTAATGAAGAATATTATCATAGGGTTTTGGTAATTCCGTTAGCAACTCAAACAAACATCTACTTATTTGGGGATACCTAAGTTTGGTTCATATGTGATGATAAGTAGAAGTCAGTATGACACATATTTAAATTTGAGGTCATTTATTACCCAATGAGTTATACCTGCTTTTAAAAAATAACAATGCTATTGCTCCAATTTCTGACAAAACTGTAAGCTGTGGATATAAATTCTGCTTATATATAATAAAAATTCTAAAACTTCAATGAGAAAACAAACCTTTGTAACCTTGGGTTAGGCAAGTATTTCTCACAGATGAAACCAAAAAAAAAAAAATCTATTAATACAAAAGAACAAACTAATAAATGGAACTTCTCCAAAATGCAAGTGTGAGGTGAAAAGTTAAAATCACTCAGTTATGTCTGTGGATATACAGTCCATGGAATTCTCTAGGCCAGAATACTGGAGTGGGTAGCTTTTCCCTTCTCCAGAGGATCTTCCGAATCCAGGTCTCCCACACTGTAGGCGGATTCTTTGCCAGCTGACTCACAAGGGAAGCCCTCCAAAATGGAAACTGCTCTTCAAAATACATGGCTGACATGACAAGCCATAGGCTAAGAGGAAATATCAGCAAATCATGCACCTGATAAAAGACCTTAATCAGGAATATAAATAATAAACAAATACTTAAGTAAAATAAAAACTCCATAAAAATGGGAAAAAGATGTAGAGACACTTTACCAAAGACATACAGATGGCAAGTAACAGCATGAAAAGATGATTAACATGAAAAGTTATCAAGGGAAATGTTTTATTAAAACCACAATGAGACCCACTAACATACCTACTGAAGCGGCTAAAATTAAAAAGACTGACCCTACCAAGTGTGGCAAAGATGTGGAGGAGCTGGAGCTCTCATATGGTGCCAGTGGGAGTGTAAAAATGCACAACCACTTTGCGAAAAAGTCTGTCAGCTTCTTAAAAAGTTAAGAACTCACCTATTACATGACCTAGCCACTCCACTCCGAGGTGTTTACTCAAGGGCAATGAAAGCACGTGTCCACACAAAGACGGGCACGAGTGCTCTCAACAGCTTTATTTGTAAGAGTCAGAGACTGGAAAGAACTCCAATGTCCATCAATGGGATACTACTGAACAATAATAATGAATAAACTATTGATACAGACCATAACATGGATGAATCTCAACATAATTATACTGAAGGTGTGTGTCTGTGTGTGCGGGTTAGCCGCTTGGTCGTGTCTGACTCTTTGTGACCCCATGGGGTGTAGCCCACCAGGGTCCTCCATCCATGGGTTTTCCAGGAAAGAATACTGGAGTGGGTTGCCATTTCCTTCCTCAGGGATTGAACCCAGGTCTCCTGCACTGCAGGCTGACTCTCTATTACCTGAGCCAACATGGATGAATCTCAGCATAATTATACTGAAGGAAGTCATTAAAAAAAACAGCATATACTGTATTATCCCATTTACATTAACTTATAAATTTGAAAATTAATCTGAAGCGGCAGAAAGCAGATAAGTGGTTGCCTGGAGGTAGGTGCAGGGGAGAGACATGAATAGCAAGGGCACGTGGAAGCTGATGGGGGTGATGGATACGTTCACTCAGTGTCCTGAGTTCTTACATGTGTCAAAAGGAATACACTATGCTGTACTTTATGTACTCTTTTTATATATCAACCGTCTCTCATTACACATTAAATAATAAAATATACAGCAGGTCTTACATAAAACACATTTGAAAATAACTCAAAGCTCTCGAGGATACATATTAGGTGTCATATGATAAAAATAATTAGAAAACTATTCATTAGTCCTTCTGATCAGTAGCTTAAATCAATTTCACCATAATTAAAATCGAAATTCCTGATTTTTAAGCACTCATGTTCCACACACTAGTAAAACAACAAAACCTGTCTGATCAGATTTTTACTCATTATTATTATTTTTTGCTTCCAGTGTTTAATCACACGAACTTTAACAAGTCATTCTTTTCTTTCCTTTTACGTATTTTCTCTTACTTGAATTATATTTAATTGAATTATGGTTGATTTACAATACTGTGTTCTCATCACCTTTTTTAGCTAAAAAAACTTGAATTCAGAGAAATTACCCAAACTCATAAGAAATTAAATTTTCACCCTTAATTCTACCATAATTTCTAGCCTTTAAAAGTACCTTCTAATAGGCTTTAAGTACATATTCAGATGTTTGAACTGAAATTCTTTCTTAAAACAGCTATGTATCATTTATACTTTAGATTTATAAAATACGCACTGAGTTCAAAAATGTGTTTATATTTAGTTATTTTTCTTTAATCTCCCAATGAACATACTCCCAGAATGCATGTTTGCCCTAATTTTATGAAAGGGAGAATGAGGTTCTGAGCTAGAATTAGAAGCAATTCACTTCAGTTCAGTTCAATAGCTCAGTCATGTCTGACTCTTCATGACCCCATGGACTACAGTACACAAGGCTTTTCTGTTCATCACCAACTCCCAGAGTTTCCTCACACTCACGTACATCGAGTCGGTGATGCCATTCAACCATCTCATCCTCTGTTGTCCCTTTCTCCTCCTGCCTTCAATCTTTTCCAGCATCAGGGTCTTTTCCAATGAGTCAGTTCTTCACATCAGGTGGCCAAAGCATTGGAGTTTCAGCTTCTGCATCAGTCCTTCCAAGGAATATTCAGGACTGATTTCCTTTGGGATGGACTGGTTGGATCTCCTTGCTGTCCAAGGGACTCTCAAGAGTCTTCTCCAACACCACAGTTCAAAAGCATCAATTCTTCAGCACTCAGCTTTCTTTGTAGTCCAACTCTCACCTCCATACATGACTAGTGGAAAAACTATAGCTTTGACTAGATAGACCTTTGTTGGCAAAGCTTCTTAATTAAAGCTTGTTAATATGCAGTTCAGGGTGGTCACAGCTTTTCTTCCAAGGAGTAAGCATCTTTTAATTTCATGGCTACAGTCACCATCTGCAGTGATTCTGGAGCCAAAGAAAATAAAGTCTGTCACTGTTTCCATTGTTTCCCCATCTATTTGCCATGAAATGATGGGACCGGATGCCATGATCTTAGCTTTCTGAATGTTGAATTTTAAGCCAACTTTTCCACTCTCCTCTTTCATTTCATTGAGAGGCTCCTGATGAATTGCTCAGAAGCAATTATGTCCTCTCAACTCAAGGCTCTCTCTTTCCTTTCTGATATATGAAGGCCAAGTTCAACCCTTCCCCGTGACAAAATAATTGACTTACCAGCCAGAGTCACACTTCTGAGCCACTTTCTATCCACCTGTACAACAAGTGATGGCACCACTCGTCCCTCTATCTCACAAGGCACTGCAAGGTTCCAGTGAGCTGATCTTTCAAAAACTCTAAGCGCTAAACAGACGTAAAGTATTGGAAATAAAACATACCTTTTACATAATTGGCGATGGCTTCTTTTGTGTCCCTCTCTGGGTCAATAGTGATGAAAAGCGGAGTTAAATTTGGCAGAGTTGGAATACTGTCTGAAAGAAAGTTCTCATTAGTCATTATTCACATTCTAAGGGAGAAGACAAGTAGCAATTACAGCAGTGTGCAGCACAGCAAAGTGGTCAGGCAACACAGAGGGACAGCTAACACCGATGGGCGAGGGAGGGGAGCCGCAGGAAGTCCAGGTACATACATGTCTGTGGTGTAGTCAGATACACATCCTAGGGAATACCCACACCAGTGGGGACGTGCTGTTACTCAGAATCACATCATGTGGACATCCTGTCTTTTAATCCAATCCAGTGTTTGTAGGATTCCCGCCCCCGCCTCCCCCCCCCAACCATTTCTCAAGTGCCAGGAAACTGTTAATAAGGTCTGAATATCCTGGAACAATTCATTTCCTAGTCTAACCAGCAGTCACCAGGGGAAACGCAATGGTACGGTCAGTGACGAAAGGCTACAAATGACGAAAGGCTACAAAAAGCAAGGAACACAAGGCAGAGTTAAGGGAGACCCAGACCACACCAACATTTTTAAGCAATCTAATATTTAGCATCAAAACAAACTTCCTCTTTGGTGGAGAATAAGGTCACAGGAATCACAGCAACTAACAAGTGCAACTGAGATTAACTGAGATTATATGTTCTCACAAACCGAATGAGTAATTAAAACCTTCCACCTACCAGTAACAAAAAGCATAGTAACCTAAGGGCATCAAGTAAATATGTACTTTTTTAAAGAATGAGACAGCTTTCTTACCTATTTCATCCACGACTTGAATCATTTTTTCTAGTTCTTCTGGACAGATATCAGGACAATGAGTAAAACCAAAATAAATCAATACCCATTGACCCAGGTAGTCCTTATCAGTTTTGGGTTCACCAGTATGAGTTGTGAGGGAAAATGGGCCCCCAAGTAAAGGCTTTCCAATGCTTCGCTGCCGTTCCTTCTCCAGTTCTTAAAAAAACACAAACAGAAGGAGAGGAAAAAAAAGTCAATCTAACCACAGGTACTCAAATGCCTGATCTATGGTTCACACTATATTAATGACTGAGGGCACAAAATGTGGAAGAAATAGCCTGTTTCCAAGAAGCTTAAAAAAAATATTTTAAGAGAAATAAGTATAAAGTAAAATGAAATGAAATGCTATTGTACATAATAGGAACTATAAGAAAAAAAAAAGCAGTAAAAAAAATTTTCTTCCTCTTCCAGAACAATTCAGCTCTTAACCATTAGGTGCGGCCCTGATGGAGTGGAGGAGGGACACAGCAGAACAGAATGTCTGAGCCCAGGTGGGAGAGGTGAGTGGCCTGGCAGTGATGTTGCAGCCTGAGTGTGCAGGAGGGCAGCTGCATGGGGACAGGACAGCAGAAATGTGACCTTAGTTACATACAGGGGCCTGATCAAATAAGTAAATATATTAAACATAACTGTTAAAACAAATGGAAAAGGAGTTAGAACAATGGAAAGAGACAGTAGAACAAATCTTGAAGTACTGGAAAGAAATGGGAGGTAGTGTATGAATTTATGGTTTCAATACATATAGATACAGAAATAAATATAGCTATAAACATGTACATCTCTTTCTTAGCTCTGTCCCCTGGAAGGACACAGGAGTGGACACACCCTAATAGCAATGAGCTCATATCCTGACTTCCAAATATCATCATCTTACACTAAAGGCAAATGAGGCTCTTTAGGGAAATGGCTGGTACCAGGGTTAGGGCAGAGAAAGTACACGATCCTAGAACATTCTACCACACTAGAATTAAGGATGAACTCAAGAGAATATTGGAGGACTGTTGGAAGGAAATAACAGCCTGTTCGAAGGAACTCCCATTGACCAATCTGGGATGATGGCAGCATCAAACTAAAGAGAATAATGGACTACAACTCACTGGCTTGCAAGAAAATCATAAGCCCACACTGACATAAGTACATAAATAGAATTTGATGGGGAACAGAATATTTACATACATAAATGGACATCACAAAACACACAATTACATCTTCAGTAGAGAAGAGTGACAGATACCACCTTAATCAAGTGATCAGACTGAACTTTATTAGTAATGGGACAAATTGAAATCATGTGACACCTGATTAATTGCAACAAGAACACAGCATCCTCAATCTAATCAGGAGAAAATACCAGAAAAACCCAAACTAAGAGACAGTCTACAAAATAACTGGCCTTAAATCTTCCAAGCTGTCAAGGTCATGAAAGTCAGGTAAAGGCTGCAAAACTGTTACAGACTGAAGGAGAACAAAGAGAGAACTAGCTATGAGGTATAGTTCTACACTGAATCCTTCTGCTGTAAAAGGAGGGCAACAGTTGGGACTTCCCTGGCAGTCCAGAGGTTAAGATTCTGCACTTCCACTGCAGGGAGTGAGGGTTCAATCCCTAGTGGGGGAACAAAGATCCCATGAGGAACGGCCAAAAAATGTTTAAAAAATAAAAGGAGGGTATCATATGCAAAACTTGAACAAGATCTGAAGATTGAACAGTAGTAATTTTCTGATTTTGTTGATGTATTCTGGTCACGTTGAAGAATGTCCTTGTTTGTAGAAAACACATAATACAGTATTTAGAGATGATGAGGCATCATGTCAGCAAATACTCATTTCTCATACTGTTTCATAATACAAGTTTTTACAAAACAAGATTATTAACAGAAGGTGAAAACTGCAACTAAAGTCAAAAGAAGCTTGGGTTTTCTAAAACTATCTCTACTATTACTTTCCTAGTTTGTCAAGTTTGTTTCATTTTGAAACTGAAGCAACTTAAGTGCATATTAAAATATGAAAATTGTAATTAGCAAAACACTGCTTGCTACATGAAAGAAATATATCTGTGTATCAATACAGTGCTTATATTCCTAAGGTTCTAAAGCCTACAAATTCTCACTCCCAGATATAAACATTATCCTTTGTATAATGGCATCAAAAGATACTCTCTAAAGAATCAAAACAGAGTTAAGTGATACTTTAAGGATTTACTAGAAGCTTCTAAAACAAACCTTAAAAGTCCTGAAATATTCACTAAAATATAAAGTTCTTGTAAACAATTTCTAAACTCCGAGTGTTAATCCAGAGCAGCTCCTGGCATTCCCACACCAGGTTCTCATTCACTTCCTTCTGGCCTGGCAGAACCTCATCAAGTGAAACCCTTTACTTCTGTGTCTGTTTCATTGTCATGTGCGCCTCAATGGCTGGACTGCACACCTTAGTCATCTTTGTACCCTCTGGACTTCTTACCATCTACATCCTAATCTGTCTACAATAAGTCTTTTCACACAGTTAGACAGTCTGCCCTGAACAGAAAGGACAGTGGAAAAACAGATGAAACCCAAATAAAGTTTGTGGTATAGTGAATAGTCATGGTGATACAAGATGTTAACATTAAGTGAAGATATGTGAAAGATACGTGGGAATTCTGTCATTTTTACAATTCTACCATAAACATAACACTATTTCAAGATACGAAGCTTAACACCAACACCACCAAGATGCTAGTCCATGGCCAGGAAGGGTTACATTAAGAGCTCACTGAATGGCATCTACTTACTCTCCGTCTTTTCTTTCTTGAAGTACTTCATTCCGGCCAATAAAGCTCCTCCAATAGCAAATGTGACGGCTAAAGACTTCCAGGAAACAGGCTACTGGGGCAGAGATTTCAAAATTAAAAATATTAGTAAAGTGCATTTAATTACACTAAATTTATTACAGTAGTTTTCTAAAATACATACACAGAGGCCTTGATCTTGTTAAACATGCAGGATGTTTCACAGTACCTTGGGACGAAAGAATACAGTTGCAGCTGAGCTCCTAACACAATTACTAAGGCACGTCTTTTCAAGGGAACGTTCCCTAAATCAATTTCTCTTCCCGTGAAAACAGGACCCAAGGCTCAAGCACCATGACTGTTAGCACGTGTGATCAAGATCCCAACTGCTGATTTTTAAATCACCTGCTTGTTAATCACCTGCTTGTGCGGATACTGAGAAATAAACCAAATAAATCTGGGAGGTGAACCAAAATCTGGTTTCCAGAAGTAACAAAGCCAAAGTAGAAAAGACTTAAAAGTGGAACTTCCTGAAAATAGCATCATTATTTCTTTGTACTTTCTTCCAAGTCCCGCGATAAGTAAAATAACTCATTGATCTTCCCCCAGCTCCAATAACCACTTCTCTTACTTATCACTACAGCCTAGTGGCTCCTAAGTTCTTTTGGGGTCCCAGGAAAAACCAAAGGGAAAAAGGTATACTCAGCACGCAACCACGACGCACATTTGCTCAGTATCAGCATACAACACAACAAGCCTCTGAAGGGAGAGTCGAGTGACAAAATTATAAAAACGTTAACTCTTTAATTATGGCAAACTTACGGTTGAGACCCCTTGAAAAAACCTGAAACTTACTTTCTTCGCGCAATAGCGAACTAAATTCCAAGTCCGGTATCTTTCTTTAACGCTGAAAGTGAAAGTCGCTCAGTCATGTACGACTCTTTGCGACCCCATGGACTGACTATACAGTCCATGGAATTCTGCAGGCCAGAATACTGGAGTGGGTAGCCTTTCCCTTCTCCAGGGGATCTTCCCAACCCAGGATCGAACCCACGTCTCCCGCATTGCAGGTGGATTCTTTACCAGCTGAGCCACAAGGGAAACTCCTTTAATGACCGGGGTACGTGCAAAACCGAGGGGAACGCGAGATGAGATTCTGTGACTCAGGTGAGCAGGCTGAGTGGAGGTCAACCTGAGGCCAGGTAGAGTGATTTCTGAGGTCATGACCAAGTGGTATGGGAAGGGCGCAGGGCTGACTGACAGCCGAGTCTAGTAAAGGCAAGGCTCTGGTATGTACTCACCCCCGGCTTCGAGGGGCGCATGGGGTCTCTGCTGCCCTTCCGTTCCGGTCCTGACGACCCGGGCGGGGGCGGCATTGCAGTGCTGAGGGGGCGGCTCCCCAGGCAGCAGGCAGCGAGCCCCGAGGCCCGCCATGCGCCCTCTGGCCTCGCGCAGAGCCGCCCCAGCAAGACCCTCGCGGTCCCCTTCCCTGGGCCCCCAACCCCGAATCCGTGAGGCAAGAAACGCCAAAGTTGGCGGCCCGGAAGCCGCATTATCCGGCCGGGCGCCAGCGACAGCCCCGCCATGAGCTCGAGAGACCGCGCCTCCTTTGACCCGCCCCTCGACGTCCGGCGCCGTTTCCACCTCCTCCGGAAGTGAGGGAGAGCCGCTCTTTCCGCTGGGCTCGATGGTGACGCGGTAGCCCATCCGGTAGCCAGGGAGCATTTCGCCGAGGAGCCGGCGCGCGGTAGGTGGTTCCTCGCGGCCGGAGGCGGGGCGGACCGGGCTGGGCGGGGGTTTCGCGCCCGGGCCGACCGGGTAGACGGCCGGGCTCGAGGGATGGGGCAGGTGCGGGAGAAGGGGGCAGCCTCCGGGGCTGGGCTTCGTGGCGGGTCCTGGGCCGAGAGGCCTGAGTACAGCTCGGGGACCCCAGGCTTCGGCGACCGCAGCAGCTGCTCCTCCCCCGGCGCCCCCAGCCTTGGAAAAGAGAAAACGGCGCCGGGAGACTGGCGGGATCGGGCAGCCCCCGTCCCCACCCTGTCGGGCGCCCTCGGCCAGCCCAGCCAGGAGGCCGGTCGTTCACCGCTTTGCACCCATTGCACTTGAAATACTGTTTGACTTTAAAAAGAAAAAAAATTGATTAAGGTGTTTGAGTAGTGCAGGTTGACAAGGACTAGTCAAGTATGACCGAACTGCCTGGAACTTATATTCCCAAGTTACAAGGAATCGAACTACAAATAACGGCACTGTACGGAGTAGTGTTTGTTCTGTGTTATATCCCACCCCTGGACTTGGTCCCCCTGGGCTCCGCGATTGATACAAGCCTATATTTATTTAAGCCCACTACTAATGAGGGGTGTCTTCCATGGTAGCTCAGACGGTAAAGAATCTGTCAGCTATGCAGGTGACCGGGGTTGGATCCCTGTGTCGGGAGGATCCCCTGGAGATCTCCAGTACTCTTGCCTGGAGAATTCCATGGACAGAGGAGCCTGGTGGGCTACAGTCCATGGGATCACAAAGAGTCAGACATGACTGAGCGACTGACACTAATGAGGGGGGAGCACTCATAGGTTTATTTTTCATTCCTTGCGAAAATTTAACTCGCGTTCAATTCTGTCTTGCCTTTGCTTCAACATCTGCTGTCTTAGCCTTCTCCATCTCTGAGGTGGATTTGCAAAATATGGAAAAAAAAAGACAAGAGAAACCGGCCTTCTAACTTCCTTAACTTTGGATTCCACTCCTTAGGGGGATTTTTTTCCCCCGGGGTTTCTACTGAGCAAATGCATCTGGCAAAGGTGACCCTGGGACATGATATTTTCTATGAACTGGCATCTTTAGCTAGTGTGTTCCTCTGCTTGCTAACCAGGAAGTTGGTGGTCTGCTATTACCCATGTTTCTTGATTCCTGAATTATGCTAGAATTCTCTAGAATATCTGCTGGAAGTAAATATTTGCTTAGCACGTCAAATCATTTTTAATTGAACAAATTTTTCTGTCTTGAACTTGCCTATGGTTAAGGTTCCTCCCCACCCCATGTCTCTGTTTGTTTTCCCCAGGGAGAAGTTACTCCTCCAATCAACAAAAAGACAGGAAAGTTCCTTGCTTATTCAGGCAGTGAGCATATAAAATGCTGTTCACCTCTTTGCTCAGTTGTAGGTTAACTGATCATACAGCTGTCAGATAGATTAAAATTGAATTCAATGTTTTTTCAGCTGGTCTGTTAACTTTTGTCAGAGTGATTCTTCTAATAGCTTGTTCCTGTGTTTGTTTACTAAAGCATTTTTATACAACTTCATATTAAATTTACAATGTTAAATAAAATAGTAACTTCTAAAACAGTTCCTGACTGAAAGAAGGTGTCCTGAGCTTTTGATAGAATTATTTGGTGTCTGTGGAAGAAGGGCATGTGTGTGTGTGTTTAAAATTAGTGTATATTTATTAAATTTGCAAATTATACCAGACTTGAATTTGACTTCACAGGAACTTGAATGCCTGTTCATTAATATGTTAATACCCTTTTGTTAATTGCTGCTCTTCTGCAGAATAGAGGTTATGTATTTTACAGCTGAGGAAGCAGAAGCATTTTGAGGATTTGATCATTTGGACTTAACCCATCAGACTTTAAAGCCCATGCACGTTTCTCTACCTAGCTACCTAGTGGATTGACTGTTAAGTTTAATATTCATCTTGGCATTTTCTTCAGTCCAGTAGGAAATTAAGACATTTATAACATAGTTACCTTTTTCATCTTCTTTATTTAGAAAGCTATTTGGAGGTTATGGATTATAAGCCTGAACCTGAACCCCTCAGTGAGAGCTCAGAACTTCTCTTCTCCTTTGGAGTGATAGCAGATATTCAGTATGCTGATTTGGAAGATGGCTATAATTTCCAGGGAAACAGACGGAGGTACTACAGACACAGTCTTCTTCACTTACAGGGTGCTATCGAACACTGGAATAAAGAAAGCAGCCGGCCCCGTTGTGTACTTCAGCTTGGAGACATCATTGACGGATACAATGCGCAGTACAAAGCATCAGAAAAGTCACTGGAGCGCGTCATGAACACATTCCAAATGCTAAAAGTCCCTGTTCATCACACGTGGGGAAACCACGAATTCTATAATTTCAGCAGAGACTATTTAACAAACTCCAAACTTAACACAAAGTTTCTGGAAGACCAGATTGCCCACCATCCTGAGACTGTGCCCTCGGAGGATTATTACGCGTATCATTTTGTGCCATTCCCTAAATTCCGCTTCATTTTACTCGATGCTTATGACATGAGTGTCTTGGGCGTGGATCAGTCTTCTCCAAAATACCAGCAGTGTCTGAAGATACTGAGGGAGCACAACCCAAATACGGAACTGAATAGTCCTCAAGGTGAATTATTCCTTTGAGCTGAGAATCTAATACATTGTCTTTAAATTCTTCAGCTACCTTTTATTCAGCAGGAAGATGGACGATTAAGGTAAAAGTATACTGTCCTGTTGTTCAGGGTCAGGATTTCTCACTCGCCTCAAGGCACATGGAGCGGTGGCAGTTGGTTCAAGATACATTTATGTAGCAGATATCTGAGGGCCTAATATTCTGGCCAGGCACTTTCACTAGGGCACCTCTTCAGAACTATAGGCAGTACTGACAGCCCCACTTTTTTGTGGACAGAGTGGAGGAAGCAAGAGAAGAAAGTGTGCAGGACAGATAATAAATGAAAGAGAAGTGATAAACGCCACCCAGAAAAGAGAGCATAATATTACAGAAAAGGACTAGAGGTACCATTGTAGTTAGTTGGCCAGAAATAGCCTCTCTAAGGAGAAAAGCATTTCAGCTGCAACCTGAGTGAGGAGTCATCATCCTCGGGAAGAGTGGGTGGAGCACAGCGTTCGAGACAAAAACAAAGGCAGAGATGCAAAGCAGAGTAAGACCTTGTTAGTAAAGAATGCACAGGGGTCTGGGGGTGAAAGTGACTTTATAGTGACTCAGTGGACATGAAAACAGTCTGTTTTGTATTCAGTGTAAACAGGGAGCAAAGGAAATAAGCAGAGGAGTATTGAGGTCAGGAGTAAGACACAGCGTGATTTACATTGCTGTAAATTCTTTTAGTTCCCTATTTTAAGTCAACTGCTGCCGAGTATTCCTGAAGAAAAAAGCTTGAGTCTCCCCCATGGTAGCTAAGTTTGGATGCCTGAGTGAGAGAAGCGTTGACATTTGATGGGTGTAAATGACTGGATTCGTTTCAGGACTTCGTGAGCCCCAGTTTGTCCAGTTTAATGGTGGATTTAGCCAAGAACAGCTGAGTTGGCTGAACGAAGTTCTTACATTCTCGGACAGAAACCAAGAAAAGGTGGTGATTGTGAGTAAGTATTTAAATGATTCTGTTACACTAGCATTTAGAGAATGGGCTTAGTTAAAGCATACTAATAATATTTAATATTGAGATGTCTCTTTTTTATAAAATAAAAGCTTAGTTTAAAACTCTGTTGAGAAATAATCTGAATATAAAATTAATGTTTAAGAATTGTAAAATAAAAAGGAGAAAAACATATATTAGACATTGTGATTTGGCCTTTTAGATTTCAAAGCAGAATTTCCCCAAATGGGATCAATTTGTGTAGCACTGTGTAAGTGAAGAATTCCAGTCAGGCCCCGGCCCACGTCTCAGCCTCAGGAGTCCTCCTGGTGGATACAGTGGTCTCTGCTGCCCACTGAAAGCAAAGCTGGAGTCCCAGGAGACCAGTGTGAGAGGATCATCTGGCAGGGCTGCAAGTAATCCTCCATGTGGCTGCAAGGAAAGAAGTGTGTTGTTTTCATTTAGAGTCATTTTTCACGGCATACTTCCATCAGAGATCATAGGAATCTGGAGATGCTTAAAGTACACTCAGATGTAGATGTTTGTGGGCACATATGCACACACGTGTACACACACACATGAACTGAATTTGGGTTGCGGTAAGTCTGGTGTACGTGGTGTGGGGGCTGAGATGAGTTCTCCTGTTGAAAACTGACGTGGCCTGAAGATTGGACCGAGGGGTGCGGGGATGGCACGCCCTCTGGCTCTTGTGTCTGTGACCCATGTGCTCTGGACAAGTGATCAGTGTACACACTGCAGTTTTCTTATGTTGTATCAAGTGAAACTATGAACATGAAGCCCTTTTGAAAGTGACAGGCTTTCAGATAGTTGGTAATATAAAATTATATCCAGGGAATTCCCTGGTGGTCCAGTGGTTAGGACTTAGCACTTCTCACTACTGAGGCCTGGGTTCTACTATCCCTGGTTGGGGAACTAAAATCCTGCAAGCCGCGTGGGCCAGCCAAAAAATAAATTAATCAGAAGTAAAAATCAGTTTTTACTTCTCTTTCACTGACATGATAAGATGGTGCACGAGATGGTGTTTTATTCTTAAATTTTACTCAGAATAAAGTGTTTCTAGAATATCAAATGTCATTCAAGGCTTGGAAAATTAAATAAAATTAAATAAGGTGCCCTCAAGGGTGACAGCCCTGCTGTGACACTGTTCGGATCTGTAATAAGTGATCTCCAGAATAAGATACTTCTTGTCTCTGATTCTTGGTTTTTGCTGCCAAAATGTACCTGTTAATTTTACCTGTACTGAATGTACAAAATGTACCTGTACTGAATGCTCTGATCTCTTTGAACCCAAAGAGATTGAACCACGTAGCTCACGGCGTGCAGCTCCTGAGACAAGCCCCCTTTGTCGTCTCCCCCTCTGTATTCCCGTTTCTTTGCCCTTCTCTCAGTGCACCTGTCTGCATTAGCTTCTGATGGGTTTCTTCCATTTTGCTGTCAGCTCAGAGGCCAGGTAAACAAACATGTAATAACTAAGTGCCTTGGGTTTTCTTTAGCAAAGTTTAAAATGGCTGATAGGCATTTTATTTTGTTCCTTCACTTTCATTTTGGCTACTCAATGGTATTTGGCCTACTCAAGTTTTGGCTATTCAGTTGGAAGGATGGAATTGCTATTAGCGGAGATATGAAACACGGCAGTAGGAGGGGTTTCAGGTGAAGAATTCAGGAGTTCAGGTTTGAAAATATATTTCAGGTGTCAGATGCCTCTTAGACATCAGGAGAGAGATTGAGTAAGCATTGTGGACATACTTGTCAGAAACTTGGAATCGAAGTTTGGGCTGG
Organism: Muntiacus reevesi; assembly: GCF_963930625.1. Lineage (NCBI taxonomy): Eukaryota > Metazoa > Chordata > Mammalia > Artiodactyla > Cervidae > Muntiacus > Muntiacus reevesi. The sequence goes on along the minus strand of NC_089266.1, from coordinate 32,418,049 downwards.
ATATCTAAATGTGAAAGTTGAAAGAATAGAGCTGATGTTTAAAATCATAAATTACTAAGAGATCACTGTGCTATTAGGTGTAGATAATGTTGTGTATCCTGAGGACCAAGCATTCGGGCAGCCCAGATAGGACCCAGAGAAGTGAGATTGTAGTAAAGGAGGGTGAGTATCAGAAGCTGTCAAGGTTGGGAGAAGAGTAGGGGGATGGGGGTGTTCTGGAGCCAAGTATTTCAAGGAGAAGGGGACAACTGATTGTGTCAGACACCACTGGGACTTGATAGATGTGTCCAGCATAACATTGAGTCTAGAAAGTCACATGGCCTCCTTGGACTCTCAGCCCTTATCACAGCTTGAAGAGGGGTGGTGGTGATGGTTTGTGTGTGTGTCTGTGTATGTCTGTGTGCTAACCCTCTGTTACCGCCTCCCTTTTTTTTTTTTTTTAATAAACTAATAGTTTTTAAGCAGAATAAAAATATTCAGAATAAAATTTCAGAATAAAAACAAACAGTTAACAGAGAAAAAAGGAAAGTGATTTATTGGGAAGAAGTAAAGACCAATGAGCTATATATAGCACCCATACTTGGGTGTGAAACCGTACCTGCTATGTGATGTGGCCTCACACATGTCTTGGCATCAAGAATTTGAAGTTCTGCCTCTGTCTCATGGGGAAGCTAGTGTGACTGTTCCCTCCTCTAACTTAGTTTTCTCGTGTAAAATGGCTGTGACCATCACGACCTCCTGGAAGTGTTTAAAGTGGCACAAGTCAGTTCTTTGCAAAACATCGAGTATTTATATGAATGACATATAATCCATGGGCGCCTCCCTAGACTGTTTTGTTACTTAGGAGTAGCTCGTTCTATGTGTGTAACACTCATATACACATAGGAAAGTTGACAAGACTGGATTCCAGGATGGCATCTGCCTGGCCAGTGGCTGTCTTTGCTGACCGCCCTGCCCAGGTCCGTCTCCCCTGGTGTTTGTGCATCTTGAGACGCTGAGGCCGTAGATCTCTGACTTCTGCCTGTACAGCGGCTGCTTTCCCCTTGGGCATGAACCGTCTCCCCCCTTCTTCATGCTCTAGAGACGTGGCTGTAGAGTATCTAGTTTCTTGCGTATGTTGGTTCTCTGTGCTCTCAGTCCAGGATGAGTGGCAGTACACATTTTCTTTTTCCTGAGTACTCGTTGTTAGCCTGATTTTTGTGAAAGAGGTCTTTCTTGATTGGTTCGTAACTCTTCTTCTCTTAAACAGGCCATCTTCCCATTTACCCCGAGGCCTCTGACAGTGTGTGCCTGGCCTGGAATTACAGAGACGCCCTGGCAGTCATTTGGTCTCACAAGTGTGTGGTGTGCTTCTTCGCCGGGCACACGCACGATGGCGGCTACTCCAAGGACCCTTACGGTGTGCACCACGTCAACATAGAAGGGGTTATCGAGACAGCTCCGGACAGCCAGGCCTTTGGCACCGTTCACGTCTATCCGGACAAAATGATGTTGGAAGGGAGGGGCAGAGTTCCACACAGAATTATGAATTACAGGAAGGAATAAGCTTTCCTTCCATTTTTAGTCGGATTTTATTTGTTTACTTTTATAGGAAGAGACTGGCTTGGCTTTGTGGTTTTGTTTGCTCCCCATTCCCCAAGCCTCAGTCTCATTATTTAGGATTCTATTTGCATAGCAAATAGCCATAAATGGCTTCAATGTGTGTTAGCTCATAAGATACTCTGAAGTGTCACTTTTGGGTAATATATCCCATGCTGAAAATTGGAAAGAAGATGAATGAAAGTAGCGTGAGTAAACCAGGGAGGAGACTGAGGTGGAAGGTGGATATACTCCTCAAAACAGACACTATTTAGCCTTACCTGAGATGTTTTTAACTTTTTACAAGGAGAATGTATTCATTCACTGTGTTAGCCATGTAACTTAAAATTCACAATAAAAAAGTAAAGTAAGCCCAGGTAAACTTTTTCCGTTTACCCAGCTGTGTGAATGAGCTGTGGACACTTTTTGCTTATAGTACTCATCATATTTGTACTTTTATGGGTTTATGCTCCTGTTTTGTAAGCCAAAAAGATCACCAATTGCCTCACAGGTGAACGAATGGCACCTCCGTTCACACAGGTAGACGTGTGGTCTCCTTGCACACCTCCTGTGATTTCAGCCAAAGCAGGACTGTACCTGCCATCCTGCCTGTCTGGGCCCCCAGCCGGTGCTGGGTGAGACTGTAGTAGGTAAATGAATTTACCCCTGACTCCTTTCATAGACAAGTGGGGCGTGTTTAACTGAGTTGTCATATATTCTGAGGCTTATTTGCAAAAACCATTTACTCAGTGGCAGATGAGGACTGTTCAAGTGTAGAGAAAGTTTGATTCAGGGCCTAAGGAAGGGAACGACAAAAGCCAGGGCTAGTCAGCATAGTGTGCGTGCTGAGTACCAAGGTGCTGTAGAGTACAGCCTGTGCGTCTCCACTGGCTGCTGACAAATTTCCCCAAACTCGGCGCCATACACTGTGTGTGTGTGTGTGTTCTCTGACAGTTCCAGAGGTCGTAAGTCTGGAAACATCTTCACCGGGCTGAGAGCACCATGTTGTCAGGGCCAGGGGCTCTGGGGGATACTCTGTTTCCTGGCCATTTCCAAGAGCTGCGTGGCTTGCTGTCCTTGGCTCACGACCCCACCCTCTGCAGAGACAGCCTCACGGCCTTCTCCAGTCTCTCGCTGCTTTACTGTCACGTGCCTTTCTCCTCTTCTGTCTGTGTGGTCAGGTCACCCTTTGCCTCCCTCTTAGAGCAGTGATGGCATTGAGGGCTCACCCAGACAAGCCCCATCTCAAGATCCTTACTCACATCTGCAGAGTGCCCATTGTGATGTAAGGCGACATTCATGAGAATTGGGGTCCGGTTACGTTTGAGGCCCTTTATTCACTTTACAGACTTGGCTACAATGTGCCCTCTGCACAGTGTCAAGCATTGCTTGGAGGCTGGGTAGGTCCTTAGGGAATTTGAAAATAAGTCTGTTTCTTCATTTCTTGACTAATAGTTATATATACAAAAACCATGAATATGCACCATAAATGTACGCTAGAACATTGAAATCCTTTATATAAGGAGACAAACTATACCAGACTCATTTTCACTCTCCTGACATAGTTGGTGCTAATACTTTTTGAGTGAAATATTTCCTAAATCTCAGGAAACTTCACTACAGAGTTTGATGCCTGTGTATCATCAAACTATGGAGTTTGATGCCATCAACTAAAAGAGTTGCATCCAGATGCTTTAAAACAGCACTGACCAACAGAAACAACATGTAAGCCACCTTGGTAATTTGAAATATTTTAGCAGTCACATTTTAAAAAGCACACAGACACATAAAATTAATTTTCATAATATAATTTTATTTCAATACATCTAATGGTATTTCAACATGTAATCAATATAAAAATATTTTACATTATTTTTATACTAAGTTTAAAATGTAGTGTGTGTTTTATGCTTATAATCCATCCATTTGGACAATAACTTTTCATTGGAAAAATCTGGTCTGTATTTAGGTACAAAATTTACAGTTAAAGAAGTAGGTTCACATATTTCAGTTGTTGCAAACAAGCTTAAACCAAGTGTTCCAAATATATGTAATCAGTTTCCTCATAATCGATGTTTGTAAATTAAAACAAAAAATTAAAACTTCTTCAGTAAGTACATTTCAGGTGCTCGATACAGCATGTGGCTTGTGGTCACCAGATGGTGCAGCTCTGAAATGATCTCTCCAGAGCTACTTTTGACATTCGCTAAGGATGTGTGTATAGATTTTGGTCTTGCTTTTCAATTACATGGTAATTAATATTCCCTCTCTGCTGCTTTTTGGTCCCGAATTCCTTTATTCTAACTAACTTTCCTTTCTTTCCAAGACATAGTTGTTCACTTTGTTCACCCGAAGTCCTAATTTAATTCACGGCACCTCATTTAATTCATGGTACCAGTCCAGTCTAACGATGTTAGTTCGAGGGCACAGCCCTCCTAAACTCCTATCTATCTTTATCCAAACCCTGCTTCCCTCTGTTATCCTGTGCAGAGGACTTATGTTTGGAATGCTCTCATGTTATCTACTTTAATCTTCACAATTATATAAATAAGTAGGCAGGCTGGTATTTATAGATAAAGAATTATCCAAAAGGTAATTTCAGTTATCTTTGGAATTCTTTAATTCCAAAGAAAGTAGATTTATATATTTCTCCAAGTCACATGGATAGTGATGAAGCAGAGTTGGGATTCATCTTTCTTAACTTTCCTACTACACTATGATAAAACAGAATATCAGACCCTTCTCTTACTAGTCCCATCCAGTCCTGTGTTGTAAGCAGGCATACAAAGTTCTTAGGATTTAAAAAATAATTCATCTCTAGTAGTAACTCAACTGAAATAAATTCCTAGGAAGTCAGCTTGTTACAACCATGTTTATAAAAAATCAAGAACTCTCATTTTAGGAACAGGATTCTTCATTTAAATCACCGTCTTGCAGTGAGCTGGCCAGGAGGAGCGCATCTCCTTGTTTATATATATGTAGACCCAGGAGATAAACGGGAGAAGAGCGACTGTGGTAGCAATGGCCAGCTGAATTCTTCCACCACCTGGAGCCCTATAGACACACAAAAATGATTAGAAACAAAAATCCAATAAAAATTATGATTTGGTTTGGTAACAAACATGAAGACAATTTAATAAAACATCACTGCATTTTTGTACAGTCTTTTTAATTTTTTAAATTGAAATATAATCCTTACTTGTAGTTCTTTATATGTTCCTACTGCAAATCCTTTTTTTTTTTAATGTGTATTCTACATAGCTTTTCCCGCTCACTTAATAATGTGTTGTGAGGAACTGAGGTCATTGATTAAGCAGTGTTAAAATGGATCCTCACCTAATGATTTTAAGGTCCCGTTAAGGAAAACTTTTTCTCCTCAAGATTTTGAAGATACTAAATTATCTTTTCTAAAAGTTTCATCGTTTTGATTTTTACATTAGATCTATAATCGGCCTAGAATCGATTTTTATGAAAGTTGGAGGGGTTGTTTCTCTTTTTTCTGTATCGATATTCAATTGATCCATCACTGTTTATTGAAAAGATTATCCCAGAGTGCTACCATTGTCCTAAGTCAAGGGTCTATATGCACATGGAACTGTTTCTAGACTTTTGTTTCATTCACTTATCCTTTTGCCAGTATGGGTTTATTGTATACGGCCAAAGAATTATTTAGGTGTTCTTTATTTTAATATTGAGATCTGTAATTTCTCCCATAATGTTTTATAGTTTTTATAGTTTTGCTTGTAGGGATTTTGCATATCTCTGCTATATTTAGTCCTGGGGTGTTGATATATTGATAATGGTAACTTTTTATCATTTTCTGTTATTGCTGATTAAAAATAAGATTTTAGTAAATTGACATAGTATCCAGCAATCATGCCAAACTCACCTATTTGAAGAACATTTTAGATTTTTAAAAAATTTTCTACATGTGCAATTAATGTCATCTGTGAATAAGGAAATTTTAATTTTTCCCTTCCAATCCTTAGGCCATTTCTTTCTCTTTTTTTGCCTTATTGTACTGGCGAGGACAAGCGCCAGGATGGTGGTGAGAAGTGGCAGCTGGGGCCACTCCTCACTCCTGATCTCAGAGGAAGTATTCAGCGCCTCACCATGAAGGGTTATGCTTTGGTATAGCTACTCTTTATCAGGGAGCTCAGTGCTAAATAAGCTGCCTGCAATGCAGGAGACACGAGTTCAATCCCTGGGTCCAGAAGATCCCCTGGAGAAGGAAATGGCAACCCACTCCAGGATTTTTGCCTGGGAAGTTCCATGGACAGAGGAGCCTGGCAGACTACAGTCCACGGATTCACAAAGTGTCAGACACGACTTAGCGACTAAACAACAACCCTTTATCAGGGTAAGTCTGTTTTCTATGGGTTTTTTATTATAAGTGGCTATTGGATTTTATCAAATGTTCTTTTTGTATAGATATTTTTTTCTTTCATTCTATTAATCTGGTGAAAAACATTGGTTGTTTTTCAAATGTTAAACTAACTATTCCTAGAAAAAACCCAGCTTGGTGGTTGGGTCATGAATTGCAGGACTTGATTTGCTAATTTGTTTAGGGTTTTTCCATTCATGGTCATGAATGAGATTGCTGTATAATTTCTTTTTTTCTTTCCCTTTTTTGGGTGGTAGGAGTAACATTCTTGTCAAGTTTTGGTATCCAGATTATTCTGCCCTCAACAAATAAACTGGAAAGTATTCCTTCTATTTCTGTTCTCTGAAAGAGTTTGTTGAAGGTTGGCATTATTTCTTCTTTAAATATTAGGTAGAATTCTGCAGTTATGCCATTTAGAGTTTTCTTTTAGGAAAAGTTATCTACTCAATTTCTTTAACCGTTATAAGACCATTCTGAGTATTTCTATATCAGTTCCGACAAATTGTATTTCTCAGTGAATTTGTGCATTTCATCTACATTTTCATATTTATTGGGAAAAAGTTCTTAATAATATCTTATGATTTTTGCAGCATCTGTTACATGGGTAATAACTTTCTTTTTCTTTCCTATTATTGGTGTTTTGTGCCTTCCTTTCCTTGCTCTCACTCTTAATTATTTTTACCTTTTTAGTCTTGCCAGGGTTTATCAATATTATTAATCATTTCAGAGAATGAAATGTTGATTTTTTTTTTTTATTTCATTGGTTTCTGCTTTTGTGTTTATTTTCTCATTATTTCTTTGGGCTTATTTTACTGTTATTTTCCTTCTTTAACTGGAGAATTCTTAACTTCTTGGAAGTTTAGCTCATTGATGTTTCAGCCTTTTTTTTTCTTATACATGTATTTAAAGCTATAAATTCCCCCATAAGCATGCTTTTTAGCCCCCATCCCACAAATTTTATTGTGTTATGTTTTCTTTATCATTTAGTTCAAAATATTTTCTAATTTTCATTTTGATTTCTTCCAGATGTTCTTTAGAAGTATATTTCCTGATTTCCAAACATACAGTGGTTATATAATTATTATTTTTGTTAATGATTTCTAGCTTAATTGCACAGTGGTCAGAGAACATACTCCATATTACAGTTCTTTGAAATTTGTTGGGACTTATTTCATGCTCAACATGAAGTCTTTTTGTAAATATTCAATGTTTATTTGAAAAGAATGTGAACTCTGCTCTTCCTGGTGCTAGTGTTCTATATATGTCCATTAGGTCAAGTTTTTTATTGTGTAGCTAGTCTTCTATATCTTTATTGATTTTTTAAATCTTCTTGTTCTGTTAGTAACTGGAAAAAGCGTATTAAAGTCTCCAAAAATGATTGTTAATTTTTCAGTTTTTCTTTTTTGGCTTATCAGTATTTATTTTATATATTTTGAGGCTACATTAATTATATATGCTTTTTATTAATAAGTGGTGTTGAGATCACCAGAGAGCCAAAGGGGAAAAAGATAATATTGCATCCATTCTTTTTGCCATTATACTAGGATAAATTCTAAATAGGTCAAAGATTTAAATGTAAAAATGAAACCATACATGTATTAGGAGAAAACTTGGGTAAGTTACTTAAAACCTGAGAGGACGGAAAGTTTTCCTACCTGTGACTCCAGATCCAGAAGCAGTAAGGGAATGGATTGATCAATGTGGATACATTAAAGTATTTTTTCATGGCAGAGCATACTTTGCATGAGTAAAGTAAAAGGACAATAAAAGCAAAAACGAATGTTCATCTTATATCACTGCTGCTACTGCTAAGTCGCTTCAGTCGTGTCCGACTCTGTGCGACCCCATAGACGGCAGCCCACCAGGTTCCGCCGTCCCTGGGATTCTCCAGGCAAGAACACTGGAGTGGGTTGCCATTTGCTTCTCCAATGCATGAAAGTGAAAAGTGAAAGTGAAGTCGCTCAGTTGTGTCCGACTCTTTGTGACCCCATGGACTGCAGTTGTGACCCCATGGACTGCAGCCTACCAGGCTCCTCTGTCCATGGGATTTTCCAGGCAAGAGTACTGGAGTGGGGTGCCATTGCCTTCTCCACTCTTATATCACAGACAGGGTTAATAGCCCTAGTACATAAAGAGCTTCTAAAAGTAGAGAAGACCAACTGCCTTAGAAACTGGTTAAACCTACATCTCTCAGAGATGAACTAACATGTATAGAAAAAGAAATGCAAATGACTGTTAATTATACAAAAATATGCTCACCTTTGCTCCTGATAAGAGAAATGCAAGTGAAAGCTACTACCCGTTTCTCAACTATCCAATTAGTAAAACTTCAGAAATTTGACAATACACTCTGTTGGTACCGTTTTTAATATCAAGCGATTAGATACAGTCTGAACAGTAGAGGACTGGATGCATATACTGTGGACATATCAAAATAAGCAAAGCCAAAAAAAAAAAATAAGCAAAGTCTTTATATACCACAGAATGATCTCCAGGATGTGGTAAGGGTAAAACGAAGAATACAATTGTGTATAATGTGCTACCACTATATCTAAGACAAGCAGGAGTACCAATGAATGCATGTATTTGCTCCATTAAGAAAGCATGGATGGATAAACCACAAAGAAGAAAAAAGTTTTACCTATAGAGAAAGGGGGGAATTAGGGTTGGGGGATAGAGAAGTTAGAGCCCTTTGAATGTCCTCTGTTTTGTAAATCTATATGTGGAACCATATAGATATTTTCATAATTATAAAACAAAATATATTTTAAATAAAGTATCCCTAGAAATTTAAAATGAAATAAACTATGTATTCACTTGGTGAGATTAGCATACAAAGTAACTATTCCACATAATTTGAATGTGCATCCCTTAAAGAGATATTCCCTAACAACAACAACAACACAAAGTACCTATTTTCTGTAATTATATTATTATTCTGAGATTGTGTTTGTATTGTAGGATAAGTCAGATGAGTTATATTGAGGTCTCTGAGACTAGAGATTTTTGACATGATTAAAAGGAAATACAGACTTAAGATTGCTGATAAGTTTAAATGAAAATCTGTGTTCCTGAATTTGAATTCTAGGATCAACATGAACTCATAAGGGATTTTATCTTTAACTATATATATGTAAAAATATACATACATATAGCTACTTTATATATATTTTATATACTCATACATATGTATGCATATACATTTATGACGCACATACACATGTGTGTATACATACACATGTACATATATGTGAATTTCCTAGTTCTAACCACTAAAAAGAGTGAACTCAATCCAGTAGTAGTGAGCACCACTTATACCCACAATGTGACCTCTAAATACTATTAGCTACCAAAAGTAATGAAGGCTTTTGGGGGAAATGGTTGATTCCAGGTCTGGGGCATAAAATGTACACCTTAGCGTGGAACATTTTGTCATACCAGAAAGCAAGGAAGCAATCAAAATTTACAAAGACCAAAAAAACTAAAAGTTTACTAGGATCATGTTAAACAGAATTCTGGAGCCAGTGTGAATAAGTGCCACTGATCAAAGATGGAACAGTCTAAGCAACTGCCATGGACTGAAAAAACATCAAGTATGTTGAGATCCATGACTTTATAATGATACTGTTACATAAACAAAACTCACTGGTCACTTCTGGAAGATGCCCAGGCAAGAAAAACTCATTATTCTGAAAACTGGGCAATTAATAGAATCAACTCTTTTTCCTCATGATTTGTAGCTGAGTAGTCAAAGAATTGATAAGTAGAAGTTTTCCAGGTAATAGGCAAGAAATTATATAATTAGAGTATCAGCATTCTGCAACTCAAATGAATTTGTGGATTTAGGCAGTGGTCATGAAGATGTTATACTAATGTTACAGAGAAACAGCGAGGTGAGATGTACGTTATGATGGAAGTACATAACACCACCCATGAGGTGGTCTTGCCTGGTGGTGGTGGTGATGGTGGTGATGAGGATGACAAGAGGAGAAGGAGAAGAAGACAACAACAATGACCAGCCTGTGCCTAAGCCTGGGATCTTACCACCAGTTTTTAGGAAATATGGAGCACAGAGGAACAAGCATTTATCATATAGTTGTGGAAATGTAAACACTGGCTGGACAACTCAATACTGAATAATTACTGTTTTATTTTTGTATGTGTATTGGTAATAGAGTGGTTATTTTTTAAGTGCTTACCTTTTAGAGACACATACTGAAATATATAAAACATAAAACAATATGATGTTTGAGATTTATTTCAAAATAATCAGGATAGTGGTAGATGATACAAGATTGGATATATGAAAAATGTTGAAAATGGGTGATGAGTACATCTGATTCATTATGTTTGTCTCTCTACTTTTGAATATGTTTGGATATTTCAAAATAAACAAAAATTTTTTCATTACCAAAAAAAAAGTCCCCTACTCTAATGCTGATTTTAAAGTCTACTTTTTAAAATTAAAATGTTTATACAGGCTTTCATTTGGTTGGTATTCGTATACTGTGATTTTTTCATCTTTTGACTTTCAATCTTTCTGATTCTGTGTATTTAAGAGTTCTCTTTTGTAAGCAGTGTTTGGTTGGGTTTTTAATCTTTATCCATTTTGAAAATCTTTGAATCTTTATTGGAATATTTACATTTAATTTAATTTCTCATATATTTGAATGTAATTCTCTCTCTTAACATCTGCTTCCTGTTTCTCCATCTGTTCTCTGTGTTTTTCTCTTCTCCTTTCCTGCCTTCTGTACTCCTTTTCTCTTAGTGGTTACCTCTTAGATTATTTTTCTAAGTTTTTTTTTTAGATTATTTTTCTAATAATCTAAGGTTTTCTCTTAGATTATTACCATGTGAATCCTTGAGTTATCGAAGTCTGATATAAGTTAGTACTTTTACCCTTTTCAGATAATTCAAGGACCCCAGACTTCTTTAGCTCCATTTTTTCCCCTTCCAACTTACATGCTCAGTTGTCATGTATTTTCTTTTTCTATTACTGTTTTACAAAGTTAATATTCACATATATATACCTCCAGTTTTATATTTTATTTGCTACTCACTTTTCCTCAGTCTCCAAGCTTCCTTTTGAGATCACTTTCTCCCTAAAGGACACCCTCTTAGACTGGCAACTCCCTGTGATGACTCAGAAAACTGTGTATTGTGGTATTCACAAAAGTATGAGTGATCGTGAAACACTGAGCCATCTATTGTTAGCTTCCCTTACAAAAAGGGAAGATTTCTCTCAAAAGATTCCTGGTTACATCTGTGTCAGTATTCTCATTCACCTGCTTGAGCACATCTGATTTTAACTGATGGGTCGAAAACTTACTTTGAAGAGCTGTGGCACAAACCCAGCCATGCTGCGATGATCACGAGACCAAACAGCTCCCTACAAAACAGCAGAGATTTCATTTTTTTTTGAAGAGGCTGCAAGTGAGATGCATATCATTCCATTTTCTCCCTGACACTTGCTTCTGCTGATTGTCTGATGACTTCCTCCAAGATACAGAGCATCTACAATGACACTTGATTCTGCTGATTGTCTGATGACTTGCTCCAAGATACAAGCATCTACAAAATACTTTCAAGTCTGGCCATGACTCGTGAATTACTTTTGTCAGA